>NC_054376.1:72845995-73188495 GCF_017654675.1 Xenopus laevis
TAAGTAAGTGCTATTAATAGCACTTACAGAATGTAAATAATCCATACTCTGAGATTAGATTCTGTTTCTCACCCTGTAACAGGATCTAATATCCTGACATTTCTAGCTTATTATAAAGAAGCAAATCATGCTATATCCCATAGCTTTACATAATGATAATAAACCACAGGCCTCCTGCTATGAGATTTAAATTCCCAATAAGTTGTTGGGAGCTGAATTCTATACATCACTTATAGCAATTTCCAGCTGTGTAAATGTATATGCTTCTAAATAGGACCCTTAAAGGGGTGGTTCACGTTTAAGCAACCTTTCAATTGGTTTTCATTATTTATTTTTTAGAGTTTTAAAGTTATTTGTCTTTTTCTTTTGATACTTTACAGCTTTCAAATGGGCGTCGCTGTCCCCTACTAAAAATCAAATGCTCTGTAAGGCTATAAATGTATTGTTATTGTTACTTTTTATTACTGATCCTTCTATTCAGGCCCTCTCCTATTCATATTCCAGTTTCTTATTCAAATCAATGCATGGTTGCTAGGGTAATTTGGACCCTAGTTACCAGATTGATTAAAATGCAGATTGAAGAGCTGCTGAATAAAAAGCTAAATAACTCAAAAACCTTTAATAATATAAAATGAAAACAAATTGAAAATTATCTCACAATATCACTCTCTACATCATACTAAAAGTTATCTCAAAAGTGAACAACCTCTTTAAGTATATAGAGGCAGATACAAGCTGACAACAAAGTCAGCAGCTTATTGGCCTATGTATGGGACCCTACAAGGGGCCTTCCAGACCAATATTTGCCTGAAAATCAGGCAGGTGTCAAAGAAGCAGGATCTGTCCTGCAAGATCTTTACATGTATGGCCAGCTAAATAATCTGAGACATACACAACTATACCTATATATGATACAACTATTTCATTGAATGGTATTTTATTTTACTATGACAAGTGACTGTTAATACATTTCTGTATTGATTACACTAAACCCTGCTGACGTCTTGGTCTTGACTCCTGACCAATAGAATGTTTTAAAAGCCCTAATGTTAACTACTGTAACATTACTACAGGAAATGATACTGTCTGTGCTATGCTATAATTCCATTCTAACATCAAATCTAATTTTGTTAAAACAGACAATTACCTGGGTATTGCCTCCAGTGCTCTCTTGGACAAGGCTACGAGACATTGAGCAGGTTACAGAAAATGTCTGAAAGAAGGAACCCACTGAATTGCAAACTCCCAGAGCAATAAGTTCCTAACAATTCAAAGAAAGTACACATGATATTAATACATTTTGAAGGCACAGACAGTGTTGTGCTCAAACAATAGGGCACACACATCACTCAAAAGGACATTAGCAACACTAGAAATGATGCCAGACACACTGTAAACATTTTTTGGAGCAATGAAGTGCACGCACAGCTGCTGTAATTTTGGCGATCAGACACAATAATAGTAGGCTGGCACCATTGCACCAAGTGCATCATCTACTTGTGACTGCAATGATGCTGAATTCTGGAAAAAACCCACTTCATTGTGGGGAAAAAACCATGGTAACTGAGCTTAAAATTGCACTAGCACACATACATGTGCCCTTGTATCTTTATGAGATGTTGCCTTGTGTTAAGTACAAAAAATTAATATGAATTTTGAATTACTATTATGATTATCTCTTGAAATCATGAAACAGCCTAAAGCACTTTGCTTTTCATTATATCTGTTATGTTACCATAGGATCATTTCATTTATTGTTAAATGGCAATAATCAAGGTATTATTAAAAATGCATTGACTTATAGTATGTCTGAAATTTGAAATTATAGAGCTCAATGTTAACTCGCCCTTAACAAAATGAAGGTATCGTAGAGGCTAGAAAGCTTGTATAGTCCATTTGTTTCTTACCTGATTGCCACTGACCTCATAACCATGCTTAAGAGCAAAGATTTTGGCCATTGAAATGGTCATGGAAAATCCAACGATAGCAATAGCCACGGCATCCACAAACACGTCTTTGAACAGACTGATGTCAGGAAGACCAGGTGGGCTGAACCTGCATTTTAGGGAGAACTCGTCAATAACAAATGTACAGTGATTATCACAATTTCATGCTTTCAGAACAGTGCAATAAAGTCCTGGCAACAAAAGATCTGCTTAAATTCTGAACCTTTATATAATGAATAATTATTAAAAAAAAAACCACAAAGAAATAAGAAATGAAGAGTGATTGCAAATAGTTTTAGATTTATCCCTGATAAAGGAGAAGATAGAATAGGAAAGAACCGTCTGCTTTCTTCAGAATGGAGTAGGGATTTATAGTTTTCTTTACAGAGCTGCTTTTGGGAATAAAGTGCCATAGCATTATGAAATATGCTGATATGCTGATGCTATCATTATATGTTACAATGCTAGAGCCATGAACAACATCACTCTCAGTAACATTTATGGCCTTGAACTACAGGTCTCAATAAAAATATCACATCAAACAGCACAGATGAATTTCTTTCTACCAAGAAATATATTCTAATAGATGTGCCATTGGATAGTCCCATATTGAAACCCTGACATTTTAACTGTTAAATTCCACCTTAATGGTTCATACGAGATACTGTGCTCACACACAAAGTGCCCACATATATGCTAGGTTACATCAGCCAATGAAGGGTAGAGCTGTTTTTGCTTCCACATTTCATTCTGTTACAGTTAGAACCTGCATTTCTTGCTGCCATGTGTTCAGCAAATGGGTTCATGGTCTGTTGTTTGTAAAGAACATTCTTCTGGTATACTACATGACTGGAAACTGCCATATAGCTTAGTGAAACATTACTGATAACGGACAAAATAAAAACATTGCTTTTCAAACCTTGATGGTTCTATTCAGCTGAGGTTTAAGGTGCATGACAGCCCAAGGCAGCATTTTAGCAGTTTTCTTGCAAAATATTCTGTGCACATAATACATTAAGACCTAAACTTTATTTTTAAAATAAGTAAAGAATACAGGCAGAAATTCTCAGTGAATATTTTTCTGATTGGTAGGTCAATGTGGGATGAAGATTTGTTTGTTAACAAACTGGACAAAACTATTTTCCAGTCCTAGTAAACAAAAATTTTTGTAAAATAAAACAAAGCCATGGCCCCCTGTATGTCAGGAAGTAATAATAACAATGCTTTTCGTCTAACAACTAAGGTTTTTATATAAAGCATGACCCCCTCTGTTTCCTTGTCAGTCTGTAAAATATTGAAAGATACCAGAACATAGTCCGCAAGCATTTCATATCTGAATGTATATTAAAAACTGTATAAATACGTGCTACAGGTCACTGTAAATAAACTGATTCTTACCCAGTGGGGATCTTTCCAACAATAGCTACCTTATGAGATTCTTCAAGGTTTAGCCCAGCAGAGATCCCAGTTGAAACTATTACCTAGGACAAAATAAATGGAAAAGGTTGATCTCCCATTGTTCAAAACACAATTAAATGGTTGTTTCTTTGTCACAAACATAAGAATCAAATTTTCTAGGCAGCAAAAGTAATCAAATGTTAAATAAGCAATATGGGACAACTAATACATTGCCTTATTTAGTATATTTATAACTCACTATATTTATACATGAAATAGAATATTAAAAAAGGTATTTTCTCCACATACAGTATTTATACATTACCTATAAAAGTACTTTATGGTAAAGGAGACCTTGCATACCTTCTATATGCATTCAACAGTATTTGTACAAGAAGCCTTCGTCCCAGATCAGGGCTGGAAGAGAGCTTTACAACTCAAATACTAGTTCAGAATTCTTTACTTCATTGCAATTACTATTGTTACAGCAAATATAACAGGGTGATCATGAACACCAAACCTAAACAGGTGACTAATTTTTTGGGTTCTGCATCAGCGTTTCTGTGCCAAGCATACAATCGATCTTCAATAAGTTAGATGAAGAAATTCATTTTACAATAATAAGATGCAATGGTGGCTTCGTTATTACACTTGGTGAATGGCCACATTCATGTCCCCATAGTCCAGTGGTTTCCAAACAGTGCAGCTACTCTCTCTAGGGGCTCATAAGCAGTGGATGGGGAAGGCAAGTCCAATTAGGATAAGATTTGTGATTGATTGCTTATTCCCCATCTTGAATATCCCTGTAAAGATGGTAGTGTAACTGTTACAGATATGTTTTCATACGTCTCCATACTTGTTATGAGCTAATGCAGCTTGACTATAAGTTGCTATTACAAATTGGAGGGGAGCCAAAAAATAAACAAATGAATTAAAGTTTGAAAACCTCTGCTAGAGCCCCATACTATTGCCCCACTCATGACTGGACTAAGTCTACTCAGGCAACAGGGATGATACAGAGATTTTATAAATGGCCATATACAAGTGAACAAGTAAGGTTCTATGCAAGGAACCTGACAATTATAGACAGATGTTCCATTGAAGTAATAAACTGCAGTGGTATTCCCTGGTCAGCAGAATACTTACAACAATAATCTCCATGGGAATAGGAATTGGCAGTTTCTTCTTGAAGCGATCATTGATTTCTTTGGCTCCCAGTAGTAATATGATACATGATATACCCAAAATCAACGTGGCAATATTCACTGTCATGATATTTGATAGCACAGCAGTAAAGCTCTGGTCAGACAATAAGCAGATGAGATAAACTAGCGTGACAGATAGATAAATAGAGAAACCTAATTTACATTAATCCCCTCGTTGCTTTTTTTAAGCTTTTAGTTTTGCTTTTTATGAAACAAGTCAAACAAACCACACAACTAAATCATATAAACAAAAACAAAGAATGAAAATAAAAGAAGTCGGAAAGATCCCCCTCTATTTTACCACATAAGAAATTCTACCATGTCCTCAATAACTTAACCTTTAAACCATTATCAGTTATATCACACTTACCATGCTAGCATTAAAATCAGTGAGAACTCTGATTTTAATGCAAACACTGTGCATGGTATATTATTCCTACTAGTGTAGGAATGTTTCAATGTAAATATTCAAAGATCATAATAGCTAGTTGTGCCTTATGGTACTATACAGATATTATTGGATAGACAGAAACCTTTCATTAACATCTTTGTGCATCTACTACTAATAATAAACAGTTCGAAGTGCTGCCTCCCCATCACCCTATTTAAAGAACAAAGATCACCAAGAAAATGGTTGCACATGCTTTATGTAATGGGTTACTTACATATATTACTGCCAGAGGCTCTTTGTATCTTTTAGTTTTAACCCCTAAGAGATATTTTAGCTGAGATGTGAAGACATGTACCGCAGCTGCAGTTGTGAAGCCTCGTACCAAAGGCTCAGTCAGGTAGATGGCAACAAAGCCAAATCGAAGGATACCTAGACACAGCTTAAAACACACACATATTTTAGCAATAATCCTTTAACCAGTAAATGAAACAAATGTTTTTTAAATTCCTATGTGCAAGGTAGGTCAGCAAACCATCAAATGCAGCAGTATAAAACAATTACCTACAGATCATTAACAAATATACAGCTGACACTATGGTGAAGATTTATCAAAGTGGGAATTTATAACTCACCTGAGAAAAACGAACTCACTTTCAATTTATTCCCATGGGAATTTTAGAATCATATTTATCAATGGAGTTCACCATTTGATAAATAAGCTTTTAAAAATACCATAGGAATGAATAGAAAGTGAGTGAGTATTTCTATGGAGAGTTCTAAATTCCCACTTTGATAATTCTTCCCCCAGATGTGCCAAGATGTTTGGCAGTTTGCTGATATAGACCATCCAGTCCAACCATAAGAACATTTGGCCAGATCATCCTGCAATCCCATCAAACAACAGTCCATCTATGAGGATTGAAAATCTACTCTGCCAATAATTCAGAGAAATGTAAAAAGGGGTATAAAAAAAACAGTGAATTAATGATAGCTACTTTTCCCTGAACTTATCTTCTGACCATTGTTTAAACAAGGAAACCAAGTTGAGTTTTTTGTGCTATAAATAAATACATGTGTGTTATAATTAAATACCTGAATGATCCCTGAAAGCAAAGTAAGAGCAACCGCTACTTTCACCCTCATTGCGTCTCTTGCATCAATCTTCTCTTGATAGTCAGTGCTGTTTGTAGCATTTGTTGTCTTTATATCAAACATTTCATCAGGTGCGATTCTTACAGCGACACCCCCAATCATTAAGCTTATCACTGCAAAGGTACCTGCAAGTTGCACAATTAAATAATAACTGCACCCACAAGAGCATAAAAATTGCCTTCTGGTCAATGGTTATTTGAATTTTTCACTAGATAACTGTGTAGATTAATTTCCCTTTAGTCTAGGGCCACATGGGGGCTGAAATTGGCTAGCTGAAATGCACTGGCACATTTCAGCCCTACCGCAGACAGCAGCCTCCTCATTCTTCCTCATTCTTTTAGAAGCGGCGCAAACAGACTTCAGCAGATTTCGGTTCAAAATGCAGAGACTCTCGGTTCTTTCCCATAATCCACCACGAGTCTGTTAGTGCTGCTTCCTTTTAGCACTTCTGAATGAGGAAGAGAGAACTATTTTCCTAGACAGCCTACATGCACACACATGGCAGTCACTGCACCTCCAGTTGTATCTTGGCCCATACACATACACGTATATAAACAAACAAATGGAACACAAAGAATAAAAATCACAAAAGGAGAATTCCCTCTCCCACTATATAACTTTTAATGAGATAGAGGAACAGAAGTACCAGTTAAATACAGGTAAATAACCTTCAGGTTATAACATAGACCACAAAAAACGTATTGGAAAGATGTAGGAGGCCTATAAGCCACTAAAAAACAGTGTACTGACCAATGCCAAAATAACACTGCAAACCTGTTCTAGTGGGGATACTGCAAATACACAAATACAAAGAGTTTTGAAAATCACAATATAAGAATAAGTAGAAGAAGGTTACCAAAGTCCCATTGCTTAGTAACCAAAAGCTAACCAACGAAAGGCAAGGCTGCACCAGCTATGGAACATAAGGGTCATGGCACCTCCCAATTTAGAAATATGGAAAATGGCTGCTCTATTATACTCTATGACATTAAGAAAACAGGGTACAAAGTGCAAAAAAAGGGTGCAATGTGACATTATTCTGCACTTTGCACCGTCTAAATGATTTAACCCAGATCTCTATATTTTGAGCCTTATTTATCAAAATTCAGATTTGTGTAGTTTGAGAGTTATTTTCTACTTTGAATAAACTCACAATCATTTCAAAAAAGGAATCTTACCTTATTTAGTAAGGTAATCTGAATATAAAATCTAGGATGAACAAAATCGCTGAAAAAAATTGAGTTTACAACCTCGAAAAACTCTAATTGAATAAATTAATTTACATTTTGCCTAGGACAACTCCCACTAACTTCTTAATTCAATGATATTTTACATTCAAGTTTTTTTATCTTAATAATTACTTTATTCTAAGTTATCATTTGAGTTTGTAAGTTTTAGTGCAAAATTCGTGGTAAAAACCCAAATTCGAATGTTGCTCAATCAGCCCCTTAGTTTCAGAGCACAAAGACTTGCAGCCAGCCCCATGAATACAGAGCCCTGATTCAGTTTGGTAGAGCTGTATTCATTCCCTTAATAATCGTAATAATTACTTTATTCTAAGATATAATTTGAGTTTGTAAGCTTTAGTGCAAAAAAACCCCTCAATTTGTGGTAAAAACCCAAATTCGAAAATTGATAAATCAGCCCCTTGGTTTCAGAGCACACAGATCTGCAGCCAGCCCCATAAATAGAGATCCCTGTCTCCTTTTGGCAGAGCTGTATTCATTCCCTTAATTTCTAACATGATCACAGATTAAAGAATCAAATTTCCCAAATAATGCATGCTATTTAGCAGTTATTTCCTGGGTCAATAGCTAGAAGTGGATACTGGTAGAATTTTTCTGAATTTTCTGCAGCACACAAAAGCTCAGGTGATATCTGGGCAACTTGTCTAACCATACTGCTCTATGAACTTTGCTAGAGAAAAATTTGCTGTGCAGGTATGGGATCAGTTATCCAGAAAAACATTATACTGGAAAGGCTGTCTTCCATAGACACTATTTTATCTAAATAATCCATATTTTCAAGATGATTTCCTGTTTTCTGTAATAATAAAACAATACCTTGAACTTGATTCAAATTGAGATATAATTAATCCGTTTTGGAGGCAAAACCAACTTATTGGATTTATTTAATGCTTACATGATTTTCTAGTTTTAAGGCATGAAGATCCAAATTACAGAAAGATCCCTTATCTGGAAAACCTCAGGTCCGAAGCATTCTGGATAACAGGTCCCATACCTGTACAACAAAATTGTAAGCCCTGAGGTTTCACGAACCTAATTTACACATCTGTGAAGATTCCACCCTGTTCTGCTGCAGTTTATTACTAATGTATAAGTCAGATCCGTATTGATACCAAACACATTAATATAACAGCAATTAACTCAAGTCTATGTATCATAAATTTTACAATACTGAAATGAGCTGTTCTTATCTTCTACATCCTGTTATGGGAGCAGCTGTCACACCTAGTGTTATGTAATGGAACTTACTGATTAGATATTGTATCCATGTCTGTACATGCAAACCACCGTATGACAATGATTGTACCTATCTGCTGTTATCTGCTACTTGTTACAGTCTCCAAAATAATAATTACTCACACCCGTTACACTGAATAAATAGTTACACTAATGCCATCATACTTCTCTAGTAATCGCAGATTCTTGTCTCACATGTGTGACTGCCACATCAGTCATCCCTTTATTTAACCGTTATAATCTTTAAGTAATGTAATGTTAGATTTATTTAGCTTTTTATTCAGCATTCTGGTTGCTAGGGTTCAAATTACCTCAGTAACCATGCATTGATTTGAATAAGTGACTAGAGTATGAATAGGAGAGGTCCTCTCCTGAAGGAGGAGAAATAAAAGGTAGCAAAAACAAAAAAATGTAGTCTTACATACAGTTAGGTCCATAAATATTTGGACAAACAACTTTTTTTTTCTAATTTCGGTTCTGTACATTACCACAATGAATTTTAAATGAAACAACTCAGATGCAGTTGAACTGCAGACTTTCAGCTTTAATTCAGTGGGTTGAACAAAAAGATTGCATAAAAATTTGAGGAAATTTTTTTTAACACAATCACTTCATTTCAGGGGCTCAAAAGTAATTGGACAAATTAAAAAACTGAAAATAAAATGTCCTTTTTAATGTTTTGCCAGGCATTTACTGCAGCAGCTTTCAGTTGCTATTTGTTTGTGGGCCTTTCTGGCTGAAGTTTAAGTCTTCAACAAGTGAAATCCAGCTCAATTCGGTTCAGATCAGGTGACTGACTTGGCCATTCAAAAATATTCTACTTTTTTGCTTTAATAAACTCCTGGGTTCTTTGGCTGTATATTTTGGGTCATTGTCCATCTGAATTATGAAACGCCTCCCAATCAATTTGACTGCATTTAGCTGGATTTATGCAGACAGTGTCTCTGAACACCTCAGAATTTATTTGGCTGCTTCTGTCCTGGATAAACACTAGTGTCCCAGTGCCACTGGCAGCCAAGCACGCCCAAGCCATCACACTGCCTCCGCCATGTTTTACAGATAATGTGGTATGCTTTGGATCATGAGCTGTTCCACGCCTTCTCCATACTTTATTCCTGCCATCATTCTGGTAGAGGTTGATCTTGGTTTCATCTGAAAATACATCTGCAGTGTTGGGGTCGCCAAGCAGTATAATGGTTACGCACCACACAAAAGAAGTGGCCCAGGTGCACCGCCCTGAGCCCTCAGCACAGGGGGGCGGATAATCCGACAAATCAAAATGGAGCAGGCACTCAAAAAAGGCAAACTTCCACCAGGCAGTAGTTCAAATTGAAAATAATTTATTGTATCCTTCACTTTGAACTACTGCCTGGTGGAAGTTTGCCTTTTTTGAGTGCCTGCTCCATTTTGATTTTTTGGTTTCATCTGTCCAAAGAACTTTTTTCTTGAACTGTGCTGGCTTTTTTATATGTTTTTTTAGCAAAGTCCAATCTTATGAGTGGCTTGCAGCTTGCAGTGCACACTCTGTATTTACTTTCATGCAGTCTTCTCTTTATGGTAGACTTGGATATCGATACGCCTACCTCCTGGAAAGTGTTGTTCACTTGTTTGGCTGTTGTGAAGCAGTTTCTCTTCACCATGAAAATGATTCTGTGATCATCCACCACTGTTGTCTTCCATGGAAGTCCAACATAACAAAGGAATTGCCCACCCCTGCTCATGAAATAGCCTTTGAGTCAATTGTCCAATTACTTTTGAATAGGGATGCACCGAATCCACTATTTGGGATTCGGACGAATCCTTCGTGAAAGATTCGGCCGAATACCGAACCGAATCCGAACCCTAATTTGCATATGTAAATTAGGGATACGAAAGGAAAAAGTGGAAAAAATCCTTCTTTTGTGATGGAAAGTCATGTGATTTTCCTATGCCCCTAATTTACATATGCAAATTAGGATTCGGTTCAGCCAGGCACAAGGATTCGGCCAAATCCGAATCCTGATGAAAAAGGCAGAATCCTGGCTGAATCCCGAACCGAATCCTGGATTCGGTGCAGCCCTACTTTTGAACCCTTGGTCCAATTACTTTTGAGCCTATGAAGTGATTGTTTTAAAAAAAGGCTTTTGTTCCTCCCATTTTTATGCAATTTTTTTGTTCAACCCACTGAATTAAATCTGAAAGTCTGCAGTTCAACTGCATCTGAGTTGTTTCATTTAAAATTCATTGTGGTAATGTAGAGAACCAAAAGTTAAAAAAAAAAGTTGTCTGTCCAAATATTTATGGTCCAAACTGTAGTATAGTTTTTTTAGATGGGTCACTAACCCTCATTTGAGATCTGGAAAGAGTCAGAAGAAGGCAAATAACTGAAAAACTATATATAAAAAGGATGCTTAGAATTAGCCATTCTATAACATACTAAAAGTTAACAACCCTTTAATAGAAGGTACTGCTTTATATGTCTTTTATAAATATTGAGTCTTTAAATAGGGTACAATATAAAAAAAATCTCTGGACTATAGCAAAATGTTCCCAAAAACGTATTATATAAAACGTCACAACAGTTGTGTCTATGGTGGCCTGTGAGACTCAAGCTACATCACTAACAAAGTTTTCTACAAAAATATTACACCCAACACAACAAATAATTTGTGTACCTATTGAGATGTGCCGTGATGATCCAAAGAATGTGTAGAGGAAAACTGGATAAAATGAAGAATATAGTCCATAGACTGGTGGAACAGCAGCCAGCAAAGCATAAGCCAAACCTAGAAAGAGATATAGAACAAATTGTTCAGTGTCTTAGTATTATCCCAACCCACCACAAGGTGGTTTCTAGGGGGATAAACTGGAGGCAGTAACGGATAATATCATGCTAAGTAAACATGTTATGCTTGTGTAGGGGTATGGTAAATTAGCCACCCTTGATAATATTGGCAGGCAAATCCCCAGTGCTATAGATGTCTAAATGGGTCCTAATGGGGGACCTATTTCATTATTCTGCCTAAAGCTATGCCCCATGGTGTCCACACAGTGACCAGTAGATGGCATTGTGCTATAGTATAAAGGTCTGAGTAACCATGTGCTCAGGGTCCATTGCTTTAGCCCTTACTAAGCAGGCAGGAAGGGAATGGGTAGTGGAACCTAGGTACATTAGGCCTAGTAAAGGATGTGTTTGGGGTTGTTGTCTTGTTAAAACACCAATTTCAACGGTATTACCTCTTCAGCATAAGGCAACATGGCCTCTTCAAGTATTTTATTAATGATAAATAGGTCTAATACCATAGTATGAGAAACATCCCCATATCATGATGCATGTGCTACCATGCTTCACTATATTCACACTGTACTGTGACGTGAATTTAGTGTTTGGGTGTCATCTGATAAACTAGAAGCAAAAAGAACAATCTTGCTTTCATCGGTCCACAAAATGTTGCGCCATTTCTCTTTAGGCCAGTCAGTGGGGGTCATTTATAAACACTGGGCAAATTTGCACTTGGGCAGTAACACATGGGAACCAATCAGATTATTGCTTTCACTGGTCAACCTGCAGCTGGCTGAAAAAAAGCTAATCACTGATTGGTTGCTATTGGTTCCTGCCCAGGTGCAAATTTGCCCAATGTTTATAAATGAGCCCCAGTGTGTTCTATGGCACCTCTTCAGTATGTCTTCAACAATGGGACTTTGCAGGGGCTTCTTGCCAATAGCTTGGCTTCACATGGGCATCTTCTAATTGTAACAGTACTCACAGGTAACTTCAGACCTTCTTTAATCATTGGCTAAGTCTTTGCCATTTTGGCTATTCTTTTATCCATTTGAATGGTAGTTTGTCTAGGATTTGGTTGTCATTTTAAATCACTTGAGATCATTTTAGATGAGCAGCCTATCATTTCTGCACTTCTTTATATGTTTTTATCCAATCAACTTTTAAATCTAAGTACACTGTTCTGTTCTTTTAGAAATGCACTATAACCAGCATGCACAACATTTGCTGCCTTCCTTCCTTAAATAAATGCCGTAATTGACACCTGTTTTTTTACAGAATGAATGAACTCACTAATTGAACTCCACACTGCTATTATGTGGAACAAGCCTCAATTAATGATTCAATTATACAGAATCAGCAGCATGCATGTTATGTCTGTTGGTTTTCTACTATAATATACAACTGTATATTGCGTGTGTTAATGATGTGGAAGGCGTCAAAAAGTCAATCTGCACCTGACCCAAACCCTACCGAGACTTCTATTTATAGATTACAAATTATTAATGGGAGTTTTTACTATTAGATTGCTAACAGCCCTGGGACATGGAAGTTGTCAAAGATACACCATCTAAATAGCTGTTGTTTTTACAATTTGATATCTAGTGGCTCTGGACCACGGACAATTGTAAAAAATACACCATCTAAAGCACTGTACAATGTATCCTAATTCTAGGATAATTAAACAATGTAACTACAATTTCCTGTGCCAAAGAACATGTCATTAAAAACGGCCATCAAATGGCCATTGAAAAGTCACATGCAAAGATAATGTTATAATAGATGTAAAAAAACCTTTAATTTCTGGTGTCAGTATCTCTTTAAGGAATACCATTTACATGCTACTGCTTGAACGAATGTCTATGCCTCCACCTTTTGGGAAATTCAGTCTAGTTTATTGCCTTCAAAAGCAGTTGGCCATCTAGCTAAAAGGTTATGCTATGTATATATTACTATGTATATATAAGCTTTGTGCATGTGCTAACAGATGAGTTTGTTGTAGGGCCCAGTAACATTTTGTTATGGCACTCTGCACACAGTTTACTACCAACCTTGTGGAAGTTGCATCACACCAGTGCTCAACCCCGATATCAGGTCTCCAACGATATACTCCTTCACTGGATATCGTGGCAACCATTTTAGAATTGGGAGGAAACTGTAAAGTTGTGATTTTGCCTTTTTGGAAGTGCATCTGCAAAAGGAACAATAATGTTAAAGAAGAAAATGTCTGGATGATAAGAATATAATCTTATCACCCCTTTACTGTCTGAGGGCAAAAGACATTGACATGTAAATGATAAACATGTACACTGCTGCATTATTTAGAATATTCTAGACACCTTTCAGTGTTACATATAATTCACACAATGTGAATTATAATAGTAAAGGTCTCTGTAAATTCTAACAATGCAAACAGCTATGCCATAGAAAACGAATCAAAGGAGCAGCTGCATATTGTTTGGTTATGCCTGTCCCAAATAACCAGCAACTTGCAAATTCAGAAATGGCTGCTCAGTGTCATTACCATTGGAGATTTACCAGATAAAATTGCTGGTCTGTTGGTTCTGCTGGGCCTAATGTCAGATAAAATGTGATTTACCAATACATGTGGATGATAAGACTGCTAAAATCTGATTATTTTCACCTACAGTTCAAGCCACTGGATCACCAGAAAAAGGTGGGAAGATGGTATGTACAAGTGTGCATGCTGCATGTGGGGCTAGGTACTTTGGATCCTAGCAACCAAATTTCTGAATTGCAGACTGGAGAGCTGCTGAATAAAAAGCTAATTAATTAAAAAACACACATAATAAAAAATTAAAGCCAGTTACATATTGTCTCAGAATATCACTCTCTATATCATGCTAAAAGTTAATTTAAAGGTGAACAACCCATTTTAGTACCTTCTTGTTTCCATGGCTCTGCTCTTGTCAAAGCTTAATGCTAGCAGCTTTCCAAGAATAGTAAATCATAGCATAAAGAATTAAAAGAACCTTGTTTGTGACTGTATAAAATTCACCAAACCTCATATGTTAGATACAAACTTTCCCCAATATCTGTTTGTCACAATTATAATTGCTATTTGTTTCTATTTGTTGAATTATAGTTGAACAAGTAACCTTTTCTGCTTCAGGTACCCAAATTGATACTTTATTGTAATTCTCAAGGGTGAGCTGATAACACTGGGTTACATGAATTGCAGAATATAAACAATATTGCTTAATGTAGAGATTTGTTTAATTAAGCTAGAACCAGCTATATAGTAAATAAATATAAAGTGCCACGTGCAATATTCACCATATGGATTTCAAATAAAACGTTTTGAAAAATCTCAATTGTTTGGTTGTTTGTTTGCTTCTAAAATAGTTTTTTAAAACGGTGCCATAAACAATTGATAAGACTTAAAAATGAATCACAATGAATTCTTAATATTAATTTAATCACCTTAATTAATCTAGCTATTTGTTTTTTTTATGGTCCCTAGGAGGCAATTTTTTGAAAAAGCTAATAGCGAAACGTGCGTCAGGGCAACTGACGGACTCTCGGATTTTAGCTAATAATCACCGGATGGTGCGGTGGTATTGAGACTACGAATTTTTTTTAAAATATCTTCTCAGACTCTTAACTAATCTATTTTCTATTCTAAGGACTGTGGGGTTTGCGGTTTTGTAGGTTATGATAGCCTCTTCCAAGTAAATATAGGAATGTAAATTTGAGACCGCAGCCCTACAGTTCCTGTAGTTCTCCAACTTTGTGGTGCTCCTAGGGACCAGAAAAAAACGAATAGCTAGATCTTGGGAGCAACTCCACCCTCTATACAATTTTTCACCTTTTCTTATCTTCATAGAAGGATAAAAATCCAGGGTTTATGTTTAAGATCGCAACAAATTAATCTTTAAATTGCCAGTTTTAATTATTTGCACAAGCCACTTTATGTTGTGCACCCTATATATACAAGTTGCTGAATTAATTCAATTGCATAAGTCACTTTATAATCTATTAGGAATTGTAGCAAATTAATTTTGAAATCAATTGTATAATTAATTGCACAGGTCACTTTATATAGTATGCACAATTTATTTATAATTAACCTGTGGAATTAATCAATTGTATAAGTCACTTTCTTAATTCATGAATTAGCCAGGTGGATTGATTAAAACGTCAAGAGCAAATATATATAATCACTAATAATTGGAGTTCTATATAGTACCGGTACTTAGAATTAATTAAGGTGATTAAAATAATATTAAGAATTAATTGTGATTCATTTCTAAGTCTTATCAATTGTTTATGGCGCCGTTTTAAAAAACTTTTTTAGAAGCAAACAAACAAACAAACCATTGAGATTTTTCAAAATGTTTTATTTGAAATCCATATGGTGAATATTGCACGTGGCACTTTATATTTATTTACTATATAGCTGGTTGTAGCTTAATTAAACTTATCTCTATATTAAGCAATATTGTTTATGTTCTGCAATTCATGTATCCCAGTGTTATCAGTTCACCCTGGAGAATTACAATAAAGTATCAATTTGGGTACCTGAAGCAGAAAAGTTCAACTATAAATCAACAAAGAGAAACAAAGTAGCAATTATAATTGTGACAAACAGATATTAGGGAAAGTGTGTATCAAACATATGAGGTTTGGTGAATTTTATACAGTCACAAACAAGGTTCTTTTCTTTCTTTCTTTTTTTTTAAACTCCAATAATGCTCCTTGATTGGCTGGAGAGTCTGGGTATCTATATATTAAGAGTTAATTTTTGCTTCTCTAATAAAAAAAAAAAAAAAAAGCATAAAGAATTAGTGTTTATGGAGGTTTTAGAGAAGATTATCTCAAACTAAGAATAGGTTGCTGGATACATGCCATTCCTCTTAAGTAATCTATCATGTATCAGAGACTAAAACAATATGCATGAATAATATGCATTATCCTTTTTGATCAGACAAATCGAAGTTGCTGGTGTCTAAAAAAAGAATATAAGAAAAGAAGTAAATGATAATATAAACAACAAAGGTTTTGATTGACTAACAGTGAGCGACGACTAAGAAACAGTTGTTATGAGAACCAGCTGTGAATTGATATAATGCTTCATTCTGGATATTAGGTAACATAAAAGCTAGAATTCTAATGAGGTTATTATTACATTACATTTATATTAGGGGTTTAAACAATTGGCTTTATGAGCCAACAATTTTGCCACAATGAAGCTCCTTAAAACAAAAGTGAGACAAGAATATGCTTCCATTACTGCAGTCTCCACAACAAAACCACAATATATTTGAACGGAGTGCTGTTTCTATTGCAGTATGGAAAACAGATAATGGAAGCATAGAGCTATTTTGTTACAGAGTTTGTTACTGGTGTGGTAATTTAATCTTACTCAGTCTTAGTTTTTAAACATCCAGCTTTAAATAATCAGTCATATTTGTATTTTAATAACATGATAATTGTAATGCTGCATGCCAGTTCTAAATGTAACATGTGCCGTTATACTCACCGACATGATTGTTTAATTTTATGGACAAGAGATTTTGGTTCCTCTTTCCGCAGATGCAACTGGTCCTCTAGATATTCCTGGGTGTATACTGGCCGCTCCACACAGTACATCTGTCCCTGACAAAGACAATCATCTTCCCCTGAAATTAATTCCATAGCATATTTCAAACCTTTCTTGGTCGCTGGTGCCCGTAAATGACACTGAAATAAAATTAAGACATTTAGGAGGTTATTTACTAAAACTCAAAATGTTCTCATTATTTTAGTAAACAAAACCCCCACCCATGATTTTACTTTATTTATCAATAAAATAACTCAAAAATGTAATGAGGGAAAAGACTAGATAAAATTGTGAACAAATTTGAATCATACAAATAAGTTGTCTGCTCCATGGTGTCACTGACCCCCTCCCCCTGTCCCGACTGTGTGGCCCTGAAAGGTCGCAACCCTACATTGAAGTAAAAGCCAAATTTCCTTGAAAGAATCTCTATGAGAAACAAACAGATTTTTTACACTGTTACATGTTGACTTTGACCAGAATAAAGTATCTGAAATATTTGTTATGGTAACAGGTTATGGTTTCCAGACTCATGAAGGAAAAACATTTTTATACAATGGGTTGTTAAAATGTACTTTTCAAGTTAGGCTTGCGGGGCTCACATAATAGGGCTACCATCTCAGCTTGCAGAATCTTCCTTGCTTGAATGTGCCATTGTTCTGTCTTGTTCTTATAATCATCCTTCTCCTATCCCCTAGCCTTCCTGTCAATTTAAACTAGCACAGAGATCAAGACCATGAACTTCCAGCATTGGGGCATTGCCCTTTAAAAGTGCTTGAACTATGACTATGCAGGTTACAGTACAAGCAATTTTATATGTGCTGCAAATGTATTTTCCTATACAGAGTATTAAATGAAAAAAGTTTACCAACAATACCAATACCGCCCACATGTAACAGTCATGTGTGATAGAGCAATCCACTTAGCTGTGTGCAATTCAATAAAATAGGTGCAACTCTGTGCACATTGTCACAAATCAAGTGCAATTGCGCCAAATAGCCTGCACTGATGCTTCTTTTGAAAGAACTATAGGAATATATACCTGTAATGGAAAGTTGCTTAGAATTACTTTTTTCTTTCATTATACCAGAAAAATGGACATCCATATTAATTTCTTCTTGTTTTTACACCTTATTACTGCTTAGAATGCCTATGAGATTGAATCACTTTTTACATACTATAGCACAAGTCACATCCACAATTTGCAGGATGTTTAACTATTAGAAGGTTATTTGTTATGCAGTCCAGAGCCAGATCCTAACTTTGCTGCTTAACTGTTGAAACTGGAGGATCAGAGATTGCTCATCCCTATCCCAAGCTATATGCAAGCTAATTAATGCATTATCATTGCACCTGATATCAAGATATTCATAATCGAATGCTCTTTTACCAGGTTGTATATTATACACTAACTCCTTGTAAGCATTCCTCCTATGCACTGGTGATATGGGCATCTCCAAACTTTAAACGCACACACTGCCAATTCAACATTCTCCATTTCCATGCGTTCAGTTATATGTTGCAATTCACAGTGACCAGCTCAGCAGGTAGACTTAAAGGAACAGTTACACCAAAAAATGAAAGTGTTTTATAGTAATTAAAATATTATGTACTTAGGGTTGAAAGGCTGTCCTGGTCAAAACTGCCTGCAGAGTTTTCCAAATTAGGAAAACTGGGCAGGATTCCCTATGATTATATGATATATGCCACGCCATAGCACCGCCCTTGATGTCACCCCCTCATCTGAGCATGTCACAACCACACCCACATCACAGCCACGCCCCCTGCCCAGACTAAACGGTGGCAACACTGAATATACTGTTGTCCTGCACTGGTAAAAGTTCTGTGTTTGCTTCAGAAACTATACTTTAGTTTATATAAACAAGCTGCTGGGTAGCTATGGGGGCAGCCATTCAAAGCTAAAAAAAGGAGAAAAGGCAAAGGATACACAGCAGATAACAGATGAGCTCTGTAGTATACAATGGGATTCTGCAGTGCTTATCTATTATCTACTATGTGTCCTGTGCTTGAATGGCTGCCCCCATGGCTACACATCAGCATGTTTATATAAATTGTAGTAGTCTTTCTGAAGCAAACACCCCAGTGTTACTAGTGCAGAGCAACACTACATAATTTATTAATTACTTAAAAACACTTTCATCTTTTGCTATTTTTGTTCCTTTAACTAGACTGGTGAAAATACCAAAGCCTGGATGAATGACAAAGCCTATCTTAGACTCTCACAGTTCAGCTCACCCTTGCTTGCCCTATTAGCTAGAATGTAGAAAAACTATTGTAAAAGCACAAGTTTCTGATCAGGCATTACCGTTAGGTGAAGCAAATACAAAAAACTGCATGATCAAAGAATCTGAATTGAAAATATGAAGCATCTAAGTGTACAAGCTATGTGGTGCAATAATCTGGATCACTGCCAAACCAGACAAGACAAGGGTAAATGTCAGCACATCCAACATAAGCAGCAGAATTTAAACTAAGATAAACACTTTGTAGGGTTATTCAACTCCCTAATACTAATATTATGATTAATTATTCTCTCGAAGTTCAACTGTGCCAAAGGTACAATAAGATCTAGTTTTTGTGACTCCTTTCCAAAGTGCAGGGAGTTAAAGGCCAAAACTTTAAGCCCAATGATAAATGACTCCAAATCCTGTTTTTACTTATTTCTCTCTATAAAGAAACAGTACAAAAAAAAATACATGAAGAGAATGAAGTATATAAAGGGTAGAAACTATTGGAAGTAGGTGTCTTCGCTAAAACAGTAAAAATACCATTCCCTGTTTCCTGAAACACAATTAATAGCCCTCCATAGGTACACAGACATGATCATCTGTAATATTGGCTTAACAACCTTTATAAGGGACCATTGTAAAAATGAAAATCTAATATACACGTTATCATTCTGAAATTATAAACCTTTCTAAATATAATCAATTAAAATTTGAGTAACATTTCTGAAATAATCAAGTTTATCTTCACTATTTCCCTCTTAGTATCTGTCTCTCTTTTGGTGGAGGGCTTCCTAGTTAGGTTTGCCACCTGTCTGGTTTTGACCCAGAGAGTCTGTTTTTTTGAGGGGCTGCCCAGGTCAAAACTGCCCAGGTCCGGACTGAGAATTAAAATAGGGCCTGGCATTTCAGGTACACAGAGGCCCAATCAGCCCACATAGAGGCCCAAACAGCCCCCACCAGCCCACTATATACTGACTTTCTATGGGACCTTATAGCAGCCCCTCTGGCATTTGCCAGAACCCACAGATTGCCAGTTCGGGCCTGTTAACTGCCTACCAGTTTTCCCAAATTAGGAAAACCAGGCAGGATTCCCTATGTTTGGCATGTTGATCAGCCAAATGCAGATCGCCACATCACAACCCACCCCCAGTGCATCACGGCTCTGCCCAATTACATCACATCCCCCCTCCCTGCCCAAAGTCAGATTGGGCAAAATTTGCAACCCTATTCCTAGCAGGTGTTTTAGAGCAGCTTGGAATGGTGACAGTATCATTAAATGACACACACTGAATGAGGTTTTTATGAGTATGGAGATTTTTCCAGCTGTAAACATTAAGCCACAGCAGTATGTGAGCAACACAGTTGTGTGTAACACAATTTCATTAAAGGTACTTGCATCAAAATGCACTTAGGTATAGTTGTGCTCAGCATCACTCAGTCTTTCCTGCCATCTGTTTGTAATTGAACGCTGCTGTGCCTAATGATCCAGGGGAATCCTGGAGCTACTTCCAACTCTGGACCAGGCAGTAGTTTCAGGCTTCCCAAAGTGCCCTGTGTACTTGCTGCAGTTCTGGCGAAAAAATTATGTAATATTGATTTGTGAAAAAGTGAGCATGACTCTCATTTTGGAGAGTTGGATGCAACTGTGCTGCGGCGTCAGCATTTTCAGGCAATTCACCAAAATGAATGCAACTGCGCAAGCACTTTGCCACAAATCAAGCAAGACATCACACCTTTTGAGACCACAATGTTGTCATAACTCTTGGGCTAATACGATACAATGTGTGAAAAAAAAAAAAGATGCTCTCAATATTGCACTTACATACATACACGTGTCCTTATAGCTCAGCTATAAACATATCTAGAATGACAATGGCAATAGTACAGGTGTGGGACCTGTTATCCAGAATGCTCTGGACCTTGAGTTTTCCAGATAACAGATCATTCCGTAATTTGGATCTTCATAACTTAATATGTAAATATTAAATGAACCCAGTAATCTGGTTTTGCTTCCAAAAAGGATTAATTATATCCTAGTTTGGATCAAGTACAAGGTACTGTTATATTATTACAGAGAAAAAGGAAACTACTTTTAAAAATTTGGACTATTTGGATAAAATGGAGTCTATGGGAGGCGGCTTTTCCAGAGCTTTCTGGATAACGGATAACAGATCCCATACATGTATCGTTATCATATCAATAAATGGCATATGGTGACTAAAGGTGAGGTTTTATATCTCTATCTAAGCAGCAGGGAACCGGGAGAAAATACATCAAGGCATAACTTTTGATATCCCACAGAACATAAAAAGCATTTGCTGTTGGGCTGTTAGTATCATTATTAAAGGAGAACTAAAGTTTAAATAAAGACGTTGGCTAGAAATGTTGAACATTATATTTTGGGCTTCTGTATCAGCCCAAGGTAACCACAGTCCTTTAGCAGTAAAATTATGTGTCTCAAAAGATGCCCCAGTAGCTCCTCATCTTCTTTTCTGCTTATTCACTGAATATGCTCTGTGCTGCTGTCACATACTGAGCTTAGGGACCAACTCACAATATACAGTACACATAGAATATAAATGTCACAGTATAAGGCTGATTAGTAATTAATACAGATAATTACTACATGGCAGCACAGAAACCAGTGCAACTAGCATCAGAATTAAATAATCAGTTCTGTAGCATCAGCTTATATTGTAGGCCAACCTCATTTTCTGTTTGATTATTTGTGACAACCCCTAAGCTTAGCTTCTCAACAGCTGCTCAGAGCCCACTGAACATGTGTCCAAGATGGTGACCCCTGTGACAAGTTTGAAGTCCTGGATCATTGCTGCTATTAAGAAGCTGAAACTTTAGGCTGGTGCAATAAGTTCAGTATATAAAATATGGCATTTTTAGCCACATTCATTATTAGGATTTTGTTTTCCTTTAAAATTGCCATATAGCTACTTGACAAAGACTCCTTGTCACAATAAAACAAAATAAGAGTTTTTATAAATATAATGCACTCTTGTACAGGCCAATCTAAGTGGTTTATTTATTCAAGCCCAAGTTCCTGAGAAAAACATTTTGTTCTGATGACTGTACCTCTTCACACAATTATGCTAATGTCAAATGTAAGAAGAAGTAGTTTATACAATTATGGTATGAAATGAAGAATTCTCAAATGTAAGCCTGTAATTTAATGCTTAGAGCAGATCTATTTTCCTGGCCAGTGGGAGCTTACAGTCTATTTTTAGTACCACGTTCACATATACTAGGGTCATCAGGAGCAAAATATTCTGCACCTTAATTGTATCCAGAAAAAGAGCCATCAGAAAAGTTATAGTGCATCACACCATCCATAAACCGTGAACAACTGATTTAACATTATGGCAAAACAAGGACAAATCATATTTTTGGAAGATCATTTTTGTGACTGTAGCATTGCAGTCAATGAATGCTGCAGATGCAATTATATGTACTGCAATATCATTATTCCCACAGGTTCCCTGCATGTGTGCCTCTGAGCTAGTTCTTATTCAACCTGAGGACACAGAGGTCATGCTTATTCTATGAAAAGGCTGTAGACAAAATCACTTCTTGATACTCACTAAAGCACACACAGAAACACAAGTGAACTAGTCAGACCATGAACATACCAAAGGCTAACCGCCTAGAATGGTTTCCCTCTGTGCTGACTAATGCTGACAAAACAATTTTAGCTTCTGTGAATTGGTTAGAACATTCCAATATCTACAACTTAACTACCAGCAAATTTGTAAGGGGTGGCAGTTAAGTGCTCAATAACATTGATGGAATTGTTTGTTTTTTTTTGTGTGTGTGTGTTATGTTAAAATATACATTTAGTTGTTCCCATCAACTACACCAGTGCTGTCCAACTTTTGTGTTATCGAGGGCCGAATTTTTTCTGGCCTACATGGTGGAGGGCTGATAATGGAAGCCAGTGTTGGCCACTCCCTGTTTTTAAACCACTCCCACTTTAAACCACAAGACCATATCCACATTAATTGTGGTAGCACACCAAAAAAACAAATGGTTGGTGCTCACTGCAGGGATATCACTTATCACTTATAAGTGAAAAAAGTTGTCATATTAAGACATACCCTTAGATCCATATGCCTCCTCATCCCCTGTGGATAACACAGTATCCCAGCACATGATTAAACACCTTAGGGGAGGCAGAGTATGTCACACACAGGCAGAGCAGGGCACACGCAGGCATGGTAGGGCACACTCAGGCATGGTAGGGCACCCGCAGGCATGGTAGGGCACACACAGGCAGAGCAGGGCACACACAGGCAGAGCAGGGCACACACAGGCACAGAACGGCATACACAGGCAGAGAAGAGCACACACAGGCAGAGCAGGGCACACACATGCAGAGCAAGACACACACAGGCAAAGAAGGGCACACGCAGGCAGCGTAGTGATACCATTTAAACCTTACACATGGCAAGCAGACACAGTTGGACAGCCCTGAACTACAATGGCCAAGGGCTTTGTATTTAAACACATCACAGCCATCAGCCTTGAGAGAGAGGAGATACATTTACTAAAGGGCGACGTGACTAACACTGGCGAAAATTTGCCAGCATGACGTCATTGCAGTAATTCGCAGATTTACTAACGGGTGCAGGCGCCGTGGACACAACTTTGCATGTTAGTGGATTAGCGATGTCTCCGAGAATTTTCTCCTGGTGAAGTGTTATGATGCCTGCGAAGCCGTCTCTGGCGAATTTTCCCCCATTAGTAAATTTGCCCCAAAGGCTTTAGTTGTGCCTTTTAAACAGCTTTGTGAAAAAGGCATAAGCAGTTACTTTAAATGTCAATTAAAAGTGGCCTGTAACAAGAAAGGTTAATTAACTAATCAGAATATGAAACAAAAATGCCTGTTTACTGCCTAATTCTCCTATACATCCAGGTATGGATCTATGGGACTACCAGAAATTCTTGTGTATACAGCAGATTATTCCTAAATGTAAAATGTTTTCATACAGTGTGCATGTACAGTATATACATATATGGTATAACTTTTACTACTACTGATTGACTAGTAAAATGCAAGGGTGGTGTTAACTTTATAATATATGGGATTAAGCAGAGTTTTTTTCTTCTTTTTCTAGTACCCTAAAATATTAGTTGCCTCTTGGATGTTACAGAAAGGAAAAAGTTGTGCTGTGCCAAAATAGAAAAGTTTGTACCTATTTGGGTTAAGCACTTGCAGGTACAGCAAGCAAACAAATGACATTTTAGGACAGCTGCCATGGATTACTTCACATTGACATTAAAAGAGAAGAGACATCAAATGTCCTACATGGGCAAATAGTGCTGACATTTCAGCAGGGCACGCAAATAATTACCTGCAATGTCAATCCACTGCATTTCCATTTAAGTCAAACCAAGAAAATCTTTAATATCAAACTTCACCAAGTAAAAGATGTTGAGGTGCTACAGAATGGGAACTGTTCTGATCTTATTAGACTTTTTTTTCCTCTAGTAATTGTTCAAAAAACTCGAATATTTAGAGGTTTTCGAAGCATTTGTATTTGTTAGTGCATTATTCAGTGCTTCTTTTGTTTCCACTTTTTATAATCAGATCTATTAATAAATTCAATGTCATTTGTGGTTTCAGAGTTTGAGTTGTGGTTCCCAAAACCTAAAATTCGCCCCTCAATAAAAAAGCCTCCACGTGTACCCTAGGCCCATGTACAAAGAGGACATCATGGGTTCTGGGAATCATGTCTGCCCCTGAGGGAGCTATACAGGCAGACAAAATTAGAAGTGATTGGGAAAACAACAGTAACAAGTAACATAGTAGAAACAGGCAAAAGAGAGGGAAATCTGTGTTAAGAAGTAGAGACACAAGGAAATAAAAGAAGAAAGAAACAGACAAAATAGAATACAATTACATAATGGAAGTGAGAAGTGGAATAAGGAGAGTAGAAGAACAGGAAGAGAGCCCTGTGTCCAAAGTTTCCTACAGGGTCCCACTACACCAGTGATCCCCAACCAGTAGCTCGTGAGCAACATGTTGCTCTCCAACCCCTTGGATGTTGCTCCCAGTGGCCTCAAAGCAGGTGCTTATTTTTGAATTCCAGGCTTGGAGGCAAGTTTTGGATATATAAAACCAGTTGTACTGCTAAACAGATCCTCAATGTAGGTTGACAATCCACATAGGGGCTACCAAATGGCCAATCACAGCACTTATTTCGCACCCCAATAAAATTTTTCATGCTAGTGTTGCTCCCCATCTCCTTTTACTTCGGAATGTTGCTCACGGGTTCAAAAGGTTGGGGATCCCTGCACTACACTAATGCTCTAGTACCAATGTTCAGTTCTGCTAGGTGTGATAATCTTTAAGCACAAAGAAATACAAAGTACAAAGAAAGCATAGAAATCAAATTGAATAAATCAACAAATACATCAAGTAAAACTAATGACTTCTGTAGAAAGGTTATTGTGTAACTAAAATACACATGGCAATTAAGGAAGTATTAAGGGAGTCAGAGGAAGCAGTGTTACTAAAGTGAGATCTTGAGCGGATTACACAACTGTGTAACTACGTCTTGCAGTAGCATGGGATTTTCATATGTTGCCACATAAATATACATCTGATTAAGAAGGAATAATCAGTAGGATTAAAGTGATTAATATCTTAATCTCCTCTCAGGCTATTGCAATCATGAGATCTATAGTGAGTCTCACACTAGTGCTGAGGTCCATGATTCAATCTTGAAGGGGGCACTATCTGCAAGAGGTTTGTATGTTCATTCTTGTTTCTCCTGTTTCCTCTCACTCACAAGAATATAACAAAATTGACCATAATATGTGAGTTTGTTGTATGAATGCGATGGAGACCTTAACTATTATGTCCAACAAGGGCCGGGACATTTTTAAGCATAAATGATATCTGTAAAGTTATTCATGAAAAAGGAATAATAATGTATGCATTAGTCGCAGCCTGCCTCACTGAGTTCTAAAATAATGAGGCCTGTAGTGATAGTCAGGTGCTGCTATTAACTTACATAGCAGCAAACAGCACTTAAAAGTTTTTGTGTGACTATTTGACATTTTGTGAGTCTGTCAATAAATAGTTGGAGTATTGATAGATTGGATGCACGTGAAACTCAATATTTGAACTGAAACAAAAAGTTCACGGTCATGTCACCAGTATTTAACAGTAATATTAGCCATGGTTTGTGATTAATAGGTGTCAATGTAAAAACACAGAACACACTCATGCTTAATAAAGTTGTACAAATACATTTGAAATATAAAGTACAGTGGTTGGAGCACACAGACAATGGCAGAAAATACACTCCTGTAGAAACGGCTCCATTTAAAGCACATAGATCAGAGTCAGGTGGACCTTGGCAGAAAAATGCTTGAGCTCTCACTGATCTGTGTGTCTAAAGTGCTTTATCCTGTGACTCTGTAAATGTCTCTCTGCTTTTTTCTGCAAGCTCCAGTTAAGATCAAGACAGCAGGCATGCACACTGCTCCTCATTCTTAACCGTGCGCATGCCCGGATCAAGTTTTCTCTCTGCTTTCCATTTAGTTAAATCATTCTGGAGTATGTTATAACTGGAGCTGGAAAGGCGCATGCGCAGAGAAGGGAGCAGAAGTTTCAAATATGTCGGTCGCAACCGAGTGCAGGGGGGAGAAAACAGATTCCTACTTTTCCTATGAGGAACACTTTTGAAGAAAATAAATGTGGCGGTTCAGGATGGAGCACTTATTTTCAGTGATCGCATACCTCTGTGTAAAAATCTGATGTAAATGGAAGAAGCTGCTTAGGAGTACTATGTCAAAATACTATGTTTATCCGTCATGTTTTTCTTCCATGTATTTTACAGAGTGACTTTTACCAGAATTTTTACTCGCTGCTTGAGTTTTTTCCCATTGGCTTTAAGGAATTAAATAAGTTTAGAATTGGTGTAAGGGCAAGGGCACACATGCTGTTTTAACGTTGCATTTTTAATACGTATGCAACATCACACTACACATTTTCGTGTTTTTTCAGCCACACATTTTCATCTTCCCACAATTATGCACAAAACAAAAACTGTGGTACAGTGTTAGCCAGTAGCAAAAATAACAAATAAAAAAACAAACAAATACAAAAAGTATTGTAGAAGTGATGCCTATATTGGCTAACAATAAAAATACATTGCAAGCTTTCAGAGCACCAAGGCCCCTTCGTCAGGCAAAATACAAATGAAAGCTAGAAAGGCACAGCATATATTCTGTTAGATCAGTGAAAGGTATTCATGGGCAATAAATTAAGACGTTACAGATAGATAGAGATCAATTGTAGAGATAATACAATGAATAAGGGTGGGTTATAAATAGTCCAGGAGTCTAAATTCAGTCAGGTCACATAGTGTGATATGAAACCTGACCCTAAACGAAGGCCCTGTCTTAATGTGTTAAATAACTCCATACATTTGAATTCATAAATCTTCCTTTCCCGTTCAGTTTTAAAGGGGAAGGAAACCTCGTCGCGCTAACCCCCCTCCCCCCTCCCGTGTATTGCCCCCCCTCCCTCCTCCCCCTTGGCCTACCCCTCCCGCTGGGCAAATGCCCCTAACTTGTTACTTACCCTTCTGCGCAGGTCCAGTCCAGGGAGTTCACAGGCGACATCTTCTTCCACGCGATCTTCTTCCTCCTTTGACCGGCGTTTTCACGCATGCGCAGTAGGATCGTTTCGCCGGTACGGATCTACTGCGCATGCGCCAAAAGTCACGCGCATGCGCAGTAGATTCTACCGGCGAAACGATCCTACTGCGCATGCGCCGGTCAAAGGAGGAAGAAGATCGCGTGGAAGAAGATGTCGCCTGTGAACTCCCTGGACTGGACCTGCGCAGAAGGGTAAGTAACAAGTTAGGGGCATTTGCCCAGCGGGAGGGGTAGGCCAGGGGGGAGGAGGGAGGGGGGTTAGCGCCGACGAGGTTTCCATCCCCTTTAAAGTTCCCTTTTAGAATTAAGACCTGCATGTCCTAAGACTGTGATTTTGACTGCAGAAATGTTGTCCCACTGGTGTATCACATGATTTGGTGTTGATTTTATGTCTGTGATGGTTCATCCTTGTGCGCAATTTTTGTCCTGTTTCACCAATGTATATGCCTCCTGTATAGCACCTAGTACATGTAATCATGTATACCACATTGGATGAAGCAAACGAATATTGGTCCAGAATGGTGTCGACTTTTTGTGTATTCGGAATTGCAACTTGATTTTTGCACAGGATGTATTTGCAGGTTTCACATCTGTTGCAGGGAAATGTACCTGTATTTATTTTAGTCGGGTCTCTGGTTGGAGCATGGGTTGCAGGTCTCTGGCTATTTTATCTAATAATGTTCAGTTGTGGGTTGTAGGTAACTACAATGGGTACTCTGTTGTTTTCTGTCTTTTCTTTGTAATCCAAGAGTGTGTCTCTGGGTATTTGAGTTTCTCTGTGGATTTGATCATCAATAACCTGCGGATGGTATCCCTGATTAACAAAAGTTTTCCGTAAGGAATGGATATCTCTACATTTGATCTCTATCTATCTGTAACGTCCTAATTTATTGCCCATGAATGCCTTTCACTGATCTAACAGTATATATGCTGTTCCTTTCTAGCTTTCATTTGTATTTTGCCTGACGAAGGGGCCTTGGTGCTCTGAAAGCTTGCAATGTATTTTTATTGTTAGCCAATATAGGTATCACGTCTACAATACTTTTTGTATTTGTTTGTTTTTTTATTTATCTTCCACAATGCAATTTTCAGAAGTTCATGTTTCCCAGAATTGCAGGGTGGGTGCCTATCTTCTGCTAAAAATTACTAACAGTGTTTTTTTTTTCTCCTTTAAGAATATTCTCCTACTTGACAGCAATTCCTGTCAATGTAATGCATTCCCCATTTAAATTAATAGGAAGTGCTTTAGGCAGGGAATGAAGTTCTGACTTTCACAACAGGTAGGTAGCACTTACTGGTCACCTCTTTAAAAGCAAACATCTAATGGGCTGCTATGGGTTACTGCTTCTGGGCAAACTTAGCGTCTGTTATTTCATTTGGGGGTTACAGTTTAATTGAAATCATTCTTTGTACAGAAATTGTTGCACTTCCTATTTAATACATGGCTGGAAGAAAAATAAACCCCATGTAAGAATAAGCTGATGCAATTACTAAATCCATTTGGCCACTATATGTACTTGGAGTTGCTAGGAAATGCATGCAGTTCTTATTTGTGAAATTTTGTCATATCCTAGTAGTCTAATTAAATCCAAACTAGGCTAATAATTAATCAAAAGGGGAAATGAAAAGTAATGCCATCCGTTAGACATATGTTTCATAAAATATTTTCATACATCACTGATAATAAGCAAACATAACATGACACAATATTGAATATAACTAATAAGAAAAGCAAATAGCTCTTCCTGGTCATCAGCTAACTATGCACTATGGAACACTTACTCTTGGACAGTCAGCACTGCAGTCTACAGATGGAGAAACGTGGTGCCTGTCATGTTAGAGAAGTAAACTGTAGCATTACATGGGTTTAAGAACTAGTCATTCACTCCTGTCTGTCATGATTTTAAGAGAAACAGGTAACCATGACACTTTACAATGCTTCTAAAGGTGGTCAATGAAAGCTGCCGACAGACAAACTCAGCAGCTTATTGGCGAGTGTATGGGACCATTGACTGGCTATGTCAAAATATCTGGCCAAAAATTGGCAAGATGACGATCAAGCAGGCCTAAAATTACCATCTGATCGAGGGCCTAATTGGTTCGTTGATGCTGTCCTCGGTTCCCACCGCCTGCAATTCTGGCCTTCTGATCCAGTTGTTGGGCCCTAGGGCCCACGATCGAATCAGTATGATAATGTCCACTGAAGGTGGACATATCAGTGCAAGACCGCTCGTTTGCCAACCTTGATCTACCCGTGTATGGCCATGTATTGAAACTGATAAGCAACAGAATCTAAGGAGACAGAAGAGTGTGTGACACATACAGTCCCAAGTTACAAAAGACTAGAACAGGGTCTTGATTTTGTTGTCAATTTGAAAGCCAAAAGCATTTGGTCTCTTTCAATCACAATTTATGTAATTTGGTCTCACACTGATGGCAAACTAGATATAGTTTGTAATGCTGCAACTGTCTGTTGTTGATTTAGAACTGCATGACTCTACAAAGTTTGGAGGACAGTAGGTTAGTCTCACTAAAAGGTAAATAACTTGTTTCAAGTTCAGGGTAAGAGGTTAAAGTCCTGAGCCTTTTAAATTTTCTAACAGTTCTCTCTTGCTATAAACATTATGGCAATGTTTTGTGTGTATCTATGGAACATAACCATTATAGCTAATTGAGTTGTACTAGCATTAATCACTTCTATACTGCATTAACAGACAGGACTGGATTGGAAATAAAAAGCATCCCTGGCAAAAAAATCAAATCAGCCAACATATAAATGTGCAACATTGGTGGCCAGCTCCCCCCCCCCCCTACAAGTTAAAAAAAATTGGTGGTCAGGGCCCCCATAAATCAAAAAACAAATTGTTGGCCAGTCCCCCAAGTTAAAAAAAAAAGAGACATTGGTGGCCAGCTTCCCCCCCTCAAGTTAAAAAAACATTGGCCATGGTCCCCCCAAGTTAGCCATTGTCAGGGCACTCGCTCCTATAAACATTAAAAACATTATAAACATTAAAAAAACAATGGTAGCCAGGGAAGAAAAAAAATAGACCACTGGTATTCAGTGGAAACTTACCTTTAAACTTTGGCTGGCGGTCTTCATCCAGCAGCCTTTTCTGTTCTCCTCGGCGGCTCTCAGTTTTGGCTCCTATATGGCGGCTCCAGAGTTCCCCAGGCCCACTTGGCTATAAATGGAGCGGCCCACCGGGCAAATGCCTGAACTGACAAATTGTCAGTCCAGCTTGGGTAACAAGCTTCACTAGTACTAAGACATATGGCTGCCCACTTAATTTAGCAGAGTGCATCGCCTTTAAACCACAACACATATTAGGGGACAAGAAACAGAATTACACAGGTCATATTTGCTCTAGTAACAATATTTTCAATATGGATACCAGTGGTGACCGACCTGCAGCTCTCTGGCTGTTTTACTACTGCTCCCAGCATCCCACAAGCAGCCAAAGACAAATAACCCTGCATGCTTCTGGTCATCTTCTCACTGCACAATCTTTCCATTCCAAACCACTAACATATCTCAGAGCCCTATTCCAGTTCTTTGACAACCAGCCCAACCACGTTTATTATAACCCACTTTGTCTACACAGTTTTCTGTAATATTTAATGGCAACAGCTAACTGTAGACTCGCAAAAACTGAAATGTTTTGGAATAAACGGAGGGGCATGTTTTATAGAGAAAATATAGGGAATATAGTCACTTGGGATAATTCAAGGCTTGAGATCTATAAAATACAGAGTTACCAATATCACTTAATGTCCTTTGTTTGGTTTAATGACAGTGCTTCGAATTGCCTTTCTCTTGAGCTCCCTGCAGAAACTGTATCAGGGCCACTAATAAAGCTTATTAAAAACATTAGCATTCTACATGGCAAGATAAACCATATCAACAAACAGATACTGGTTTTCATACTATTGACCAGTTAATTCTATTTGCTGGTGCTATTATACCTGGGACCAACTTTAATCACTTAGGGTTAGATTTATTAAGGTTCGAATGGTAAATTAGAATTTTCCATGTTTTTTTGGTCAAAACTGACAAATTCGAATTTTAATTCACCAACTCGAATTTGAATTAGAATGTGAGATTCATCACACCTTGATCCTGGAAACTGTTCTAATACAAATATTCGCCACCTAAAACCTGCCAAGTTCTTTTACAAGTTAATGGCAGAGGTCTGTTGAACCATTTGAATATGTCAATTGCTTTCCTGACATTCAAGTTTTTTTTCAGAGGAAAACTCGATTCAAATTGTATTCAAATTTTCAGGTCATTCGTATTCGATTGAATATTGGACGTTCACGTTTTTTCATAAATACATTCAAATTTATTTAAAAGATTCACATAACTTTGATATATCTGCCCCTTAAAGTCTGTGTGAATACTGAGCACTTTAAGGGTACTGTCACACAAAGAGATATGCCACATGCAATAAATCTGCCCAACCACAGGCAACAAATCTCATGAAAATGCCATCTACTTGCCTAAACTTTGAATTGCTGCATCTGCAGCAAGTAACAGACATTTCATGTGTGAAAGAAGGCATTTGTTCATGTGTTTCTCTTGCGACAATCTGAAGGTTAGGTAAAGGAAAGCTATTTTCAGGAGATTTGTCACAACAAATGACTTATTGCTTTAGGTTGTGTATGACTGTCAGAGAGGTCTTGCAAATGCCCCACCATAAGCCATAGTGCTGCAATGTATTTTTAAGATTTTTAATCTATAGAGCCCTGGATGACATTTGACTTTGCAAATCTTTCTGCATAAGGACAGAAAGTACTGTATTCCATAGCTCTTATCTGGCTTCACTGTATGGCTTCACAGCAGCTTATTTACATATAATAGTGTTTCTGGAGCAAAACAACAACTTTAATAGCAGAGGGTAACTTGTACTTATGCTAACATGTATATAAATCACTTAATTTTTGGTGTTACTTGTTCTTTGTTACTTTGTTACTTGTCTTTTGTTACTTTGTTCTTTAATCAGTCAACTTGCAACACTGTTGCACGGGTCAGAGGTAGGAAGCAGATAAAGTAAATAGTCAAACATGAATTGCTTTTAGGCCAACACACGGGAGGGGGGGTTTTGGCCCGCTCGCACCCCCTGCTCCCCCGGTAGTTCCGCCACTGGTTTCCAGTTTCAGCCAACACCTACCTGAATAGTTAAATGGAACCATTGTGATTGGATTTTGGTTTTACTTTTGGGGTGGGGGTTAAGACCTTGTAAGTTGTCTAACAAATAAATGTCCATTCCTTCTTACTGAAGTGCTGCCTTCATTTATATCACAGCTTAGACTGCAGCATTCTGCCTTTAATGTATTTCCCTCTTCCTCTGGGGCAGCTGGCAGAACAGTTGGGCTATTTTCACTAGGACACAAATTTTGAGTTGATTATTGAATGCAAGTTTTTTTTTCAATGTCATCTAATATAATATTGTATTACTTTGAAACTGCAGTAAAAAAAAGCAGCTACTGTTTTTGCAAGGGGGCAACATATATCTGATTATACTCTCTGTATGTAAGATCTCCCATAAATGTCACAGTTTGCATCTCCATTGTGTTTTATGTGAAACAGACTACAAACATTGTTTCATGTTAAACAACCCAAGCATTAGTCCTGATTTCCAGTAATGTGGATGAACTGAACTTTTTCTATAATTTTGAGAGCATAAGATAATAAGAGAGCACTCTGCATATTATTTTCAAAATAGTCTTGGCTTTGTTCATGTCCAGTAAAAAATGACTTAGTACTTAACCATACTGCCTGTGGGCTCATCACTTAGTAGCTCATTAGTGAGCCCATGTATGGGACAGATTTCAGATTGCAGTGCATTTTTAGACAAAATCCACCCTCTGTGCTCAGACTCGTGAATTACAACTTTTGCCAGTGATTATAATATGGACTGAATCAGCTGTTTCTCCTCCAGTGGAAAATTGCTGATGGAGAAACTGTTGAAATAACATTAGCCTACCCAAAAATCCCCCTCCGCCTATGGTCACATGCAGAGGAGCAGAGGTCAGTCCAAATACACAGACATAGTCAAAAGCAGTCATTTCCAGGCCAACTTCCTCTCAGCTGCGTGTGACTGAACTCAAGCAGGTCTTATTTAAATCAATAGAGATAGCGCATGGAGTGGATCTGCTTCTCTCGGCCTGAAAAAAACACACCTAGGCTGAAAACATTGGCCTTAATGCCAATTCCATTCACAAATAATGTAATACCACTGAAAAGAACATCATTAACATAAATTGGAAAGTTGCTTACAGTTGCATTTTCTTTAACCGCGCAAAGAACACATTTTAGGTAAAAGTCCTATATAATTTTGTTTCCACAATTATAATTATGGAAACACACTGAGATTCATGTGAGTCACCTTGTTTGTTTGGTTAAACTACTTTTAATGTTTTTCACTGAAAATTTTACTCTCAAGATATGTAACTGTAATCATTTCTACATATGTAGAAAACTGTATGACAGGAAACCTGAAAGTTTTAATAAATACATTTTACAAAAAAATTTAATTCTAAGCATCTCTCAACTATACATTCATCGCAAACTTCCAAAGGTTTTAAAGTTACTTGTGAATGTAATTGCAAGCACAATCTGTATATCATGCTACATAAACCAGCAGTTTAACAGACGTGTGAAAAAGCATGCAAAGCATTCAAGGAAGTGGTGTCTTTGCTAGAGGTAAATTTATTTCTATTAAATAGTATCAAGAGTCCGAATGAGCAGTTCAGAAAGGGACAAACAGGCACCAGGTAGGTTGTCACTGAAGAATCCTGTACAGGTATGGGACCTGTTATCCAGAATGCTCGGGACCTGGGGTTTTCCGGATAACGGATCTTTGCGTAATTTGGGTCTTCATGCCTTAAGTCTACTAGAAATTCATTTAAACATTAAATAAGCCCAATAGGCTGGGTTTGCTTCCAATAAGGATTAATTATATCTTATTTGTGATCAAGTACAAGCTACTGTTTTATTATTACAGAGAAAAAGGAAATCATTTTTAAAAATTTGGATTATTTGGATAAAATGGAGTATATGGGAGACAGCCATTCCGTAATTCAGAGTTTTCTGGATATCTGGTTTACGGATAAGGGATCCTATACCTGTACCATGAAGAATGGTCACTACCCCATGAAAACAAAATCTAGCAGAAGGAAATACAGGCATTTCCCGGGTTACGTATGAAATATTGTCTGTAGGTTTTTCCTTGTATGTAAGTTAAAATATATCGCACATTTACTTATTAAATGCAACTTAGACAGATGTTTGTCTTAGCATAATATTTATTTTTACCTTTCTGTGCTCTGCAGTAGACAATACACACCAGTGGGGATTTCAGTTGATTAAAGCTAAATGCTAATAAAAGTCAAGCAAACCACGGTATGTTACTGTAATAGCCTCCGGTTGTAAATGTGAGTTGTATGTAAGCCAGGTGTTTGTAACTCGGAGACTCCCTGTACAAACAAACTGTAAAAGGTATAACTGAAGCACAAAATGGGCTTATATCTTACGATGTGCAAAAAAAAAAACAGTGAACAAATGCACCACACATTACCAGGCATCACAGCGTAATAAACGGCAGAGTACTTATTTTCAGTGATTGCATACCTCTGTGTAAAAATCTGATGTAAATGGATGCAGACACTTAGAAGTACAATGTCAAAATACTGTGTTTATTCATCATGTATTTCTGGAGATTTTACTTGCTGCTTGAGTTTTTCCCAGTGACTTTAAAAAAAATTACACAAGGTCAGAATTGGTGGATGGGCAAGGGCACACATGCTGTTTTAATGTTGCATTTTTAGAAATGTTAATACTGTCATAATAAATAAGCCAGCAAAATCACACTACACATTATCACGTTTTTTCAGCCACACAGCTTCCTCTTCCTACAATGTAATTTTCAGAAGTTCACATTTCCCAGAATCCCCATCTATGAAGAACCTCCAGGTGCGTACTTAAAAACGCCATTATGTACTGTTATTAGGGCATGATTTAAATAGGACACCTCACAAGAATTTTGCTGCCGCAAAAAAAAAAACGGTGTATTTCAGCCAAATGTATCTGCTACACTGTGGATAATATTCTGTTCTATGGATATGGAATTTTACTAGCATATTGGTACTTTAGTCAGAAAGAAGAATGGTGTTTATTAGCCGATAACGTCTTGTAAATACGGGTGGGTTTACTGAAGCACATACATAGAGCATATTTACCCCAGTATTAATGTCTATTATAATGCAATCAGGGTGTAACTACAGAGAAAGCAGACCATGCAGCTGCAGGGGGGGGCAGGAAGCACAGGGTCCCCTATTTCATATACAATTTTAATAAATATTGGTAAAAGAAGTCAACCACTAAATGACACATGTGCCCTTGTCGGTGATTGTTTGTGTAAAAAAAGCACACACCTTGATAAATCTGCCATTTATTTTACACTGTTTTTCTGGCATTAATTATTTTACACAGTATGAAAAATAGGCCCAAGAAAGTACTGTAACAAAAGATATAAGGTACTGGTCTTGTCACCTACAGCAATCAGCAAGTGCCAGTTATAAGTCACCTGTTTAAAAACATCTGGTTGCCATGGGTGACTAGCACAGGGCAAACCTTGCACCTTTTATTACATTACCTACAGTCCCACCATAGCAGCATGTAGATAGCACCTTAGCCCAGTAGTTCTGGTCTATTGAGTTGTGCTAAGGGGGGAGGGGGGTGTTACGACTAAGTAACCATGTCATGTGTATGAACATAGTCATTTGTAATTTAAAAGAGTGATTTTTCAAAAAAAGAGCGGCAGCTATTCTTGCATGGAAAATCCCATATATGATGAAGAATCTCCAGGGACAACTGTCCTTGCATTTTAGCATGTTCTAACAGATGTACAAGTGTGGCACAAGATTATATATATATATATATATATATATATATATATATATATATATATATATATATATATATATATATAGATATAGCACAGTGTATACAAATAGCACTATATACATGAATTAGAAACATAGATATATATAGATAGATAGATGATATTGGAATACAGCTTGCATTTCATTTAATGAAGTAGTTTAAATCCCCACAGAAGAAAACACTGTTGCATTGAAATAAATCTAATTGTAGCTCATGGCAGCAGAAATATGAAATAACAGAGCAATCACAATGATGAATGAAAGGTATAATTAGGGATACAACTCCCTGTAGCTTCTGTGACATTATGACAAGGCTACTGTGAATTTCAAGGCTGTCAGGAATCGACCAGACTGGAACATTTGCATATTATCTCCAAGAAAGAAGGTTCACTCTGGGTCACTTACCTTTATGACTCCTTGCGCTCGCCTCTTCCAATACTATATCCGTACTGGAGCTTTTAATGCTTTACTAATATGGTTACAATTTAACAGCAAGTGCAGCTCTCACTTACTTAGAGAACTATCAGCTCCTTGAAATGTGAGAAGCTACAGATAGGACACCAGTACGCCTGTGTAGCGTCCAGCCCCTTTCCAAGATTCCCTGGGTAACGTGGTTCTTAGCCGATTGACGGAGGAATTTCAAGACTAGAAAGAACTACCAACCCCACAATGCATTGCAGCGGAGCTAAAGGTTAGTTTGAGGGCGTTTGATGACTCCCACTGTGACAAGTGCAGTACAAGTGCGAGTCGTTGTGATGTAGCTACAGTAGCTGTGTCGTTCTGACGAGCGGGCAGAGTCGTTTGAGGGTGCAAGAAGGGTTATTGTTTAAGTTAATTAGACGGTGACTGTTCATGGCAGACTTTTAAAAAAGGTTTTTAATGTTTAGTGCTAATTGTGCAGCGCTCTTCTGTAGGGTTGTGGGAGCTGAACCTGTTGAGGTTGTGACATATCGATGCAATAGGTTTTTATGGCTTGATGAATTAACTGCACAGTTTATAATGATGGTGATGGTCCTCTTTGCATATTTATAAGTGTTAAGGTCAGTATTGAAAGCAATCAGTATAGAGAATACACAGTGACTCAATGCACAATACAACAGTGACCCACAGCACTAAATGGCCCGTGGATTGGTTACTATAATCCCAGCACTGACACCCATGTTATCTCCTCCTTTGCTCTTCCTATTGTCTCTTTTCTCACCTCTCTCTACTTTTTGTTTCCTATTTCCTTTTCACTTGATCTCTCCATGTTTCTCACTTCTTTCTTTTTCTGAATCCTCTGTTTATATTTTGCTTCCACTTTTTTCAGGGCTCTGCGCATATTTTCCTTGTGATGAATGCACAGAGTTTTGGTGCACTCGTGGGTCAGACATTTGTCTCTCAGACCTGTCAGTGTACCTGCAGGTAAGTCACCAAAACTGCCAGGGAGCTGTTCAGAGCATTTTGCTATCCGCCTGTTTGCCCAGGCCACAAACATCCCTGAAACAGCCTTTGTGACATAACACTCATCCAACTCACTGCAATTCCCCAGTGGAAGTGGCACTGTGGTCCCTACTATTGTTGCTACCATCATCAGACTTAGGGGCTTTGGGCCCACCAGGGCTGTTGTCTCAGGGCCCTCCTAGGCCCCACCCTAGCAGCAAAGACCCCTCTGACATTCCCCATCAACCCCAGCTGCAATCCCCCTCCAGCCCCCCTGTGCATACTTCTTTCTTCACACTGTCGCAATCGGGGCCAGGGAGGTCAGGGGCAGCAGCAATGGATTCAGGCAGGGAACAGGTCTAAGCCAGGGCCCACCAGGTTTTTACCCGGTGTCCTGGTGGCCCAGTCTGACCTTGGTTGCTGCCCTGCTTTACCTTTTTCTCCTTAGTCAATTCAGTATTTATCCCAATTCAGTTTACTATTGGGTAGACAGGCCCATTTGAATTGGCAAAAAAAAGCCTCAGGACATGGAAACCTAGATTGCCATGCTGGTGCAAGGATTCTATTAGAACAGGGCCCTACTTGCCCAAATACGCGTCATTGGCTTATGGCTAGCACTGCATTATTGGTCCTCTCCTGTCTGGAGACAGTAACACCAAAAAACGAATGCATTTATACAGGCCCATACACAGGCTACTTGTATACAGGCTGATCAGATTCAAATTAATGGAGCAGGGGCATAGATCAGATCTGGGCTTCTTCCATGGCAAGTGAAAAATGACTTAGTACTCAATCATGCAGTCAGCCCATGTATGGGACAGATTTCAGATTGTAGCGCATTTTTAGACAAAAATCCTCCCTGTGTGCTCAGACAGGTGAATTAAAACTTTTGCTAATGCTTATGATATTGGACTGAATTAGCTGTTTCTGGAAAATCACTGGTGAAGTATCATCAGACTTGGCCTACCCAAACGAAAAAAAAATCACATTCCGCCTATGTTTCCTATTATTTTTCAAAATGATTTTGCTTTTTGTTCAGCAGTGCTACAATTTGGAATTTCAGCAATTAGGAGGTGGTTTCAATGAGATTTACTACTGAAATATGAATAGGAGAGGGACTGAATAGAGGGATAAGTAATAAAAAAAGTGACGTGTCAGTAACCCCTCATCAGAAAGCTGGAAAGAGGCAGAGGAAAAAGGAAAACAATTCAAAAACTATTTAATAAAAAAATGAAGACCAATTGAAAAGTTTCTAATAATTGGTGGCAATAAGTGATGCGCAACTCTGACCCATTTCGCTTTGCCAACATTTATATATATAGTACATGGCTGTTTATGCATAATTGAATACACTTTGGGATTTTCACAAGACGCCTCTGTGTTGCTGGTCTTTTATATATATATATATATATATATATATATATATATATATATATATATACACACACACATACAAATACAAAAGTCCTCTGCACTCAACCCATTATCAATATATTTGAGACAGACATTTTGTGCATACTGCTACTAAAAAATGCCTTGCCCTTTAAACAAAACAGGGATTGTTTGTCCATAAATTGCAATATATTTAAGCTGGCCAACTACGTCATCCCATATCTGGCCAGTCCTATGCTCAATTTTCATCTTATTCATTAAGAATTCTATTGCTTCATTATACATTTTACACAGGGACTAAGTTTTACCTGCAACTTACTTGCTGCTTTCAAAGTAAAACTCCCAAACTTGGCTGCCCTTTTATAATGCACCAGTGGGAGTGCTGGTCCACATTCAAAATTATACAGTCTATTTGACCATAGCACCCACATAAGCATTGGAGAAAGAGTGCAGGTACTTATTGCACATATTATATATATATATTTATCTTCATATTTTGCAACAGGGGGTACTTTATTTATTATAATTTTTTATACTTATTATAATACACACGTTTCAGTGAGTCATGTGACAGAAATGACATCAGAACTCACCGTTTATAACTGATGACATCAGAACTCACCGTTTATAAGGATATAATTTACAAGATATTCATGGCTTCTGTGTATTATATAGTGAATAAAGTACCCCCTCTTGTAAAATATAAGGATATTATAAGTTACCGAGGAGTTTCATGACCATATAAAAACACGAGGCCGAAGGCCGAGTGTTTTTATACAGGTCATGGAACTCCGAGGTAACTTATAATATCCTCATATTTTACAACTGGGGGTACTTTATTAATTATAATACACAAATTTTAGTGAGTCATGTGACAGAAATTACATCACTACTCACCGTTTATAACTGATGACATCACTACTCACCGTTTATAAGGATATAATTTACAGGATATTCATGGCTTCTGTGTATTATATATATATATATATATATATATATGTATATATATACTCCCACACATTTATACACATATTAGATATAGTTCACATAAAAAGGCTGCCAATTTGAAAATAATTGCATAATTTATACACTGAAATACTGCTATATGGACTGACCAAGCAAACACATCATTCATGTGGCGCCATAGTGAGATAACACCTGACAGTTTACAAATGATTCATAGATTCATATAGTTGGATATTGAATAACTGAATGGCTAAAGGAATGTGATTGACAGTGAAATATAGATATGGGCAGTGATACTGTATGAAATATGCACATTGGCACAAATATTGCATAAAATCTGACAAGGGGAAACAGAACTCACAGAGTTTGTTCTCAGCTGGTGTTTGTGTTTTACGTTTTTATGTTTGTACAAAAGGGAGAAGCACATTACGTATTATCGTAGGCACAGTTTATGTGGATAAGAGAGGAAGTGATTCATAGGTTCAAAACCGTTAGGCTTTTACTAGCCTGAATATGATGCTCTTATGGCAATAAGTAACTATGCACCATTAATAAACATCATATTTAGTTGACCCTTTTTTGACTTGAGCTTGTAAAATTAGGTAATTTAGGTTGTAGGCACATTGCCGCTTCAGAGAGTTTCTCTTGTAATGAGTTTTTCTAACTTTTTCTAACTAATGTCTGACCAACAATATAGTAGGTAACTGAGACTGAATAGTTTGTACATGATACAAGCCTTATACATACAGGATGTGGATTCAAAATGTGGTTGGTAAGGGGTGAGGTGGCAAACCTAGCTAAACGTATATACACATGGGAATCATATCTAGAAAGCGGCTATCTGTGTGACTGCTGAGCAAAGTGATTACAAGAGGAGGGAGCCAGTGCAAAACCTCATGTGTACACCTGCAAATTCATAAGCCCAAGCTTTTGGCCACCAAGAGATTGTGGGGTTCAGATTTTAGAGCACTATTAATCTCATTTTGCAAACATTTTAGTATAAAAATAAAATGGTTCACCTTTTAAAAATGTGAAAGGTTTTTTGTGTACAATATCAAAGCTGTAATGGATATTACATTCTGAAGTAAGGAAAAAAGGGAACACTTTTAACCATTAAACATTTTTGTTTTAACATTTTTTTACCATTTGAGGGGCATGCTACATTTGTATTAGGATGGGCTCATGTCTAGGACATTAGTTTTTATTTAGCTTCCTTGGACATTTGGAATAATAAGTGGCCAATTCAAGCATTTGCACCAACATGTCTAATAAAGCTATATATACCCATCCTATTCAAATTGACCTAAGCTTAAGAGTTCTAACAAAGTTTTGTGAGGCAAAAACGAATGTTAACGAACGTTCACTATGAAATGCTTGCACTGATGAATTAATACTAGTGAAACTTAGCCAGCATTAGGCTGCTGAGACGCACATTCGCATTTTCGTGAATCAGCGTAGTAGTGCGAAGTGTGGCAAAGCCTTCGCAGGCAAAAATTTGCCCTTTAGTGAATTTTTCCCTACATACTGTAAGTAATAAAATTCTCAGGTCTCAAAATGTAAAACTCACCAAGTATAGGAAGAGGTCCAGGTGCACCGCCCTGAACCTTCAACTAAAGGAGCGGATTACCAATATAGTAATTTGCCCCTACATGTTTACTCCACTCAGTGGATGCCAACCACCACCAGCCTTTAGAATGCATGTGCGCTTATAATCTTATATATATTTAGATTGAGACCTAGGGCAGGAAAGTGCAGATTTCTGCCATTATTGCAAATATGGTCTCACCAAACATTGAGAATTTGCGACTGTGGAGTTATTATAACAGATTATTTTGATCAGGATTATTGCTGTTTACTAGTTTGTAAGATTACATGGTGATTTGTACGAAAACAAGAGACCAATAGGAAAGCTAGATCAGCTTTAGTGTAAGGAACAGGACAAAGGACCCATAGGAAAATGTCAGGCCCTAAAAGCCCCTATTTGAATCTGTCACTGTTATTGTCGCTATAAATTAAAAAGGAAATTTGATCTTACCGTAATTTCTCTTTCCTTTGGATCCAAGCAGCAGCACCTATGAGATTGATTCCTCCCTTCAAAAATAGGACAGTTAGACACACCTCCAACAATTAATTATCCAATAAAAACCCCCCTTTGCCCCACACTCCTCATTGTCATAACAAGTAAACCATAATGCATCTTAACCATTTATTGAGAAACAACGGGTGGGAAACTACTGCTGCTGCTTGGATCCAAAGGAAAGAGAAATTACGGTAAGAACAAATTTCCTTTTTCCTTTGCATCCCTCGCAGCAGCACCTATGAGACATAGAAAGTAATTCTTTTATACAGGGAGGGAATTTCCAGACATCGCCGTGTGGAGAATGTTTCTGCCAAAACTTGCTTCTTCTGAAGCCCAGATGTCAAGCCTATAATGCCTCGAGAAGGTATGCAAGCTACTCCATGTAGCTGCCTTGCAAATTTGCTCCGCTGACACTTGACCCTTTCAGCCCAAGATGTGGCTACAGCTCTGGTGGAATGTGCTCTGACAAACACTGGAGGAGGAAGATTTGCCAACTCATAACATAAGTGAATAGTATCTCTAATCCACCTAGCAATAGTAAACTTGGAAGCCTTGTTGCCTTTTGTTCGACCTGAAAAAGTGATCAGTAAACTTTCGGACTTCCTGATGGGACTGGATTTCCGTAAATAACTTCTCAATGCTCTTGCTACATCCAAAGAATGCAGATTCTCTTGCTCTTCTCCAACGGGATTTGGAAAGAAAGATGGCAGAACTATTTCCTGGTTTATGTTTGAAGCCATGGCCACCTTTGGTTGGAAGGATGGAACAGTTCTTAATACCACTCTGTTTTCCAAAAAAAGAATATAAGGCTCTTTAGCAGATAGAGCTCCCAATTCACTGATCCTCCTCGCCGAGGTAATTGCTAGCAGAAATGTCACTTTCATAGATAATATTTTAATGTCTGAGTCTTCAATAGGTTCAAATGGGGCATTACATAATCCCTTAAGAACAACATTCAAGTCCCAACTCGACACAGGCTCTTTATAAGAAGGACGGATCTTCCCAATAGCCTTCAAAAACCGTGTCACCAAAGGATCCGATGAAAAGACAATCCCAGTGAAGGCAGAGATCGCAGAGACATGTGCTCTAATTGTACTAGGCTTTAACCCTTTGTCAAATCCCTGTTGTAGGAAATTTAACACATCACGCACAGACGGGGTCAATGGCACCACCTTGTTCTCCACACACCATTTGCTAAAGACTTTTTGAATCCTTGCATAGGCTTTATTCGTGGAAGCTTTCCTAGATTGCAGCATGGTTTCGATTACCTGATGTGAGAGTCCATACTTCGTTAGTAAGGGCCTGTCAAGTTCCATGCTGTCAAGCGAAGTATCTCCAGATCCTTGTAAAGATATTTGCCCTGAGACAGTAGGTCCTTGACCTGTGGGAGAATCCGAAACTCCCCATGACTCATTTTCATGAGTAGGGCAAACCATGCTCTCTTGGGCCAAAAAGGAAGTATTGCGATTACTCTCGCTTGGTCCTCTCTCACTTTCCTCAGTACCCTGGCTATCATCGGGAAAGGAGGAAAAATGTAGGCCAGGCTGTAATCCCACGTCACTGACATTGCATCCAGCTCCTCCGGAGCATCTTGAGCAAACAGTGAATGAAATCTGGGGAGTTTGGCATTCTTTCTCGATGCCATTAGATCTATTTGTGGAACGCCAAATTTTTTTGTTATCTTCCAAAACATCTGAGTTTTCAAGGACCATTCTCCCGGCAGAATTACCTCCCTGCTCAGTTGATCTGCCCACACATTGTCCACACCCTTTATGTGGACTGCCATGATCTGCACCAGATTTGTCTCTGCCCAATGAAGCATCCTGAGAGCCTCTCTTAGCAACAGTGGAGATCTGGTCCCTCCTTGGCGATTTATATAGGAGACGACCGTAGCATTGTCCGTCTGGACCTTTACTGATTTCCCCCGTGACAAACTCTTGGAAATGTATTAATGCCAGGCTTACTGCTTTCAATTCTCTGAAGTTTGAGGATAGAGTCCTCTCTATTATGGACCATGTCCCCTGAATTGAGCGACTGCCTAGATGGGCTCCCCATCCTTTGCCGGACGCATCTGTTGTCAGTATACACCACTTCCTCTGAAGTAGTGACCTGCCAGCCTGGAGCCACCATCTGAGCTGTGATCTGGTGTCTCCTGACAATATCCAACATTTGTCCAGAGAGTCGAGTTTTCTGTCCCACATTGTTAGCAACTCTTGTTGCAACAATCTCATGTGGAGACGAGCCCAGGGTACTGCTTCTATCATTGATGACATTAAACCCAGGACTTTCATTACTCTCCTGGCAGATATGGGTACAGGCTGCCTTAGCCTTTTCACATGATCTATTAATTTCATCTGTCTGTCCTGGGAAATCGTTAGACTCATTTGTCCTGAGTCTATCACAAAACCCAGGAATTGTTTCCTCCTCTCTGGTTGTAGAGATGACTTCTGTAGATTCACTATCCAACCTAAAAATTGTAGGAGATTCAGGACTCTGTCCAGGTGTTTTTTCAACAGACTCTCCGACACCGCCTTGAGCCACCAGTCGTCTAGATATGGTACTATGACGATGCCCTCTGTTCTCAATACAGCCACCACCGCAGCTACAACTTTCGTGAAGACCCTCGGGGCACAAGAAATACCAAACGGTAGGGCCGTGAACTGGAGATGCCAGACTTCTCCCAGAATGTGAACCGCTATTCTCAAATATTTTCTGTGTGGTTGAAAAATTGGTACATGCAGGTAGGCATCCTTCAGATCTAAGGTTGCCATATAATCCCCCTGCTCCAATAGATTGATAACCGTCTTGATCGAATCCATTCGAAACGTCTTTTTCCTTATAAAGGTATTTAAGTATCTTAGGTCTATGACCATGCGAACTCTTCCGTCCGCCTTTGGAACCAAAAAGACCCCTGAGTAAACTCCCAATTTTACTTCGTTTGTAGGTACTCTCTCCAAAACCTTGTTTTGGACAAAATCCAGAATAGCTAGTTGTAACACTAGCTGTTTCCTCTGGTTTGTTGATTGAGGGGTAATAAGGAAGCGTGGGTTGGGTGACTTTATAAACTCTATCTTCAAGCCTTGGTGTATTACTTGGAGTACCCAAGGTTCTCGAATGACCTCTACCCACTGCTGTGAAAAAAAGCGCAACCTTCCTTCTACCCCTTCCCTTCTGGCGTCATGCATCTGAGGGCTTAAATGAGTAGGGATATTTACCCTTGGGCTTAAACTCAGTATTCTTCCTATAGGGTCTAAACTTTGCCCTATCTCCTTGGTTCCTATATCCACCTCTGTTGACATATCTAGGGGGAGACTTTTTCTGCCCCCGAAAAAAAGATTTTTTCCAGTTACCCTTCTTTTTCTGTGGTAAATTTTTTCCCTTGTCATCTGACAATTTTTCCATGAGATCATCTAATTGTTTCCCAAAAAGATGTCCAGGTTGAAACTCCATATTGCATAGATTATTCTTAGAGGCCACATCTGCTTCCCAAGGCTTTAACCAAATAGCCCTTCGAGCTGTAGTAGACAACCCCATAATCTTTGCTGCTAGCCTAAGATTTTGGATTGAAGCATCACAGAGAAAATCTGTCGCCATCTTAATATCCTGGAGAGATTTTAAGATATTCTCCCTTGAAACTTTTTTCTCCACATCCTGCTCTAACTGCAGAACCCATGCTCTGAGAGCTCTAGAAACGGAAGTAGAGGCTACTGTAGGTTTGCATTGTGCCGCCGCCGCCGAGTAGACTCTTCTTAATGATGTCTCTGCCTTACGGTCCATAGCCTCCTTGAGGCTCGACCCATCCTCCACCGGAATCACTGTTCTTTTGGAGAAGCGGGCGACAGCTACATCCACCTTTGGTGGTGCCTCCCATTGATCAACCTCACTCTGTTCTACTGGATATAACAGCTTGAATCTCTTATTTATGACTGGAGCCTTCTCTGGATTCCTCCATTCCATTTTCATAAGCTCCTTCATAAGCTGGTGTACCGGGAAAGTTTTATTTCTTACACAGCCTCTAAGATCCCCCTCTGGGTCCTTTGGCTGAGACTCTCCCTCAGAAATCTCTATTTCTGTTCTTACCGCTTTTATCAATTTGGGCACTTTTTCCGTTTGGAACAAAGCCAATTCCACTTCCTCCTCTGAGGATGATGAACCGACCTCATCTAGGATTACTAGATCCCCTTCTGGACCTGTATCAGAATCCTGTTGAGCAAAACTTCTCCTAGGGTCGCTGTGATGTCCCGACTCCTGCATGGACTCTTTAATCAACTGTTTGATTAAATTAATGGAGGACACCGAGAGTTGGTCTCCCCTCTGGGATTCCCTCTCTAAACACTCCACACAGCGCCCCCTCTGATAATCATCAGGAAGAGGTGCTTCACACTCCCTGCATATAATATGCTTGCTCTTCCTTTTCCTCTTTTTAGGTCCTTGACCTTCCATAGGACTTGACATCTAAGGTAGGTAACAATAATATATTTTATTATTTGTCCCCCTTTTATATATACATATCATATTTTTACTATCCACTGCAAAAAATACCTTAGGCTCTTCAGAAAAAAATTCTTCAGGCAGAAAAAACCTCCTAGGTACCACAACAGCCACCCGTTTCATACGAAGAGGCCTGTTGTCAATAATGCTGGCTATAAATAGCCTATTCAAAATTGTTTGGCGCGAATTTCGTCGTTTCCAGCGTCCTTACGTCATCTTTGCGCACTTGCGCCTTCGCGCATGCGCAGTAACGTCAACCGCCGTTCCTACGTCGGCTCGTCCGCACGTCAGCGTCTGACGTCACGACGGGCTGCATTCCGCCCCGTTGCTTAATCCCAGCAGGACATTCTGAGCAAAAAAACTGGGGCCAGATGACAAAGAGAAGACTTCTCTCCTACACAGAAAAAACGTCTTCCAATACGCACCTTCCTCAATCCGCCTGCCAAGGTATTTGCCTGGTTCCAAAGCCCCCTGGAGGTACTACTGCCCCTTTCTCTTCTAACCATCCTATCTTGTCCGGTAGGACAGAAAAAAACAATGAGGAGTGTGGGGCAAAGGGGGGTTTTTATTGGATAATTAATTGTTGGAGGTGTGTCTAACTGTCCTATTTTTGAAGGGAGGAATCAATCTCATAGGTGCTGCTGCGAGGGATGCAAAGGAAAGATCTTATGATCTTTCAACATGGAATATAATCATCCAATCAAAGGGTGTCCTCTAGTGGTCATATTATATTCTGAGACTAGTAACTTTTGGTACTGACACATCATGATTATGTATTTATAGAGTGTAAATTCATTGTGTAAAATCATGGAAAACATGGTGTAAAATCTGGGGAGAGCACCCACTAATACGCATTATATATTGGTGGGATCACAAAAAATTATTGTAAAATGCAGGAAGATTTAAAATCAGGGTGTATAAAATTGAGGTTTCACTGCATTTGGATTTTGCCATATAAACTTTGGCTTTTTAAACTAGGCCTGTTGGTCTTGGTAATGTTTTTGTACACAGACAGAAAACTGGATCATGTACAGAGAATGGTTCAGTAGTACATTCTCTACTTGGAGTAATATTCTTAGGGGGGTCCAGCAGGATCCTGTATTGAGATTCTGTTGTTCACCATTGAGTTAACTTTTAGTATGATGTAGAGAGTGATATTCTGAGACAATGTGAAATTGGTTTTACTTTTTTATTATTTGTGTTTTTTGAGTTTTAAGCTTTATATTCAGCCACTCTGCAGTTTGCAATTTCAGCAATCTGGTTGCTATGGTCCAAATTACCCTAGCAACCATTAATTGATTTGAAAAAGAGACTGGGGTATGAATAGGGGAGGCCTGATTAGATAGATAAGTAATAAAAAAGTAGCAATAACAATACATTTACAGCCTTACAGGGCATTTGTTTTTAGATGGGGTTAGTGACCCCATATGGAAGCTGGAAGAAGAAGGCAATTGATTTAAAAATTATAAAAAAATAAATAATGACAAATTGAAAAGTTTCGTAGACAGGCCATTCTATAACATACTAAAAATTAACCTAAAGGCGAACCACCCCTTTAATGAAATGAACTGTTAACACAAAGTTGATCAGAGGACTAGTCAAATGACCATTTTGGAATCAGGAAAGAGTTGGAGAGGATTCAGGTGGGTTTCTGCTAGTGATGTGCGGGCCGGCTCAACACTCGCGGGTCGGGCAGGTTCGTGACCTTCTAAATGCCGGCTTCCGACTTCTAGACTTGCGCCTCTCGCCCTGCCCCTTTTGTGATGTCATCGACTGGGCGGGTCTATAGAAGAGACCCGAAAGTCGGGCGAGCGCGGGTGGTGGGAGGGCGAGTGCGGGTTGGGAAAAGCCTGACCCGCACATCACTAGTTTCTGCCTCTGGAGCAACCAGCCATTAGGCAGCCTTGTCTTTTTGATCACATCTACTATATCACTGTTTTATTCTTTCTGCTTCTTCATATGCTTATAAAGAACATTTCCACTTTTGTGTGCCTTTCTTTTTTCCTTCTCCTCTACTAGAGTTGTATCTTTTTAGGGGGTCTCCTAGCTCTCACTTGCTAGGGCAGGTATACTATTTCCACACAAAAGCTGTTTATTTCCTTCACTTTTGTATTATCAAAAGCCATTTGTATTTCTGTCTCCTCCCCATGAGCATTTGCTATTTAATAGATCCTTTGCTACAAACATGATCTTAAACATATATATTTTATATCTGGCATATTCCATACACCATACACTTATCACAGATTTGGCTGAATCCTAAGTGGCATATTTATTATGCTGCGTAAAACGTAATTCGCCAAAAAAACGGAGGAAATTAAATTGACAGGTTTATCAAGGTGTCTGTAATTTTTATGCCATGCAAACACCAGATTTGAAGCTGTTATTTTACATTTTAAACCTTTTTTTATGCCTTTTATATACAGCAAAGCCTGCCGATGTGTGATGTATTATCCTACTGTTTTTTACACAGCATAATAAAGATGCCCCTAAATTTATAGCCAAATTAATGGTTGGATTCAGTTCACTAATCAGTCAAATCTTTTGTGGAGGAATTGGTATTCAGTCAAAAGTGTTGGATTCTTGCACTCGTGCTTATCTCAGCCACATTATTACTGGGATATAAAAGGAAAAAACCCAGCAACAAACATTCAGAACAGTTTATTTTTGCTGGAATGTCATAAGAACAGGTATTCATCCAGTATTTTACTGATTAACAGTATACAAAGTATGGTCCATGATAAAATAGGGTACATAAAATTCTAAATATGGCAATAGCATTCAAATATGTTAAAAAAAATACATGAGGCTTTGTATAAGATAATCACTGACATAAATCAGGGTTCTCTTTATTGGCATGATATCTGATATAGAGAAATATCGGCCATGTAACTTTTGCTGGTGGAGTTACGTAAGCAAAAAGTATACTGACCAAAAAAAAACATAACACAAATGGAATACAATGAAACATCCACTGGTTACAAATCACTTCAGTGCCACAGACACCACATCATGGCAGTTACTGTCAAGTTTATTGTCCTTCAAACACAAATAAACTATTATTTAGAAGGATGGTTGCCTGGGTAGTTGTAAAACTTATCATAAATGTTAAACATTGAGATAACAAACTCCTATCCCCAGTCCCAACATTGGCCAGAAATGAGCATCTCTGAGCCATAAACCCAAAACTATTTTGAACTGTTCTCCTCTTTTAGGTACATATATTTAAATTAATGTTGATACCAGCGTGTACATTCAATAGGCCAAAAGACACGCAGAAAATTGTACATTAGCACAACAAGTGTATGCTAGGTCACCAACTCACATCTGAGCTGTGACTGCATAAAAGACAAACCATGATAATTTAATTTTATAAAATATTATACATACATGAAATACAGGGCACTTAAATATCTGTGTCAAGGGAAAACACATTTAATACCATTAATGCTGTGCTTGTACATTTCTCAGCAATATTTGAAGTGCTTGTGCTTAACAACGTCCTTCTCTTTATAGAACACGTTGCTTTATTTCAATACTGCCAGTTACACCAGATCACATATTTCATGGACACAAACATTATAACAGTTACTGATAAGAAAATAGATGTCACTTCTCATTAGTTCACAGTGTGAGAAATGGGCTATGTCCAGTCATTAAAGAGGTTCTTGGTTATTTAAGCCAATTGCCGGAGAGTTTTGGTAAGTTGTATGAAAAGTGACACATCACATGATGAGAGAGAAGGAAATATACACATATCATTGCTTCATGGGTATTGTCTCAGAGACCTTCGCCTTCTGTTGTAGAAATGCCTGAGCCCATGTTGTCTTGAAAAATTCATCATGTAATTTTGTTTGCGTGTGCTAAAGAAATGACACAAGAAACAATCAAAACGTGTCTGTGTGGCTAATCTTAATGCAAACATCAAGTACAGGTGATGAGTTGTAATCGTTTAAAAATGACAGAACAAGCAATATTTGCACTGAAGTTCTATATAACAACTGCTTAGCAAGAGGAGCCACCATCAGTAGATACACTCAATAAATGAAGTATCATCCATGGAACCAAAGTAATCAGCTGGCACAATAAAAACCTGTTATAGAACAAGAGAGAGAAAACCCAAACACATGAATGTGTAGCCAAATGCAGTGATTTTTCAAGCAAACTGCCATAACATTCACATGTCTGGAGCCAAATTGCATCATAATCCCAAGAATACAGTGGGAACTTCTGAGCAGGGTTCAGAAAGTGGGGTTGAAAAACAAAGAATCAAGAGGAAATAAAAAGCAAATAGAGAGGGGGAAGAAAAATTAAGAAAATAAACTGTTTTACTAAAGGTGCAGTTGGTATAATTATCAAAACAAAGATTCCTTATTTGATATTCTGTTAGCAGCCATTAAACATGATACATAATACAGATGTCATTAATAAGGAAGATGATGACAGAGATAGGAAGGACAATATTTTTTTTCCAGAAAAGGTGGCAACCACATATAAGTACAACATGTGTTTTGTGCATTTTTGTATAGTGAAAGGATAATATTTCTTTCTTTAGTAAGGGTTATTTCTCATCTTTATAAACACTCCTCTAAGAAATGGAAATATGTAGAAAAGAACAGAGAGAGAGAGAGAGAGAGTCAATCCACATTATATCAAAGATTAACACAATTTAACTGTATAATAGACAGATCTACAAAGATGGCTTACTGTACTTTTTTGTTGGATCATGCTGCTGTGGATGTAAAAGATTCATAAATGTTGCACTTACCTTACGCTAATGCCAAATCAAGGAGAGCAAATAATGAAATACAATATAGGTTAGATTATTGCTTTGTACGCATGAAGCACTGTGATTACTCATAAAAGACGGATGAGGATTATACGAGGCAATAAACTATCTTTCATCTCTTATGAAAACAGAAATTGGAGACATTACTTTTGAGATTTATGCAACGCTACCTTTGCAAGTGATGCCATGCAAGGTTTGCGAACAAATACGGAATAAAAGAGGCCCAAACATCAATGAAATTTGGAAGAACAGATGTCTGTCAGTGAAGCTGGGAGTTTATCACTTTGTTAATGGCAATATTTTATACAGAAGGAATTTAAGCACACTCTAGACAAACATGTCTAAACAGTTTTTGCATAATAAAGCAGTAAATTATTAGAACTGTCTGAATTCCCTTAAGTGGCATACATGTTGAAACTATTGACATCAGATTTGTCAAATAATATACAGTATAGATATATAAATCCACAAAAGTTGATTTATAAACTGTCAGATTAAAATACATAACTGATTGCTCTTAGTCTGCAACATCTTGCTTTGGTAATGGTTTCCAGATGCGCATGCAAACATTGCGTGATTTTGTTGTGCAGCAGACAGTGTAAAGGGAAGCGAAGGAAAGGGACAGTGTGCAAATGATACAAACAGGCAGTTCCAGCAATTTACAAGTGAATATGGACATATATAGTGATAGCATCTAAAAGGACCTTATACTGTATATGCATCGCATGGAGAATCTGGCTTCTGCCCAGAAGATTGTGCTTGGATGTATAAAACGGAGTAAACTAGTGTTAGCCTAATAATTGAACAATTTCATAATGTAACAATTTCCCTTGATAAACAAGGCAGGTGAATGGTTGGTACAGGGTTCTGAGGCTAATGGCACACAGGCTGTTTTGACAGAAATATATAAAAATTATAATGCAGACAGGATTTCTATTCTGTCCATCCATCTATCAAGATATAGAACAATGGAAAATATAAAACTGTTCAACCTATTGCGTGGAATTTACAGATAAATAATATACAGAAACTAACTGAAAAAGAATCACAAATGGGGGGAAGCCCGAATTAAAACATGTGATACAAGAGGGCAAAGTAAATATTATTTGAATATATTCAGCAGCTAATAACTCCACAGTATTCCTAAACAATGTTTCCCTCTACATGCAGGAGTCGGAGTCAATAAATCTCAAAGTTTTAGAGCTTTTGAGAAATATAGTAAAACCACACATTTTTCGAGATTTGTAGAAAAAACAGAAATTTGATTGTTAGTAAATAGACCACCGACATATTGCTAAGGGGTGGGGGCAATAAATAGTAATTTGTTCATTTTGGAAACAGTATGACATTTTTAATTTCATATTTCCACAACATGAATTTTTTATTACATTTTCACAATAGTTCCTCTTCAATAAAAAGGTCAACTTTCTTCCATTTATCTGGAGTGCTGCCTAATCTGCTCATTGGAACTGTATTACAGAGCTGTGCATGGAAAAATCCCCTCATAATGTAAGTAAGAAAAATGTTAAAAAACTGCAAGCCCTGAATTCCAAAATACTATACATCGGAGCCAACTAAAAACGTACACATCTCCTTAAAGAAGACATGGAAGCCTTCGACAAAGTCTGGCTCCCCTGGTTGGCCAATGAAAACGATCGACAACTATTTTTAGCACTACACATCTGAACCTAGATGGAAGGTGAACTTTGACCTTTGTGCAAATCTCCACTGAATAGGGGTAAAACCCCTGAATCACCCTCCTCATAAATTAACAAAAGACATATCCCAGTCACCCACGGACACACTTGTTGGACAATTGAATTTACAGCTAAAAAGCTTTTGATTTTTCTGTTATGTAATGTGAATCTAAATGAATTACTAATCAGCCTTGTGTCTTGACTTTTATATTATATATATTAAGTATATTGCGCGTCAGTCCTTAAGCAGCACAGAACATGTGCAGTGAATTGGCAGAAAAGAAGATGATGAGCTTTACTGCTAAATGGCTGTGGTTGCCTTGGGTTGGTACAAAAGCCCAAAGCATAATGAGAATCATTTCTACCCTCCTTTTTTGGTAAGCTTTAGTTCTACTTTAAAATCAGGTGACTTAAAGATTCACTAGTATAGCCAATTTTATGCTTCTATACCTTGTTTCCTCTGAATTTGAAAACTCAAGTTCATCAAGTTCATCTAAATATAACCTTCACCCATCTTCCCCTGATGGGTGAAAGTCAGATCTGAGACATATCAGGAAGCTTAAATCTACCACACTGCCAGGGATATAAAGGATTAAAGGGATATGCAGAATATACTCAATAAGTATGGGATGAGAGGCAGACCTGCTTGCACCAAAAGAAGATTGTGATTTCAAAGTATACATATTACTATGCTGAAAGGATGCAATGAAATGCATCCTTCCTTTGATGTTTTTATATGCATGAAAGGTGAATAGTTTATAAAAATAAGTCTAGATTGAGTGATGGGAAAAGAATTGCAAACAGAGGGGTGTGATGTGTAGCAGATACTCACAGTACAACATCTACATGATCCAAAGCCCACTGATCATGACCTATTCCATTGTGGCGTGGCTGCCACCAGCGGAGTAAAACCCCTTTCACCCGTGCTTCTCTGTGATACAAAAAACAACAACAAAAAAAAGATATGAGATAGGAATAGGGGCTGTAAACACTGCAATACAGAATATGCTTATAAACTTTAACCTAGTCTTTAAAAACCAAAATATAACTAATTAAATCAATCAATACAAGAAAATACATGATGAAATCTGACATCATATTAAACCTAAAGTTGTTTCATCTGAAAATTCCTTAACCCTAAACCTAATACTGACTGATTCTAGTCATAACACTAAAGTAGAAATTATTGCATGTACAAAATTGTACTGTACGGTTTTCAATTTTATTTGCAGTTTTTGTTATGTTTGTAATGCATGTTCACTTATCCATCATATGTTTATGAAAACATCCTTGCTTTGTCATTAACACAAATTCATCTATTCATATATGATGTATATTTCTTACAATACTGTACAATGCAAGTCCATAGACATTTACTCTCTCTGAATTTATAGGATAGCCACCAGTTCTGAGACACTACGGAATGTGTCTCAGGACTGGAAATTGTATAGGAGATGCAGACAGAGGTGGAAGATGGCAGAGACTGGTGAATCCAATAGGCTAACATCAAAGTGGTGTGATCTAGATCTACAAGATGAATAGCAACCATAGTAAAATCATGTTCAACAGGCTAACCACAATATTTTACAATGCCTCTTTAGGGCTCTCCGTTTATTCATGGACAAGTGTGATGGCTTCACTATACGGTCTATATATAGATAGTGTAGTGTGGGCCGAATGGAATGTTTCTGTACCAGACAGGGATATGAAATATTTACTGGGAAAGGGCCTGAGCATTTGCACAGCTTATACAAATATCTATAACTGATTACTGTTGATGTATTGGTCATAAATGTGGGGGGAATTCATTCCATTTGAACTATTTTGTGGGTGGCTCAGTGGGTAGTGCTTCTGCATTGCAGAGCTGGGATCCTGAGTTTGAATCTGCCCTTGCTTTTTCTCCCCACCATTGCCTGGGCTACCTGGCATATTTTTCAGAAATGAATATACATATTAGGGCTCTGATTTAGATCAGCATTCGGCCATATTTGTGAAGGATTCAGATTCAGTTTTTAGTTAAATGCAACATTATGGGGGGCATGCTTAATGTAGACATAATGAACTATTTTTAAAAACAATTTGGGCATAACTCTCAATGTTTCAGATCAGTAGTTTAGCCATTCCCCACTATGTGCTGATGGGTGGGCAGAAAGCTCAGATACTCAGTGTCGGACTGGCCCACCGGGATACCAGGAAAACTCCCGGTGGGCCAAGGTGTCAGTGGGCCCTCCTGCTTCTAAACATTTGGCCTATTTCATGGTCATTCCCTATTTCTATGAGAACAAAGAGGATAAATAAGATTATAATATGTAGAGAAATGAAAATAGGAAAATAGAAGTTGAGTGAGTAGAGGAAGAATAATAGTACCGAGAGTGGGCCCCTGGTCTAAGGTCATTGGGTGGGCCCCTGATGTCCCAGTCCGACACTGTGTGGGGGCCCCTAAGGTTACAGTCCCAGTGGGCCCAGGACCCCCAGTCCGACACTGCAGATACTTACAGTGGAATGTTGTAAGAGACCCTCTGGGCTTGAATAAAGTCTTTTGGCTGGTGCTGTGCAATAACTTGCCATGTTATTCCATTATTAACACTGTATTGTAGCAACACTGCCTTATCTACAGTGTTAGTGTCACTGAGGTTGGTATTGCAACTGTCTGTCTGTGCAATACTTCCGATTTGAAGGACAAACATTATTTTGCTTTGAATAGAAAAATAAAGAATATCGAGTTACAACTATTTCGGAATTGGTTTTATGATAAATTCATGACAGTTAACACATTTTGTAAATTGTATTGCATATGCGTGCTTTCATTTCTTTTGTGCTTGGGTGGCCTGACTTGTGAAATGAAGCAAGTATATTAAACAAGTCAAAGCCCAGAAAAACTGAACATAGCATATTCCTCCTCAACCATAAAAATATGAAAGCATTACGAAGACACATCAATATACTTTATAGCTGCATTTTTATACATGTATATTGTGTTTAGAGCAACAGTAAAGTATGGTAGGTATATGTATATCAGCCCAAACAGAGATAGCAAGTATTACCTGGCTCTAGTTAGATCTAATGGCTTTGTGTGGCTTGTCTTATCTGGCACCCATTGAAATATAAGGAGTCTCCATGTGCGTACGGAGAAAGCTGGCCACATCCATTCCCAATTACACCACCTTGGATTTTTTCCCAGTTTATTTCTGTTACTTTCTCAGATTCAAAATTATCCTTTATGTAGCTTGGGAGGTCATGGTTAAACAAGGAGCAGTCATCACCTAAAACAAGATATTTAATATTAATACAGTTGAGGATTTATAAAGAACTATATGCACAGAGGAAATGAATAACAATCCTGGAAATAATTGAGGTACCAGGTTAGCCAGAACAGCTAGAGGGGTGCAGCTGAATTGTAAGCTTTTAGGAACCAAAGGCCACTATAATTATGACACCCTATATAGCAAAAGTTAACCAGACTTCACATGAAGCAGCAAAGAATATAACAATATAAAAATGATAAAAGTATCTAAATAACATCTACAGCTTTCAGACTAATACAATACTGAACACTCTTGTACTAAAAAAGAGCAAATTGTACCTTGATATCCCTCATCACAAAGGCAAATGGCTCCAGTTGTACAGTACCCATGGCCACTGCACAGCTTGGGACACGCTTCTCCAATATACACATGGTCAACTGCCCAGCTTTGCTTTTCTGTCTCATCACCTTTCTGAATCCAGCGGAACTGGGTAGCACTGTGGGAAAAGGACACATTATTTAAAGGGCATGTAAAGTCTAAAATAGAATAAGGCTAGAAATGCTGTATTTTGTATACTAAACATAAACATGAACTTACTGCACCACAAGCCTAATCAAACAAATACTTTATGCTTTCAAAGTTGGATACAGGGGGTCACCATCTTGTAACTTTGTTAAACATTTTTGCAAGACTAAGACTCTGCACATGCTCAGTGTGGTCTGGGCTGCTTAGGGATCGTCATAAACAAAGCTGCTTGAGTTCTGCATGGCTGGGAAGTAAGGTGTGGGCTTCCCCTGCTGTTCATAAGTATGATTGTTTCCCTGCAGAGCAGTTAGGGACCGTCTGACAATTACTATCCACAGCAGTAAATGAAGGGAGAATTTCACTGCATACAGTCAGGTTTCTTATAAAAACGGTACACATTTTTTAATTAAAGTATATTGGAGATAGGTTTCTTTTTCATTAAAGAAAGTAAAAATGGGATTTTATTTTTTTGCCTTTACATGCCCTTTAATGTTATTGCATTCTCACTTTAATGACTCACAGACTGTAGAATATTGCAATACATTGTACAAATTAATTTTTAAGATAGTTGTTATAAGGCTAGGGCCAGACAGGGCCGAAATCAGCATGCCCCGGCTGCTAGCAGAATCCTCTTCTCTGTTCGCATACAGAAGCCTTGTTTTGGCTTCGGTGTTAACATACTTAGTGGATTTCGGCTTGAAATGCAAGTTCTTGCATTAATTCACCGCAATCCGCTAAGGGTGTTCACTCTGGAACTAAAACACAGTTTCTGGATGCAAACAGAGAAGAGGATTCTGCTAGCAGTCTGGGCTGAAATTTTGGCTCTGTCTGGCCCTAATATTAACCATCACACTTAAAACAGATTTAATATAGATTTCACTTTCAAAATGCAAAAATATATCACCAACTGCCACGGAAGAACTGATATACTACTTCCTTAAACCATCATTTACGCTTACATGGGTTCCAACAAAGTATTGTGACCTGAAATTTTATATAGCCTGTTCCTGTACTCTTTCGTAGGTACCACAACGTAGTAAGCTTAAATTTAGACACTTGATAAAGGGCACTTTTGCTTAAGGGGATGAAATAAAATGTGCAAAGATGAAAAACATTGCACAAATAAGAATAAAAATTTGATACAAAAACAAGGTGATCCTTTTAAACTTAATTTAAACCCACGGCGGAGGCAGAGGTCTGACCTAAGTGAGTGATTTCATTTAATTCTATAAACAAGAGAAAAAGAACCCCAATTGCCTCCCACTCGTACAGCAGTTCCTCAAATGTTAAACTACCTATAAAGTATTTTGTGATTGCTGAAGGCAATCACTAACCATTAAAATTAATAATGTGCTAGGTTTAAACAAAATAAGATTACAATAAAGTGCAAGTGCTATAAGAATTTATTCTATTGATTATACTTTAACTTAAGGGTTAATAAATACTTGATACAATTAATACTCCGCACAAATTAATAGCCTTATGATACAGTGTATTATCAGGTACCTTATGTTTTCACCCACAATCAATCCGACCAAGGAATTAATTAGAATAAGGATACTAAAGTGCTTAAAGTGCTAATTAGATTATTATAAGATGGCAATTACCATAAATTCATAATTGCTTCCAAATTAATTGATTATAAAGTGCTAGACAGTGCCAAGTAATTAATAATAATAAATAGTGTAGTTGATATAAGGAGGACCACAATTGATGCGATAAATAAATGTTAAAAACACACACAGAATGCTCAGGTTAAAAAGGTTTTAAGCAAGAAATGGAAAAATGCAGAGGGTGGAGTTGTCCCAAAAACTGCTACCTGAATTGTTTTCTATCCCTGGGACACCACAAAGATAAGGAGGCAGAGTATCCGGGACTTGTGGTCTTGTTTGTTAATCTAAATCCTATTCTGAGAAGAAACTAAATGAGCCTAAAAAACCACAAATCCACGGACTCTTGTGAGCTTTAGTAGCAGAGAAGAGAGAGATACCTGAGCACTAGGTAGAAGTAGATTTCTTTCCCACCCCTTCTATTCGGCGTTTGGAATCCTTTTAACTTAAAATTTTAGGATAATTTCGGTCTTTGGGAAACGGAATAGAAGGGGTGGGAAAGAAATCTACTTCTACCTAGTGCTCGGGTATCTCTCTCTTCTCTGCTACTAAAGCTCACAAGAGCCCGTGGATTTGTGGTTTTTTAGGCTCATTTAGTTTCTTCTCAGAATAGGATTTAGATTAACAAACAAGACCACAAGTCCCGGATACTCTGCCTCCTTATCTTTGTGGTGTCCCAGGGATAGAAAACAATTCAGGTAGCAGTTTTTGGGACAACTCCACCCTCTGCATTTTTCCATTTCTTGCTTAAAACCTTTTTAACCTGAGCATTCTGTGTGTGTTTTTAACATTTATTTATCCCATCAATTGTGGTCCTCCTTATATCAACTGCACTATTTATTATTATTAATTACTTGGCACTGTCTAGCACTTTATAATCAATTAATTTGGAAGCAATTATGAATTTATGGTAATTGCCATCTTATAATAATCTAATTAGCACTTTAAGCACTTTAGTATCCTTATTCTAATTAATTCCTTGGTCGGATTGATTGTGGGTGAAAACATAAGGTACCTGATAATACACTGTATCATAAGGCTATTAATTTGTGCGGAGTATTAATTGTATCAAGTATTTATTAACCCTTAAGTTAAAGTATAATCAATAGAATAAATTCTTATAGCACTTGCACTTTATTGTAATCTTATTTTGTTTAAACCTAGCACATTATTAATTTTAATGGTTAGTGATTGCCTTCAGCAATCACAAAATACTTTATAGGTAGTTTAACATTTGAGGAACTGCTGTACGAGTGGGAGGCAATTGGGGTTCTTTTTCTCTTGTTTAAAGAATAAAAATTTGTCAATGTAATATTCTTCCTAAAACTGTTATTGCCATGTTAATTTTAATTGTGCCCTTTTAAGACATGCTTGAAGGTGTCAGATTCTTTTAGAGCAAACATAACTTTTTCAGTAACAAGTTTCATTACACAGACTGCACACTGGCGCAAACTATAAAATTTGTAAACCTTTTTCCACTGTTGCAAGAAATTGCGCAACATTTTCCGGGTTAGCAAAAGTTATATTAAATTTTCGCAGATTTCTTCTCACAAAGGCATAAATTTTCACATTGCGAATATTTTTTCCATTACCAACTTATACTACATTCCCCCAGTAGTGTTTAAATAAAAGTCTGAAGCCCAGCACTGTAGTGTCTGTGGTACAAATTGAATCTTAAACCAGCATTTAATTCTGGATTTTAAGTTGTAATACACAGTGAGTAAGTCCGTTAACGCTCTAAATTTTTTTCTGTTCTTCTGTTGTAGACCAACTATTTCTGTTGTTAATAGCAGGGCTAACAAATGAAAAATTGCAGATATGTACAATGATCTTGACTATTTATTATGATTTTTACTATGCTATAAATTTATAGGATTTACAGATACTCTACTCTATGTTCTTATGGATCTTTGTAAAAAATGTTGCCATTTTATCAATAGATTACAATCATTACTACATACTGTTAACCTTTTGACACACTTTTTGTAAACTATGTTCTCTGATGGTGTGGGGGGGCACTTATGTAATGAATGCTCAACTGATCCCATATTCATTGTGTGAGAAAATAAATGTACTTAAAAAGTGCACATACCCACCAATTAATGTAGTTTGTCACAAGGACAGAAAGTTTAAAAACTGCATTACCCTGGGGCTAATACACTTAACAATGAGTGGTGCCTGACACAGTTTATAGTACACTGCTAAAAAAAATGTCTCTGCAGCCTTTAATTTTGCCAACAAAAATGAGGCAGGATTCAAACAGAAAAATGCCCAAAACGCATAACCAAATGCTAGGCTAACTGAAACCAATTATGTCCCAATGGTGCCCAGTGTGCTTATTACCTGCTCACAATCCCTCTCATTTTGTTTATACCTTGCAATGAAACCTGTTGTATCACATGGCAACATACCTTGATGAAATATAATCTGGGAGTTGCAGGGTCACACGTTTCCATAGAGAGCTATTAACAGAATTATAAATGGAGGCTTCATGGAACAAAAATGGAGAACAGCCAACACTGTTTGAGGATGAAGGAAGGCACTGGGTCTGTAACAACTGCCATGAATCGGTTCTATTACAGAAAAGAAAAATTTAAATAAGTAGAAATACATAAGCTATGTGACTATTATGGTGCCTATTGTGATACCTGTGCTGTTATTCTTCTTCCCTCTATCATATCATCACAAAATATAACAATACAAGATTACATAATTGGCACCAAACTACATACTGCCTTTAATCTGTACCAAAGCTGTTTTATTACCTGGCATCCTTTGTATATTCAAGCATTACTGAATGAAGATCTACACATGAGCTTACATCACAACCAACCACAATCTGAAACAAATGTACAAAAAAATGACATAAATTCCTCTGCTGCATAATCCTATGTAAAAGATAATTTTTTAAGTAAATTGTAATGTGTGTTCTGTGAGAGTAATGTGAATCATGCCCATATTTTGAATACCATTTATAAATCACAGTGAGTGTACTTAGTGATTAGTACATAATACTTTTTTTTTGGTAGTTGGATATAGAAATGAAGGCGAAATGCAGTGGACAAGCACAATGTTTTGCTTGAAATCTCTAAATCCTGGAGGCATATTCATTACCGTTTGAGTGTCTTGTTAAAGAATCCACTTACATTTTATTTAATTGATTATTCCAAACCAGTTTCTCAAATGGTAATATATAATCCCACTGGTGTTACCACATGTCCCTCACATCATTATGTTGTTATTCTGTAATTGTTCTGTTTCAAGCCATCTCCTTCCATATTCCTATAGAAGGCTTGTACTGGCAACTGCCCAGTGTGACTTAAAGGAGAACAAGAGGTACAATCCATGAGGGTGCCAAATGTTAAGGCAACCCCCCAAGGATTGTAATGAGTCACCTGATACACTGGGCCTGTGCTCCTGTTACCATAAAACTGCACAGGCCTAAGGTACTTGTGAGCGAGTGATCCTCTTCCTCCCTTCTTTATTTCATTAAAATCCTTGGCGGATGCCCTAACTTTCGGCACCCCCATGGATTGGACCTTTCCTTCTCCTTTAAGGGAGCAATACTAGATTCTGCAGCTCATTCTCTTAAAGGGGACCTGTCACCTTAAGAAATAATTATATATCCTATTTTATGATGTTAGTCAAACAAAATAAACTTCACTTACACTATAAAAATTATTTAAATCTTGTTTTTTTAATTCTTGGAATTCACAATCAAGCTTTGCATCATGATAAAATCTTGTTTATGTGCCAGAATGGGGGACCTGATGCCCATTTCAATACACTGACTACACTGGTGAGGAGGAAGAGTGAATGTTGGGAGAACAGTAACATCTAGGAAGTGCAGAATGGAAAGTAACTGCTTCCTGAATCTAGCTACATAATCTAGTACTGCCTATGGCATAGAGGAGGGGCAGGCAATATATGATTGACAGCTGAGACATTTAAAAACTTTTATAACAGGTATGTTTGCAAAGGACTTTTATTAGCTTCTTATGTCTGGGTGTCAGGTCGATTTTAAACATGTCTTCAGGTAATTCTGGGCTGGAGATAGCTTAGGGGCACTTTTGTACTAAACAAAGTTCAAAGCAATTCTTGCGTAGTAATACTGACACATTTCTATTGCTTTTCATAGGAACGCTTGATAGGAAATCATTATTTGAGGGCAATCAACAGTCATGGCTTTTTCAAACTAGCATTCACATTATTAATGCTCAAATAAACAATTTATTGAGATACGGGTGGAGAATGATGCTAGTGAATTTTGTTGAAATTCATGTCAGGTAGTTAGTTTTATATTAAGTTAGGTTAAAAATGGCTCAGAATGACCCTTTCTCTCATAATGTGGATGATTTTTTTTCTCAAATTTTTGCACTAGATACATCAAATATAAAAGTGCCATGCACAATAGGATAAAACAAGATTATGTATATTTTTTATGAGGAGTCCTTCACTTTATGCACAGGATGTTAATTTACCTTGAATTGCAACACATAGCCTGGCTGTATGATCAGTTCCCTTGAAGAAAGTAGATTGTGCGTCTTATCTTTTTTCTTATTAGGCCAGTACAGGTGGAATGATGGGTTGCTACAAAATCCAGCCGTTCTCACAGCATTTGGATAAAAACTCCAGTGTTCATCATGGGAAGTACCTTCTGGTAACACACAAAATATAAAAAGTTCAGTAAATCTTGACCTAGAATTCCCAAAGCAATAGAGCTAACGTTCATCTGTAAAGCAGGCAGTAGGGGGTGCTATGTTTATGTTCCCTGTAATGAATCCTAGCTTGTGTGTCATTCATTTAAGGAGTGCCATGGAATGCAGGGTACCACATTAAGTTTTATTTCCCTGGCTAGTGTTCAGGGGGGAAAAATTAGCACCACACTCCCTGCTTTTTTTTTTACTTTTCCCAGACCAGACTTGTGCATGTGCAGTAGAATAGAATTTCTGATTACTGTAGTGCTTGTGTGAGTCTAAGCCTGCTTTAGGGATGTCTAGAGAAGGAAAGTAAGCTGGTGCCATGAGTTTTCGGGCCAGTCTTCATTCTGTGTAGCTGCAATAAGGCCAACACATGCCTGTCTATGGAGCTTAAAATGAGAGCAGATCCACTTCTTCCCTCCTGCCTACAAAATGCAGGAGTAGAGAAACAGATTTTATAACAAATATTTTCAGGATCTTGAAAAAAAGGCCAACAAGCACTTATAGTGTGAACTAGAAAACAACGTGCGATAATCTTATTTGGTCTCCTAAGAAAAAACCAACCATAAAATCTGTCATTTACCTATGGCTCTTACAATTAAGCAGCCAGGACCAAAGTTTATGCCAAGAGTTCTGTTGGACTATTTATGCTACAGACTGCTTCAAGTCACTAGTACCACATACCCTCAGGTTGCATATTAATGTTTTATAATAAATATTGTACATTAATGATATTGCTATACACTAACTCATTAAAATAGTTTTCAATAATTTTTATTGGAATTTTTCAAAAGACATTACAGTCATATAAATGACATAACTTACATCCATAACATAAATTTCCATAATAAAGAACAGTTACATAAGGACCTGTTTAAACATCCTACAGAATAGGTCTATAATATTATGGTACTATAACATTATCCACACTTCTAAAATTATATAACAACAGGTAATCACATTACATCTACTTGTAGATCCTTCTCGAATGGAGCAAATCCTTCTGGAAAATGGGGGATTAAAACCACCCTACTGAGATTCCAGAAGTCGCATCCATATCATTCTTGTGATGCAATGTAATCTGGAAGTCTATACTGATGGAAGTAATACAAATCCCTTCAAAACAATAATAGATGAATCTGAATAGGATGATATAACAATTCCATCTCCCTTCAAAACAATAATAGATGAATCTGAATAGGATGATATAACAATTCCATCTATTAGAACCACTCAGTGTTGAGTTATTTATCACCAATTATAATTTACCTGCTTTTATTTTGATTCCCAAATGGAGTTGATCCTCTCAGGAACTGGGGCTTAGTTCCTGGGAGTCGCATCCACATTTTACCTATATTGTTGTCCAGTTTTGAGGGTTTTATTGGTGAAAATGTAATATGGGTCATATCAGGAAACTATAGATATGTCTAAATAAATAAAGTAAAATCTTCCAATAGGAGTCTTCTTTCCATAAAACAACAAAACTTAACAAAAGAAAAGGGTCAAATGGGACATGCTGTCATTAACATGGTTATGATATCTGAAGATGTTACTGTTATTTTACACTCCAGCAGAGTCAGCGAGTCAAAAATTATTAGTGAGAGGTGAGTATACAATATATTTAAACAACTGATAGCTTAGACTCTGGATAAATCGAAGGCCATAGACTTGCCCTTTTTTGAAAAGCCTGAAGATCACCACATCTAATAGCCCAAGATCTTTCAGCTTTAAGATTAAAATCCACTTTTTTAAGAATTTCTTCAATTGTTGGTATAACAGAAGATTTCCAATTTTCAACAATAAGCATTCTAGTAACAATGAATATGTGGTTATAAATCAGTCTCTCCCTAGGGGGCAAGTCCATAGTCTTTAGATGCAACAAAGCCATACCTGGGGGTATCTGGGTAAGTGACATGGGTAATTGTCCAAGGATTTTTTCCAATTCTTCCCAAATTTTTTGTATCCTTGGGCAGAGCCAGAAAATGTGCATCAAAGAACCCACTTGATTACAGTTCCTCCAACATAATGGGGATGTTTTATTATAAAATTTGGCTATTTTTTCAGGTGTCATGTACCATTGCCAGGTCATTTTAATGAAATTTTCATGGTGGGAAACACAATGTGTTGTTTTCTTTAATGATCTGAGTGCTAATTCCCAGTCTTCCTGGTCAATATCAACCTGCAAGAACTCCTGCCATCTCCTGAGAACTAACTCATTAAAATAAATAGCAATATATCCTACCATCATCAAATGTGTCTACAAGCTGGCTGGGGTTTATCTCTGCCCCTCCAATTAATATGTTGTCAAGTGCCCACTGAGAACGCTCCTGTCCTAATACCACTAGGCCATTGCTGATAGTGAAAGGCTGCCACCAACGCAAGCGAGTGGTATTCGTTTGGGCATTCTCTGGGAGAAGTATGTAGTCATAGCGCACCGTCATGTATTTCTGGTAATCCATTTCATGCAACAATGTCCAAGTCATTCCTGAGTTAAGAAAGAGAAAATATATTAAATTAAGACTCCATCTTCCACCAAAGGCAATCATTTAATCATTTTAATACAAATATTTATCTAGACTAATTGATGACTATTATATTTAATAGTCCATTACTAAAAACCACTATTATATTTTTGTAAATTTACACATTTGCCAACTGCTATTTTTAAGGGTCTTGGTCTGTGTGGAGCTAAGCCATGCAGTACATACTGTATACTGTTACCCTTAGCACCACTGTTTCATCTGTTTAATATTTAAAGCCACTTTCACAGAATTCTAATGGAACTCGTAATACACCTTTAGAGAGGGACTTTTCCTTTATTAGCACAAAAATGTTATATAGCACATAAATAAAGATGGCAGAGCTAATTATTTTATTTCCTAGTACATGTAGTACCTGTGCTGACACATAGACTGATACCAGTCTTTGCAAAAGGGAGCACAACATACACATAATAAGGTAAGTTTCTTGAGTCTATTAGTCATGTACTCTGGTGTCAAAACCTGTGATCTCACTATGCCCCCATCTCTTTTTACTAGTTCACACAAGTACACTACTATTCTTCGTCCTTCACACTGTAGATTATCTATAGCATGGGTGTTGCTATAGAAAAGATAGCTTTATTGTATTACACTAAATCAAAACATACATGGTAATCTATCCATGCAGGTACAGTGTGAAAAGTACAATTTCGGTTTGCAAGTTTTTAAAACAACAATGCAGGATTTTTCCCACAATTCCAGTGTGTAATTGTGGCTTAGTGTTAAAATGACATTTGTATGATTGTTGGGCATGTTCCTGCAAGCTCACTGTGGGAACCCTGGAATTACTACTAAATTCAGGATGGAATTAGCTCCAGAGTTCACTTGACTTGCAACTAGGTATTAAATGTGCCCAATATTGTTGTGTATAAGTGAACCACAGTCATTTCACTAGTCCTTTAGTGGAAAGTGCCCAAAATGTGATATAATGGAACTTCTATTGCACAATGCTCTTTTGCTGTGATCTACTTCTCATCAGATACTGGTAGATAACTATCTATATTCCCTTCAGAGCTATACATATTTCATCAGTTATTCTCTCTTATCTGTGTAGAGGCATGAATCAACAAGGTTCTTTAGAAAATAACTAATAATTTGTGGGTTTTAAGCTGCCACCAGAAGTTACTGGGCCCTCCTTCACCAAAAGATGAACTGTTGTGCACATAGGAGGAGCCCCTCTAGGTCCCCATTTATGCCTAGGTGACCCACAAATTGCTGTGTTTGCTGTTTATGTTGATATGTTAATATCACTGTTACTGGCACTTCATTTACTACTTTTGTCTATACTAAACCTACTGCCAGAAATAACTTATTAAGACCAACATCATATCATCCCCCAGGGCTGTGCAAAGGTCTCACAAAAAGCCAGCTATTACGCATGAGATGTATTACTTCAACTAATGAATTGTATGAGAAGGAGTCTTCTTTGGATATGCTTAATAAACTGATTGAGAAAGGCTATGATAGAGCCAGTCTTGAAGCTTCCAGAAATAGTGTACGTGCCATCCATGCTAGGAAGGAGATACTTGTTAAAAAGAATAGAAATGTTAAAAGGTCACTAAGAATCCCTTTTATTTCTTCATATGATAGCAACTCTAAAGCCATTCGCAAGGTCATATTGAAATATTGGGCTATTGTTAATAGTGATCCCAAACATGGACACTTGTTTCAGTTACCACCACTATTTTCATATAGACGGGTGGTGACCTTATTAAACTCAAACCCAAATATGACCTAGGTGGTCATGGCCATTTCAGGCTCAATTCCAATGGTACTTTTCCATGTAGGAATTGTGGCCGTTGTAATTGGATAATCCCAGGTAACACGGTCACACACCCACAACACACGCATAAAGGTGTTCTTTACTTGTGATAGCAATAGCATGATATATTGCATCAAATGCCCCTGTGGTTTGGCTTATGTTGGACAAACATCCAGATCCATCAAAGTGTCTAAAATACACAATTATAAAACCCCAGTAACATCATTGGATTCTATGGGTAACAAAGGAAAGGAAAAATCTAAAAAGGAAACTTTATTAGCCTGGCATTTTTATAAACATGGGCATCGGGTGGCTCAGTTACGCTGGCAGATATTGGAAAAAGTGGAGGTACACCAGGGTCAGGACAAAAAAAGCCAACTTCTCCAAAGGGAGTGCTTTTGGATTTGGCTACTTCAAACAAAGAATCCTTAGGGCCTTAATGAAGAGTATAACTTGTCCTGTTACTTATGAATTACCATTGATTACTTTGGCTAAAATCTTTTTTATCATATAAGAAATCTTCTATTTCTTTTGCACTTGAATTTTTGCACTATGAATTTATGGATTTATGGACTATATTATGGATTAAACACCTTTGGACACTGAATATGTTCACTTTAGGGGATTCAACGATAACTCTTATGTAACTTATTACGCATTATACTATTTTATAATATGTCAATTATATATGCTAATTTATTAATTGATCACCCTATCTGTAATTCCTGCACTACGGTTTCCACATGCTTGAAAAAGGGGTGTGTCCCTGAAACATTGCATTTCTGCACAATAAACAAGCACATAACACTCCTGCAACTTGAATGCCTTGTGTTTCCTTCTTATTCTGTTGCATATGTCCCTTTAACAAGGATAATCATAAGCTGTAACCTTACAGTTGGAACCCAAATTAAACTACAGGGATATCATACATGCATGTCAAAATTTTTTATATACTACCTTATGTGGTAGGGGAAATGTGGGTAAAACCAACAGAATGATAAGGGTGTGATTGATCGAACATCGCAGCTCCATCTGGAATGTACACTCTAAAATTACCTCTGTAGGTCAGCATTGGACAGAGTGCAAACATAATGTAGCACAATTGCGATGGCAAGTGCTGGAAGAGGTGAAATCTGATTATGTTAATATTGATAAAAAAAACTTCTGCAATGTGAATGTTTCTGGATCTGGAAGCTGAGTACTTTAGCCCTTAAGGGATTGAATGAAAGTTGGGGCTTAAACTGCTTCCTATGAATTGATCTTTAATTGCCTTCTGTAACTAATTAACATGCACATGTTCTTCTTGCAGCCATAGAATGAGAAAGATAGAATCCTTCAATGTACAAGTGAGATAGTGACAAGCGCCTTCTTATCGTTTCCAAGTCAGTGAGTAACTATTGGTAATCTTTTGATTTAAAAAATGTTTGTATATATATGTAACTTAATGGATATGATAGATGTTGTTTTTCACTGGATGGAAATATATTGGGTAACAAAAACAAACTAGAAAAGTGCTCCCTTAGTGAAAAAAAAATTCTGCTTTTTGTATTTTCTAAAAGTATTTATCTATAGAGTAAAATGTGGTATGAAAACTATATGAACATGGACTTCAATTAAAAAACTGACATTTCTCCAATTTATATTGGAGAACTTTATGTGAAGACCACCATTAGGGGTCGCTGTTTTTTTGTCTATAAATTTGCACTCTCTCTTTGTTTGGGTATCACTGAGGAAGGGCCATGTGATCCTGAAACGTTTGATCAATGTAAAGTGTTGAGAGCACCATGGAATAAAATTTGGGACCACCCCGTTTGCAGTAAAAACAGGTATCGGCTATCTTTTCATATATTTTATTCATTGCTGGCGTGTGGCTGGGCCAGTGCCATATACCTGCTTCCCCCCTTATTGACTGTGTGACCTTACAGTTGGACACCTTCCGAGCTTATGTTACAGTCCGTAGAAACAATTACGATAAAAACATAAATATATAGAGCGTCATCTACAGCACAAAAGGATAAATCCCTTAATTAACTATAATAAAAACAGACCTACCACCATCAGTGGAGTAATCTAGAAGCACACCTTCTTTTCTACATACTGGTTTGCGGCAAGATGTCATATTTTCACTGCCAATTCTTGCCCAGTACTGCACAAACCTAAACGACCAAAACATATATTATTATACAGAAATGTGCTTATAATGTTGAGTGTGTTGTCATGTAGTTTTGAACTTTTACAAGACCTAAATTTATAATATGTTATTAAAATATATTGCGGCAATCTCCAATACAAACAGTCCACAATGGTCTATACACATTCCTAAAACACTATATTGACCCTTATTAGAAAGTACCTTGTTCTTGCCTTGATTGGATAATATTAGTCATGCAACATGGCTACTATTACAGGACTACCTGAAGCAACAGGGCCACTAGTCTTAAAATCTCAGGGTTGGGGAGTGTATAAGCGTGTGATCAGGAGCACTGTATTCATATGGGTGAGGGGGGGGGGGGGCATAAAGACATACTACCTACTGTCCCTGCCTGTTCACTAACTTGTACATCATTTAAATGTGCAAGTCAAAAAATGCTGGAGAGAGCTGCCTCGGGCCCACAGATGCTGCACTCATTTATATATATATATATATATAAACATTGCAATGTTTATGAGAACAATACAGTATGTCTAAATATATCTCTGTAACTAATGTTTAGAAGTAGAAAATAAAGTTATTTTATAGTATATTGTAACAGAGGTGTGACATACTTTGCCCCCCTTAGATCCAAGTCTTGAGTGATGGTTTGTCTTACTGCAGAAGCACCAAAGTACAGAGCCATGTCTTCTGCGAGGACCCCACAATCTGTGCAAGCTTTTCCTCCATCAATAGACAGCCAGAGATCAGACCTTATTTCCTCAGTATCAAAACGCTCCTTCAGAAATGTCTGCAAATTAGGTTGTAGTTTAGCACCATAAGCAAACATATGCATAGAAAACACAATAAAGTAAGTGGAGGCACTACCTAATATAACTGTGTAGTGCAGAGGCATGGTTTTACATGTCTAAACACTAAAAGTATTTATGTATAAAAAGCTGCCAGCGCAAGTCTAGTGAATTTGCCATGCTAAAATTGTTTAGGATACGTAATTTCTAATATAGATAGATATATAGATAGATAGATAGATAGATAAATAGATAGATGATAGATAGATAGATAGATAGATAGATATTGTTTTTTTTTTTTTATTAACAGTTTTTGGTATTTATAACAACATTACTGTCACAGAAATTGAAAGGGAAGAAAGGAAAAAGAAGATGAGAGGAGGGAAGAGAAGGAGGGAGGAGGGATGGAGTACTGGCTTTCGAGGCATCTGCATGAATAAGGTGAGCAAGTGCTCACTGTGTCGTGAGAGCAAGCTGTTGCCCGCCTAATCAAATGGTCCACATGACAGTTCTTTCATATAGCTGTATGCGTTCCAATTCTTGTTTTATTTCTTTAGCTGTTGGGAGTGTGGGCTTCTTCCAGTGTTTTGCTAATAAAGTTCTGCTGGCTAGTAGTAGTTGAATGGTTGCCCTTTTTTCGTTTTTGTCCATTCTCTGCGCAAAGTGACCCAATAAGGCCATTTCCGGTGATAGTATATGGGATATTCCCGTGGTTTCTGTAATAAGGCGGTTAACTGTGGTCCAGTATGTTTGAGCCATAGGACAATCCCACCACACATGTAGCAGGGTTCCTACTTCAGTTAGGCATCTCCAGCAGTTATTCGGTACCCAAGGGAAGGCCTTATGTATTTTTTCCGGGGTCATGTACCAACGGTACATTATTTTAGCGGTTAGTTCATGGTGGTTGAGCGCCCTAGAGAATTTGGATGTCTGTCTGAACAGATATTCCCACCTCTCCATATCTATGGATATATTCAAGTCCCTTTCCCATGCTGCTTTGGCCGACAGTGGTTGGCCTGTGATGGATTGCACCAGTATGTTATAAATGGAAGAGGTACCTTTCTTGGTCCTCTTGGTATTCCAACACTTAAGTTCGAAACTGGTTGGTTGATGTGCACTCAGCCATTTGTTTGCTCTTAAGTAGTGCTGTAACCGAAGGAATGTATACAGTTGGGCGTCCGGTAGTCCATATTGCGTTGTCAAGTTGGAAAAGAGTTTTAATCCATTATGGTCATAGAGGTCACCAATCTTTGTGATGCCATGGTGTAGCCACGACTGTAAGTACAGATCTGGTATCACCTCGCTGAAAATGGATATGGGCGCCAGTATTGAAAGTGGGTTGCTTAGGTGCCGGTTGGCCTTAACCGTATACCAAGTTGACAATGTGGCTTTAAGTGGTAGAGGCAAGCGTTCCAAAATTGAGTAATGGTGCTTACCAAAGGTCCAAAGGTGGGACAGGCCAGTACGGCCAAAGAGAGATTTATAGAGCCAGTGTTCCATGTCCACCCACTTTTTTGACCCTTGAGGTAAGTGCCAGTCAGCCAATTGGTCTAAAATGGTGGCCCTATAATAGGCCTGCAGATTCGGGCAGGCTAATCCAGCTTTTCTTTTGCTGGTATACATCACTGAGCGGGGGATCCTCGGCTTCCGATGGTTCCAAACAAAGGACATTAACAGTCTCTGTAATTGTTGAAAAAATGCATTGTACAATGGGATGGGCAAAACCCTAAATTTGTACAGAATCTTGGGTACTATAAGCATTTTAATTGCGTTCAACCGTCCCAACCAAGAGACATAGGTCGTCTTCCACGTATTGAGGGTCATCAGAGTGTCTTTCAGCGTGGAAGCGAAGTTATGCTTGTAGAGTTGCGCTGGGTCAGCCGATATTTCCACACCCAAGTAGTGAATCGCATTGGAACACCAATCCAAGTCGTATCGATGCTTCAGTTTGTCAATGTCCTTCCCAGGCATAAGTATGGGCAATGCTTGGGTCTTAACAACATTGAGTTTGTAATAAGTCAACCTGCCAAAATGACCAATCAACGCAAACAATTCCTGCAACGCAATATCAGGGTTAGTTAACAATAATGCAATATCATCCGCAAACAATAGTCTTGAGGGCCTATCTTTACCCCCTGTATGTTTTGAGAATTCCTTATGGCTTGGGCCAGTGGTTCAATACTTAAATTATAGATGAGAGGCGACCACGGGCATCACTGTCTAGTACCGTTTGTCAGGGGGAAGGCTCGAGATAAGAAACCATTAACATTCACCTGAGCTGTTGGGCCAGAGTAAAGGGCCATGATAGCTTTGGCGAATAAACTAGGAACACCAAAACCTTCCAACACTAGCTTCAAGTAGTTCCAATTCACGCGATCGAACGCCTTTTCAGCGTCTAATGCCAATAGTATGGAGGGAATCTTTTGCTCATGTATGCGGTGGATCATATTAATAAGCCGTCTAGTGTTATCATGCAACTGACGACCCTTAACGAAGCCCGTCTGATCTGTATTTATCAAATGAGGCAAAGCCGTCTGCAGGCGTTTTGCTAGTATGGATGCGTAAATCTTAAGGTCGCTATTCAGTAGTGATATAGGGCGATAGTTCGCACATTTGGTGTTGTCTTTGCCTGGTTTAGGTATAGTGGAAATATACGACTGTAGCATTTCTTGGGGAAACTGTCCTGCATTGGCTGCAGCATTCAGGGCCCTAGTAAGGTATGGGGCGAGTGTTGTAGCAAAGGACTTATAATACCTGTTAGTAAAGCCATCTGGGCCCGGAGCTTTATTTTGTGGTAAATTTTTTATCTCTTGTAGGACTTCCTCCAATCTAAGGGGTCCCGATAAAGTTGAAATATCAGAGGCTTAAAGGCAGGGTAGGTGTAATGATAGTAGGAAAGACTTAATATCAGCCTCTAGGGGTTCTGCTATAGAGGAGTCGTCCTTCAGATTATACAGATCACTATAGAATTGAGCAAACGCATCTGCTATATCAGTAGGATTTATTTTGGTTTCTTGAGTGGGCGTCTGTATCTTTACTATTCTGTATCGTGTCTGTTGGGTGATAAGTTGCCTTTTAAGAATGGCGGTCGCCCTATTACCCATAGCGTATTGAACACTTTAAAGTTTTATTAACTGGTTGTGGCATTTACTAAGAATGAGTAAGTTCACCTCCTCTTTGAGTTTATTTAAGAGGTCTATAGTCTCAGGGGAGGGGGATATTCTTTTTTCTTGCTCTAAGTCATTTATCCGTTTAAGTAACTGGACCTGCTTAGCTTTCGCAACTTTTGATTTGTGGGCGGCTAAACTGATTAGATGGCCTCGTAGCACTGCCTTATGGGCGCACCAAAGAGTTAGATCAGCTGTGTCAGTGCTATCGTTTTGGGAGAAATAGTCAGTTAAATTGTTTTCTATGTGATTTTGGATATTTTTGTCGTTCAGCAAAGAATTATTAAGCCGCCACGGAGGGCGAGTAGTAAACTGATATCATTCTTGTAGAGTGAATGTAACTAGTGAGTGGTCCGTCCACGTTGTGTTCTTAATCAAACAGTTCGAGATTACGTTCAGTGTTTGGGGGTGAGTCAAAAAAAGGTCAATCCTAGTATATGTTTTATGGTGAGGGGAGTAGTGTGAAAAATCTAACATGTTGGGGTTATGCACTCTCCATACATCATACAGGTTATATTGTGCCAATAGTTTGGAAAAGGTTTGCGATTTCTTGAGGACCGCCTTGCGGTATTGAGGGGGGAGTGCAGCTACTCGTGGCAATCTATCCCTATCCGGGTCTAGAACATTATTGAAGTCCCCACCAATGATGACAATGCCCTGTTTACAGTTCTGCAGTTGGTCAAAAGCCTGCCTCAGAAACAGGTTTTGATTGGTATTAGGGGAGTAAAGGTTCATCAACGTATAATGTTGTTGGTTGATAATGCATACAACTATCAAACACCTGCCATTGGGATCAGCTAAATGTTGTACACTTGAAATGTCCAGGGACCTTCTAGCTGTGATTGCCACACCTCTCTTTTTTGTGAGGGAGGGCGCTGCCGCTATCATTTGGTAATGTTTATTTGCAATAGACATTTGGTCCTTCAACCGAAAATGCGTCTCCTGGACCCAAATGATATCAGCCTGCATCCGTTTGCATTCCGCTAGGGCTAGAAGGCGCTTACGTGGGGTGTTTAAGCCCCTCGCATTAATACTCATACATTTAAGTACCATTATGGCTAATACGAATGCTAGATTGTGTACGATTCAGCTGATCCCAGGATAGCAGAACATAATACCACAGTACAGTACATGCCAGTCTCCCAAGGAGGGGTAGGGAAGGGTAAGAAAAGGCAAAAAAGAGCATGGAAAGGTAAACAGAAAACTTACAACTTATATACAATATAGCCAGCACCAGTGGCCAATCTCTCAAAGCAAACATGCCCAAAGATGGGCAGACAGTCTTGCAGTGGTAGAGTAGGATGGTAGGGGGGTGTTTAGTACGGTAGTTGTGGAAACTCAATCTTGGTTTCCAGTTCCGGTGCCTGGATCATAGAAACAAAAGGAACAATTAGGCGACCCAGGGGCTTGGGTTCAAACTGGATACGAGTAGGTTGTAGGTAGTCAGGTAATAGCCACATCAGCCTCCTTGGTTGGCTCAGTATCCACATGGATCCGTCCAAGTTGTTGTTGCTGTGGTTGCAGTGGTACTGTAAGTGGCACGTTCCACTTCGCTAAAGCTAGCTTCCCCTCTGCCACATTTAGGATTATTTTTGTGGAGTTTTGCCAATGAACCAAGAGCTTAGTTGGGTAACCCCATTTATATGGTATGTCGTGTTGGCGCAAAGCTTGGGTTATTCCAGCTAGTTCTCTGCGCTTCGCCATAGTAGCTGCAGAAAAGTCAGCAAAAACTTGTATTTTCTCATACGGTTGTGGAAGCATTTTATGCTGTCTTGCGTAGCGCATCAAATCATCCTTAATGTGGAAGAAATGAATCCGAAGTATGGTGTCTCTGGGAGCCCCGCTTGGCGCATTTCTGGGCTTGGGGATCCTGTGTATTCTATCAATTAGGAGGTGGTCTACAGGGGTTTCTGGAAGTAGTGTAAGGATAAGATCCTGCGCATACTGGCAGAGCTGTGGCTGCAGAATATCCTCAGATACACCCCTCAACCTAACGTTGTTCCTTCTTGAACGGTCCTCCATATCAGACAATTTATTTTGTAACATAGAGATTACTGACTCTTGGGTTTCAACTGTGTCAGCCATGTTGTTGTGCGCCCCAACCAACTCCTCCATTTTGGTCTCAATCAGGTCAGTACGGGCAGCTATAGTTTGGAGCTCAGTTTTAATGTCCTGCACTGCCTGCTTTGTATCCGTACAAATGTCCTCTCTTAACTGCGCAAGCATCACTTTTAAATGTGCCTCAGTAATACCTTGTGAGGTGTCAGGGTACTTAGCTTGTTGCCGTTCCATTTCAGGTGCGGTACGCCCCGGAGAGGATCTGCAGGAGGAGGACTGTGCGCCATCTTGGCTGTCGTCCTAGGTCGGCGTCTTAGGCTGAGAGCCGTAAAAAGCGGTGAGGCGCAGGGGCTATTGCTTATCTTTTTTTTTCGGCATGCCTGCAGGGATCGTTGCGGGTGAGTAGTGCTCGTTTGGGTTCCGTAGGGTCGCAAAAAGCTTCAGTGTATCGGCACCGGGACTGGAGCTGAGCTAAGATACGTGCGGTCACATGCGGCCGCAAGCCACGCCCCCAGATAGATAGATATTGTTAATTCCTTTAGTAAATTTAGAAAACATTTAGATATCATTTATATTTGATAGAACACTAATTATAGCATTATAAAACATACGCAAAAACATAATGGGGAGGAAGGAAGTGTGGCAGGGACATTTTGTATCCTTTTTTTGTATTTGTGTATTCATGCAGAATTTTATGCAAACCTTGAGACTGCGCGTCAGGTAACAGTTTGGACCAGAGTATCCTGCGTCACAGATACACTGCTCCCTCAATCTCCATGACCATTACAATTGTCCAGACATCCAGGTCCAATGTAGAAGTTATCGATGGCCCACTGCATATCTGAATACTTCTGGTAAAACCTAAATCTGACAGGACTAAAAATACAGGGGTGGAATTTAGGAGGGAACATTACAGTGAAAATAGTATATGAACAGATTTGAATGAAATCGGTAATCCATAGCCCCTTGTTTCCATCTAGTATTAATAGGAGTCAGGTCTGGCCCAGCAATCTGTAGATTCTGACAAATGCATGATGAGCTGCTTAAAGATGCCATAGATAGTCACTATTTATTGGGTTGGGGGGGGGGGCTGTTTGGGTGTACTTGAAATGCCAGGGCCTATTTATTTACAGTCTAGACATAAACAAGGTATAAATAGTATTCAAGTGTACTTACAAACAAAAAAATGTTTTATCATTAACAATTATGGACAACAGTATCCATTCATGATATTGCATGTATGAGTTTATCTAAGGAAAGCTATATAAAAAGAAACACATATGCAATACACTTGTGCTAACCCATAGCAACTGTTATACTAGAAATGTGCTATATAATATTCCATGCTTTCTGTGCTTTTGCCCTAGATATTATATCATGTTGTAAACATCTAATGAGAGTTTGTTTTGCTATATAAGGCTATATTTAATATATCTGATATCTGAAGTGGTTGGCACATCCAGTAACCTACTTTGCTAACCTTTCAGAAAATGGAGGAAGAAGCCTTTCAACGCTCACCTAAACAAATCAGCCTTTTTTGAACATTCAAAATTAGATCAGGTTGGTATTAAATAAACCTTTATGGCTTATCTTGTGCCATGGTAACAAAATATTTCTGTGTAATTCTCTCAATATTGTTCAATACACTTTTGTACAGCAGCATGCTATTTTAGTTACACAAAATCAAAACACTAAAAAGTGCCTTAGATGGGTATTACTTACTTGCCAATGAGACTGTCAGGGAGCATGTATGTCAAGCGTTTCCATCCTTTAGAAGGGAAAAATACTGATGGCTGGGAAACACTACCAGAGCATTTTGGTTCTGCTGGCAAACACTGGGGCACTAAGTATGTCCAGCTTACACCAAAATCAGTGGAATATTGCATGTGAACTTGGTTTTGTACATTCTTCTCGGAGCTGCGACAACCAACTGCAATCTATAAAATAAAAAAAAACCTTAAGAAATCATTATTAAAATTATCACTTACTATAAGCAAACCTTAAAAATGATAAAATAACCCAGGATGCTTTTCTAAGAATTTTTGCAGTTTACATAAATTATTTGATTAGTTTCAGAGCTATTTAAATTCTTACTAACAGCTAACATAATACATTTTATAAAAACAGCACCGCAGAAGACCTTTCTCACATCTTCCTCAGTGGAATAACATCACAACACTTGTTTATTTTACTTCTGAATGTGCAGTATGTGTCCAACTGTACAGTTACAGGAACTGACCAGTATGCGGTGCTGCTGTTACAAAATGCATTATATCAGCAGTTATCAGAAAAGAGAAATTGCACCCTGAGTGATTTTTCATGTATTTTTTTAAGGTTTTAATTTTACAGTTTTGTTCAGAGCCATAAATGACCCATTCTTCTCTCTGGTTAAGCATTAAACTATTCTATTCTACAGAGTTCATCTGTTATTTGCTAGATAAACTAGTGCCCTGTTGCCATGTTTCAAATTGAATGGCTGCCAACATGGCTACACAGCAGACAATTTATATTAACTGTATTTTATCCACTGAAATTATTTGTAGTATTTTATCAGACATGAAGCAAAAACGCAGAAACACACATAAAAAATCTTATCAAGATTCACGTTTACTTCCTTCCATCGCACAGTAATAATAATAAACATAAAAAATATAATCAAAATGAATGTTTACTCTCTTCGATCTTACTGTAATAATAATAATAATAGCATCCTACATGCCACCCCTAAAATCTTGCCACTCTAGGGCTCTGTCACCTCGCCACAAATCCCGGCCTGGACATTCCCTGAAGTATACATAAAGACTTCACCTTGAACTGTATGATCCATCCTTCTGCTGGAGTAAGGTCATGGGTAACTGTGTACACTTCTCTGCCATCATGACTCCCACAAATCATAATGCCATCAGTTGAATCACAGAATCGCTCAATACTGCAGTCATCATGGAAGAGCCAATGCTCATTAACTGAAAGACAGGGCAAACACTGATGTAATCACGTCTAAATGTCATAAATGTGCTTTTAAATTATAAATTATATTTTAAATATAAATGCCTGTATATAACCAATGGAGCTGACAGGTCAGGCAACCTGCCATTGCTTCATACATACTAGCCCCTCTAGGCTACATAGTGGGTAATGTCTTTTCCTCAGCTTTTTGGCTGGGCTACTGCAGTTCTTTCCTCTGCCATTTCTGAAATGAGTGCTCAGTTATGTCTGCAAGTGCAGTTAAGGTCCTCGCTATTTTGCTGCAGTCACTTGCACATAAAACCACTTTCATTTAAAGGTACTTGCATCAAAATGCACTCCTTCCTCCTCCATATAGTTGTGCTCAGCATTGCTCAGTCCTTCTTGCTTTCCATTCTGAATTGAGCACAGCACACTTGCACCTAAATAATCAGGCATAGACATCACTTGCACGACAAACACTACAATTACGCCAAACCGATTTCCTCACAGATGTGTCTGAATAGTGACAAAATATCAATGCATTTGTGCTAGTTTTGGCATTTCCAATGCAGCTGTGTTAGGCAAAGTACACTTACGCCAAGTGTATTGCCTCCTTATTATTGCAATGAAGTTGGCATTCTGGGCAGCAAGAAAATATTCAAAAGTGGCCTGGTACACTCTAAAATTTGCCAAGGTGCCAGCTCCCTCATGTGCATGTCCATCTGCTCCCTTGGATATCACTGGCCTGCACAAGCAGCATGCATGCAAATTGTTAGTGAAGTATTGTGGCTATAGAGGAAGCTGAGCCTATGGTCCCGTCCTTTGCAACTGCCGGGTCTGTTTCCTCTATTATGTCACCTATTGGTTATTGTGGAAAAAACCATGGCAATTGTGCTCAAAATTGCACTTTACTCACTGGCCTTGTGAATGTATATAAGCCCCATGGTACCAGGATTTAGCAAATGTATCTTTAATATCTGCATTGTTAGTGAAGTATCGTGGCTACAGAGAAAGCTGAACCCACGGTCCAGGTCCCCAGCAACAGTAATTACCCAACTGATTGTAGGAAATATCACAGCAATTGTGCTCAAAATTGCACTTTGCTCACTGGTCTTGCAGATGTAAAAGTGGTTACAACATTTCAGATCACAGTAAAGACCATACAACACCTAAAGATGGAAAAGATAGTATGTACCAAAGCAATAATGGGGCTGACTGTGCTATCTTCTCTCTGCGCTTCTGCTGAAGAAAAGAAAGAGTTCAACCAGGACCATTTGATTTCAGCATGATCCCAGGTAGCACTGTCAGGATATTATACATGTACATATACCTTTGTGGTATATGTTATAAAATGCCCGTGCCGACGGGTTTTAGTGGGGGGGCGGGGGGCCCCTGGACAGCAGTCCCGGTGGGCCCCGGGCCCCCCAGTCCGACCCTGCCCGTGCGGATATTTAAATGTGGGACATACCACATGATTAATAAGAGACAGAATCAGGGAGCACAAATCTGCCATTAGATTAAAAAAGGTGGAGCAGGCGGTTGCATGTCATTTTACTGAGAAAGGCCATGGGGTTCAACAATTTAACAGTAGAGGAGGTGATAGAAATAAAGAACTACTTAAAAAAGAAGCCTGGTGGATACGATACTTAGAAACAATGGAACCCCATGGCCTCGAGAATATGATTTACACTCCATATTCCGATAAAATTGTTTTTAATTTGGTTTTATTTAGGTTTTGATTTTACAGATATTGGGACACAAGAATCGTCTTGATAATTAGTGGACAGAATTGTTCCACCAACTAAAATGTGAATATTTGAAAATGTATCTGTACTATAATGCTTTTTCAGTATTTTGCCACAAGATGGCGCTATGATATATAGTATAAAATGTTTCAACATGTGTGTAACATTTGCTTGATAAAGGGCCATTGTTTGGCTTGAAACGTTGTAACTGTCCTGATCATTTAGCCTAAGAAAAGCAACATAAAGGCTTTTTAAACAGATATCCCTGTCTGCTACAGTGAGCGCTGTCAGATGCAGCTGGTCACATGACATGACCAAAGCTAATTAGTCACATAATAACGTTGGTCAACCACTGATGCCCATGAGCACATACAATAGGTCACTGGCCACTAAAGGATAAAGGTGGTCATACACTTTTTTTAATTAGACACCCAGAAATTGTCCTTTGTATTGCCAGCTTTAGTCCTGTGAAAATCACAAAAGAAACAGTTGGGGGCATTGTACCTGTGGTTTTGTCTTCACCAAACATTTCAAAATCGATTCTTCCAGTGGGGTCTGAATCAGCAGGTGTGCGTTCATGCTGTGGGAGTGGTGCACTGCTGAATGTATCTAACATCACTGTGCTCTGATCGGCAGAGCCAGAAATCAGAACACCATCGAAAACCAGTTCCCACTGTCTTGGCACTAGCAGGCAAAAGAATATTCACAAAACTGCGAGAGAGAGAGAGAGAGAGAGAGAGAGAGAGAGACAGACAGAGAAAGAGACATATATTAAAAGGTTCAATTAGACCAACTGAGCATCAGGCTGTTTCTCCCATAGTGTAGAAATGCAGTATGTAGAATAAAAGACAATGCAAGCCTTCCATCTGCTTCTTGCTGCAAGTGCACTGTTTATAAGTTACTAAATAAATTATTAAATTACTAATGCTAATTTATATAGAAATGCATATTGCCCAATCCCAATAGGCTGGCACAAAACAAGGCAGTGGCAGCATAGATAAAAACAGAACAATTAACTTTCCTTTAATGGGGTTTTTCGTCTTTAAATTAACTTTTAGTATGATGTAGAGATTTATATTCAGAGACAATTTGCAACTGGTTTTCATTTTTTATTATTTGTGGTTTTTGAGTTATTTAGCTTTTTATTCAGCAGCTCTTCAGTTTGCAGTTTTAACAATCTGGTTGCTAGGGTCCAAATTACCCTAGCAATCATTCATTGGTTTGAATAAGAGACTGGAATATGAATAGGAGAGGGTCTGAATACAAAGTTGAGTAATAAAAAGTAGCAATAACAACAAATCTGTAGCTTTATAGAGCATTTGCTTTTTAGATGGGGTCAGTGATCCCCATTTGGAAGCTGGAAAGAGTCGGAAGAAAAAAAGCAAATAATGTAAAATCTATAAGAAATAATTAATGAAGACTAATTGAAAAGTTGCTTACAATTAGTCATTCTAGAACATACTAAAAGTTAACTTTAAGGTGAACCTGGGTTCAGAACAATTTGACATGCTATCCTCACATTCCCAAAGCAGTAGCAAAGCCTCCAGAAAACACTTTACTAGGTCAAAAATTATAATCAAGCAGAGAATTGTATAAAATAGAGGAAAATCTAGAGTATTCTAATTAAGTAGTTTTTCATCATCTTTTAATCTGGGTCCTGAACACAATGATGCCATTAATCATGTTCTTTGTTATAATACAAGACAGACACAGCCAACAGCACAGGAAGTATGCAAGCCTTATAAGTGAGTAGCAGCATAAGGTTAAAAAACATTTCTACCTACTCCCTTTTTAATTACTTTTAACAGATGTTGCTTTTGTTTAAGAGAGATACAAGAATGCAAATGTTTAAAACAAACTACCAGCTGTTACTCTGACTGGATATAACTGATCGCTGATTTCCGTGCAGAAAAACCATATATCATAAACCATATATTCTGGCAAATGCCTCGCCTTCCAAGCTGTGCATACAACAGCAAATACAGGTAATATCCAGGGGAAGTCCTAACCCTATTGTCATCCTAAGGCAACTTTGCTTCTGCCACCCCCCTCCTCCCCCAGCACTAAACTTTTCGGTGTCAGACTCCAACAAATCATTGAACAAATTAAATTCTATGCTAGTTTAACAACACTTAAAACATTCAGGGATTAACTCAAAGTAATAAGTATTCATCTATTATTACAGTTTTATAATTTTTCATGAATGTGTGGACACCCTAGAAAGATGTTGGTATGGATTTTATTTCCTAAACTAATATATTCAATTCTGTTTTATTTCATGTCAGCCATGATTAAAAATATAAATTGTTAGGGTGTGTTAGAGGAGGTGTAATCTATAGGAATATTAAGGCCACATGGGAAATAAAGCAAAAATCAAATCCTCCTATTTGTGAGAAAAAAGGCACCTAGGAGTCTCTGTCAATCAGTATTGAAAAGCTAGGACTATTAATGTACCCATAGCTTCCATCTGAAAGTCATTTCCTCCATCATTCATTAAGGTCTCTGTTGTCCACCATATATTTCATCTCAGTAAATGACAGACAGGCCTCCTGCCTAATGGTTTTTCCCATTCTACTACATTGATCTGCTAAATCCCCCTCTGGAAAGGCCATTTTTCTTTTGGTCTACATCAGCTGCGAGCTACTCCCTGGTGCCAAGCATATGGTCTATACATTCTCTATCAATCTTATGCTGTAGGTCCATAAGGACACTTTTTGATATTCTTCCAAAAAGTGATTAAAGTGCTTATATAAAAAGGGGAAAATGGACAATGTTATTGTTTCTAAGGATAGCTTTCCTGACAGCTCTAAAGTATACCCTCTATTGGGCATTACCTATGCTTTTCAATAGAAGTTTACAATGTATGCCTCAAATAATATGAAATAATTTGCTCAGCTATACCACATAAAGGTAGAATGTGAAGAGAAAGAATACAGTAATATACCCTCCAATGCTTTATTGTCCATGTAAGAAAACAAAACAAATGAACAACACTTTCACTTTCACAAATCTTGACTTAAAGAATGTGTTTATGTGATAAATATTGTGATAAACAGAAGCCGGCTTCATTTTCCATACGCACTTACATTATTATATTTTCTCTATAAATCTCTTAAAAGGCACATCTTAGGAAAAGCTGCTTTGCCAGACATTTGCAGTCTTTCCTGTTGAGATAACGGAGCATACAAACAAGTATTGTTGCCATGTTCAAACACAGGGATAACTCGTTGTGCAAAATGGTGTCCTATGTAAATCTGTTTTAGGAGAATTTAGCATTAAAAGGATACTGTCATGGGAAAAAACATTTTTTTCAAAATTAATCAGTAAATAGAGCTGCTCCAGCAGAATTCTGCACTGAAATCCATTTCTGAAAAGAGCAGATTTTTTTTTATTCAATTTTGAAATCTGACACGGGGCTAGACATATTGTCAATTTCCCAGCTGCCTCTGGTCATACCCACTCAATTAAAGGACCAGTAACATCAATTTTTTTTACTAAAAAATTTGTTAGTATAGAACGGAAAAAAAGTCACAAAGACATATTAAACTTTTAAAACGCTAAGTCGTTATTAAGAAATAAATTACCGAAACTCCACTTGCACTCCTCTGCAGTAAAGGTGTTCCGGCGATCCATCGTGCGGCACTCGATTTCTCCTCCCTGCTTTCCTTATAGGTGATAGCCAGGGAGGAAAAATCGAGCACCGTATGATGGATCGTCGCCCTGTCGCCTTTTCTGAAGAGGAGCGCAAGCAGAGTTTCGGTAAGTTATTTCTTAATAAAGACAGTGATTTAAAAGTCTAAAATGTCTTTGTGGGGTTTTTTTTTCGTTCTACACTAACAAATTTTTTAATAAAAAAAATGTATGTTACTGATCCTTGAATATGTTGCTCATTTCCTAAAACTGGGCAGATTTTGCCCTGCACAATAGCCCATAACAGACATTTGAAAATGTGGTTTAATATCCTCCCTGCAGTAGACTTGCCAAGGCTAATTTCTGATTACAACATAGTAATTTAACATAGTAATTTAGGCTGAAAAAAGGCAAACGTCCAAACTTTTTGTTTGAAGGAAATCTGCCCACCTGCTTGATGATCCAGATTAACATCTTTCTAACAATGACTTTAAAGGAAGAAAACATGTTTTCCTTACAACAACATGGCAATCGGATCAGTATTATCTAAAAAGCCATCTAACTCTTTCTTGAAGCTATCTGATAGATCTTCCAATACAACCTCTTCAGGGAAAGAAATCCATAGCACTCCATGTAAGAAACCTTTTTTTTGCTTCTTCAGAGGGAACCTTCTTTCAACTCAATGGATGCCCTCATGTCTGCTAGAAGGATTGGCTGATGAATAAAGCTTTAGGGAGTTATCGCATGGTCTCTTCATGTAACGAATGTTTACCCTGGTGGTCCATTTGCGCTTCCTGTGGCATGCAGGCGCACCGCATGCATCCGGTTCCCTTCAGCGTTGTCCCTATGGTGCATGCGTCTGCATGCTCCCAGGTTTATGCACCGGCGTGATGACGTAATCGTGCAACAGCGCGGAATTCAAACTATTTAAAGGGGCTTTGTAATAAAACACATTGCCCATTGTTAGGTTCAATTAGTTTGTTCCTGGTGCTATTCTTAAGCGATTCCTATTGATCCTTTGGTGGTTGACCCTTGCTTTGCCTGACTATTCTGAACTCAGTATCCTGACTCTTGCCTGCCTGTTTTTTCTGACCTCTCCAAGCTGATCCTTGCCTGTCTGATTATTCTACGCTCTCCAATCCTGATTGCAGCCTGTCTGACTATTCTACGTTCTTTAATCCTGATTCCGGCCTGTCTGACTATTCTAACTCTGCTTGTGCTGGCCCGGCCTGCCTGTTTTTTTTTTTTAAAAGTTTTTATTTTTCAATTTTAATAAAACACAAGGACAACAATTGAAAGAGAAGTAAGAAATAGAAGAGAGAGGTGGAGCCGGGAGAGGGAGAGAATCGGTCGAGCATTGTACCAGATCAATAATATAACAATGATCGGCAGAGTTTAATTACTTTTCATGGAAAGAAATCCAGGTGCCCCAGACTGCAGTGAATTTCTGGGGACAGCCTCTGGCAAGATATGTCAATTTCTGGTTTGACAGGGAATTATTGATCAGATTGCGCCAGAGAGTTAGAGTCGGGGGAGCTGTTGCTTTCCAGTTGAGGAGAATGGCTTTTTTTGCATAGTAAAGGAGTTGAAGATAGCACAGTCTGGTGTGGTTATTCATCTCCATCTCTTCTTCAACCCCAAGCAGACATATTAAAGGTGACATTATTTTCGGTAAATCAAGAACTTCGGCAACATAATATATTACATCTCTCCAAAATGACTGAATTAGAGGGCAGTCCCAAAATACATGCATATATGAACCAACATCCCTTTCACATTTAACACAGAGATCCGACAACTGTGGGAAAATTTTGGAGAGTCTGTACGGAGTGAGATAAACCCTATTTAAAAATTTCAATTGGATATATCTGTCTTTGACAGAAATTGTCAGGTCTGGAATCTGTTTAAGGGCTTCCACCCATAAATCCTCCGATACATTCGGTATGTCCCTTTTCCATTTCTCCAATGTTTTAGCAAGTGGGTCCTGAGAGGTCAGACCCAGTATAGTATAGAAATGGGATAAGGGTTTGACTAGGTCAACTCTTCTAAGAGATTTCTCAAGAGTGGTCTCAATTATTTCTATTGGCCTGTCAGGAAATTGTGTTCGAAAAGCATGGGAGAGCTGAAGGTACCTAAAGAACATGGTTTGAGAAAGATGATAGCCATCTTTGAGGACTTGAAACTGCTTCATCTCTCCATTCAACACAATATCACTAAGGAGTTTGATGCCCTGGGAAGCCGATATCTGGAAGGGAAGAAAAATGTGAAAAGGAGCTGTTGCCCCACAGCGGCTCCCACTTGGACCACACTGAAGCCCGGCCTTGTGCCTGTTTGAGAGCCTTTTGGAAGGAGGAGATCACAGTTAACATAGGAGTGGTGTAGGTTTGTAAGACAGTAGTACCCCGGTATAGGAGGTTGGCTAAAGCCTCTAGGGAACCCATTATATTTGCTTCAAGAATAATAGAGGTATTATCGAGGTGAGGGGATAACCACCAATGGGCATAGGTCAATTGACCAGCTAAGAAATATCTTTTCAAGTTTGGGAGGGCCAGACCGCCCCGAGTAATTGGGGCTTGAAGAATTTTGAAATTGAGACGTGGACGTTCACCTGCCCATATAAAACGTCTGATAATTCTATCAATGTGATTAAACCATTGGGCTCTCGGGGTTATAGGGGAATTGTGGAGAGCATATAGGAATTTGGGGAGGAACACCATCTTAAACAAGTTTATTCTACCTGGTAGAGTGAGTGGAAGTTGCGCCCAAATATCAACCTTAGAAGACAAGGCCCTAGTTATCGGGGCAAGGTTGAAGGTCTCGTAATCTTTACAACTTCTAGTGACCATGATCCCTAAGTATTTGAAGGAGTGGACCACTTTGAGATTTCCAATATGTAGTGACTGGTCATTAGGGAGCGGGTCTAGGGGGAAAACAATGGACTTGTTATGATTTATTTTTAACCCAGAGTAATTGCCAAACTCCTCTACAAGGGCCAGTGCTGAGTCTAAAGCCCCTCCAGAATTAGCCAGATACAGTAACATGTCATCCGCATAAAGCGACACTTTTTCCGTCAATTTATCAATCTGTAAGCCTATTATGCCAGGGGAGTCCCTAATTTGAATTGCAAGTGGTTCAATGGCTAATGAGAAAAGCAGAGGTGAGAGGGGGCACCCCTGTCTGGTACCCCGTTGTAGCATAATTGGTTCTGAGAGCGCGCCATTTACCAAGATTTTAGCTGTAGGATGTCTGTATAAAGCCTTCACCCAGGTCACAAAACGAGAACCAAAATCGAACAATTTGAGAACCTCCCAGAGATAGGGCCAAGAAACCGTATCAAAGGCTTTAGCAGTGTCCAGAGAAACTATTATTCTATTGCCTTTGTTTTCATGGTCTGCTTCTAAGTTATTAAAGAGTCTTCTTATGTTTATGTCAGTGGCATTGTTGGGCATAAAGCCCGTTTGATCTGGGTGAACGACTCCCCTTACTACCTTTCTGAGTCTGTTGGCCAGTATCTTAGCAAATATTTTTGCATCACAATTTAGGAGGGAAATAGGGCGGTAGGAATCACAGTTTTGAGGAGCTTTACCCTCTTTGTGTATAAGCGTAACGTGAGCGAGGAAAAAGGAGTCCGGTAGTAAATAGGTTTCAGAGACTTTGTTAAAGATAGGTTTGAGTTTGGACACCAGTATATTTGAGTGGGCCTTATACCACTCAGAGGGGAGACCATCTGGTCCTGGGGTGCGGCCTGTAGGCATTGCCATGATGGCATCCTTAATTTCATCATCAGTGATGTCACTCTCTAAGTATTCTCGCATGTCTTGGGGAATGGTGGGGAAGTCTACGTTTCCCAAATATTCCAGGAGGTCTGCATGTGGGAGTGGGGGGCAAGCAGCATATGTGAGCTGAAAATATTCCCTAAATCGCTGGAGTATTCCTTCCCTATCCGAGATTAGTTCCCCTCCCTCCCCTACAACATTTGCAATGGCTATGCGAGGGTTGTCAGTTTTGGCAAGTGCAGCAAGCAATTTGCCATTTTTATCTCCCTTATCAAACCAGGTCGCTGAGCGGTAAAGTTCTTTTTGAGAGAATTTTTCAACCATCAATAGATCAAGATTTCTTTGGGCCAAATTCATATCTTCCCTGGTTTTATCATTGGGTCTATCAACTAGAGTTTGTTCAGCAGTAGCTAGGTCAGTTGTCGCTAGAGATATTTGAGCCTCAGTGTCTTTCCTAGCTGACGCAATAAGGGAGGTGTATAGGCCTCTAGTATACGCTTTACCTGCATCCCAGACCATCTGCTCAGATGTAGTGTTTGTGTTCAATTCCCAGTATCCCTCAAGTTGCTCTGCATACGCAGTGGCAACCTTGGTATTGGAGATCCACTTTGGAGGGAGCCTCCAATTGGCACGGGGGTTTCGTGATCTACCCTCTAAGGTCAGTAAAAGGGGGGCATGGTCAGAGCAAACGCGGGTACCAAAATGTATGGTGGTTACTGCACTTAGGAGCTCAGCAGTAGACAGGAACAAGTCAATTCTAGATAGAGCTGATGAAGCGGTTGTATAACAGGAGTATTGCCTGAGATCTGGATTTTTCCATCTCCAGACGTCTATGTAACCAATTGACTCTAGCCAACTTTGAAAGGCCAAAGTGTCTTTATCATTTATTTTTAGTCTGTCTTTGACTGGGTCCGGGACCATATTGAAATCTCCCCCCCAAATTGTTGGGAAGGACCCCAAGGAGGCTACTTTCTGAAATATTTCTGTGAGGGGTTGGAGATCTGCAGGGGGAGGCAAATAGACATTGACTAGCAGAAGGGATGCTCCATTGACCTTGCATTTAAGAATTATGTATTTCCCTTGCCGGTCTGAGATGATTTGTTCTAAGTGAAAGTTAAGAGTCTTCCTAATTAGGATAGCTACACCTCTAGAATAAGTAGAGAATTCTGAGTGGTAGAGTTCTGCTACCCAGTTTCTTTTTAAGGCTCTCACCCGTTGGCCTACTAAATGTGTTTCTTGAAGCATGATCAAGTCTGCCCCAGATTTCCTAAGTTGCCCCATTACAATTGACCTCTTAATTTTATCGTTGAGACCACGGACATTCCAAGATAGCATAGAGAGTTTACTATCAATCATCTTGGTACAGAAAAATGTTTACCTTAGTGGTGGGAGCCACCACCCAGAAGCCGCACCCAGGTGTGTTGTGATTATTAAGATTAATATTGCACTCTATAGCGTGTTTCAGGCCCGGAGCGGCGCTCCCCACCGACATATACATAGATAGAACTTTTGACCGATCTTCACCTGGCTCCAAAGGAAAGAAAAGAGAAGATAAAGAAAGAAGCATGGACAATAAGTACAGTTCCCCAACATGGTTCCCCCCCTCCCCGTATCCCCCCCAACCTGGAGATACATATTCCCCAAACTAATCATCAAATAATCAGGGCGTGAACAGATCCACATTCCAACAGCTTAACTGGTAGTCACCATTTATCCAGGTGACAGAAACAAAAAGTGCCTGTTTGGAGGTGTCCCGTGCCAGGCAGGATGTATGAACTATTATTTCACAACATTATTAACTAGGGTTCTGGTGGCTAAGGCCTGGGCCACTAAGGAGGGTTTCTACTTCCTACTTCCAACAGCTTAGGTAGTAGTCGCTTTCTTCAAAGAATCAGGTGTCAAACATCGCCTGCTTGTAGGTGTCCCAAGCCTAGTGAGCGCTTCAAACTATTGTAGCTTAACAGTGTGGACATTAAATGTAATGCCTTTGGCCTTTATCTCTGGGGAAGGTTGCTATTCCTTGATTCAAGCCATGCAAATACCTCCTCTGGTCTTTCAAAAAAGTGTGCTTTGCCTCCTTCTTGTATTCTCAACTTTGCAGGAAATAACATTGCATATGGCATATTCTGCTGACGCAGCTTTAACTTGGCTTCAGAAAATTTTGAGCGTAACTTCCTTATTTCCATGGAAAAATCAGGGTAGATAGAGACTCTTGCGTTGTCATGGAAAAGTTGCTGCTTTTTCCGGGCCTCCGCCAGTATCTTGTCACGGTCTCTATAGTTGAGGAGCCGGGCTATAAAGGATCTTGGCGGAGCCCCTGGAGGGGGAGGTCTGTTAGGTATGCGATGGGCTCGCTCCACAACAAATGAAGGAGAGAAGATGTCATTGCCAAGTTGGTTTCGGAGCCACTGCTCAAGGAAGAGCTCCGGGTTATTACCCTCTACCCTCTCGGGGAGGCCCACCAATCTTATATTGTTTCTGCGCAGCCTATTTTCCAGATCATCCGCCTTGGATTCCAGGGCTTGAATCTTACGAGCCATGGATTGCAGGCTTTCGGGTATGGGTGCAGTGGTGTCTTCCAGGTCACTGATACGTCTCTCCACTTCAGTTGTACGTTCCCTGATGTTTTGCACATCATATTTTAGGAGTGTTAAGTCTGACTTCAGATCATCAAACTTACTGATTGTGACTGTATGGTTACTGGCTATCAGCTGCATGATTTCTGCAAGTGTGGGCTGTGCAGCGAGGGCCTCTTGTGAATCTTCAGCGTTGCCTTGCAAAGGAGAGGCAGGGGAAGTATCAGATGAGTTCCTAGGAGACACTGCCTTCTGTACATCCCGACACTCCATTTCGTCTCTTTGCCCCCTAGCGTACCGTTGCAACTTTTTTGCAGCCTCTCGACCCACTTTCTGCCTGTCTGCAGAGTTGGCAGCGGAGCAAGAAGGCCCAGGAATTCTTGACAGGGTGAGTGGAGAGAGAGCCTCCGCACCCTTTTTAGTTGTATTAGAGGGTATCGCCTGGGTTTGTTTATGGCTCAAGGCTCGATTTTTCCGCATATCTGTCCCGTGGGATAGTGGACAGAAGTGGGTCAGAATACAACGTGAGCCAGGGGAAGTATAGTCAAAAGGCCTCAGGGCAAGAACAGGGTTAATCTAGGCACGGGCACTGAGTCAGGCTATTGTGAAGCCATGCTGTTTAGTTCATCGCTCCAAGGATTTCCCCAGGCAGTTGGAAAGGGCTGAGCAGTCAATGTCTTTGGACGCCCCTTCCCCCAATGCAGGAGAGCAACTGCACAATGAATTATAGCAGAACGGCAGAATGGAGGGGCGCCCCCGGGGATCTGATGCTCACTCACCCCAATCCAAGGTCAGCGGAGAGGTTGGGTGCAGTCCCGTAGTCCAATGAGGGCTACACTGTGAGTTTGCGTCTCTCAGCACCGGGCCGCGAGTTGGTGGGCGGGCAGGCGAGACCCAGGCTTTGCACCCGGCAGTAGGCCGCGATGGATCCCTTTCGCGGCCAACACCGATTTTGGCAGCGCTAATGGTCCGCGAAAGCAGGCGCAGGTACGCTACCCTGCGATGCTGTTTAATTGCCGAAATGGCAAAGATTTGGGCGTTTTTGAGTGATCTCCCCAGGAGCGCCGTTTGATCACGTCCTCTCCGCTGCTCAGCCGGACACGCCCCCCCCCGGCCTGCCTGTTTCACGCTGTGTTGACTGGCCTGCCTTGCAAGTTGTGTTCTTCCATCCAGTATCCTTGGTGAGACGATCGTGCCCCTTTGCTCATCCAGAACCTGTAGCTTTGCTCCTTTCTTTGTAAGACCTGGTGGCATTCAATTAGCCAAGGGCTCCTCTCGAGATGAGAGGCGGCTGTTAAAATCAGAAGCAAGAGCCCCCAGGGAGCCTAGTATTGGTTTTGGATATAGGGTGCCAAACGTGACACTTCATTTAAACATAGCTATAGTTTCCTTCCTTCTCCAGTGTAAACAATCCCAGCCTGCTTTCCCTCATAACTGGAGACCTTCCATACCCATTCAACGCTGGGAATCAAAACTGATTTTCATATTACCAGTACATTATATACAATGTTTATCTACTTTACTTTACTATTTTAATGAACTCTTGTTCATTTCAGGCCAGTGTCCCCCTAAAGCAATGGCAGGGGGCTCAACCTGAAAGCCAGTGAAGGTATTTGTGCTCTTGGATACACCTAAAAAGCCTAACTTAAAAAGTTAAATAGGGTGAGATTTGGGGACAAATATATTTGATGGCCCATGGAACTACAGCTACTGCTCTAGGTCTATCTGAGTGGTAAATTTCTGCTGAATTCAATCTTAATGTATAGCCCTTTGAATAAATGCCTTTTTTAAAGTCACCAATCTGCTAACAGTATGATTACAACTTGTTATGTGGTACTCTTACATAAACTCTACATCAAGTTATAATTTAGGGTAACAATCAATTAATATAAATATTTATAGGCATACATGATTACATTATTTTTTTGCACTTTGCAGGCTGCCTTGCTCTGCACTTTAAAGCAGAGAACTGAGAACTGTGGCTACTCCCTTCAATACAGCACTGAATGCATTGGAGAGTGTACTCTTTAATAGGTGTCCCTCCACCTTATCAGTCCCCAAACTTGTTAGAAAGTGATAGAGAACGCAGGGCTGGCCTACTTCCCCTGATGTTGTGATCTGCAGCTCATACTGGATAATGGAAATTGGCTTTCACTCTTTTGTACAGCGTAGGTGATATTGATGATATGAAAAAAGCCAAAACCAAGTTACAAAATATTAAGCTGATAGAAGAGCAACTGAATGGAAATATACACCGTATAATATATATGTGTGAGATATATAGCAGTTTGGAGGACATTTTTAAAATGTATTTATATATTACTTTTTTATTTCACATACTGTTTCTTTTCTGCCATCAAATTTTAGGATTTCCATAATTTAATAAATAAAAAGTTTGTTTGCTTTTTTAACTATGTATTATATATATATATATATATATATATATATATATATATATATATATAATACAGAGAGAAAAAGTGTTTTTTCTTTATAAATGAGGAGTTGCAAGAGCAGCAGGATAAAGTATTACTACAATATGATTGATACACAATGCAGTTTTCACTCACTAGCAATTATTTGGCACAGTGAAATCTTCAGTCTCACAAAGGATATCCATTTTCAAAAGACTCACAAGTTTTCAAATTTAAAGGGTAGAGGAAGAATGAAACACTGTAATTATATGTCACATTCATTATGAAAAGTAGCACTTTGTAAACTAATGGGCGTATTAAAATATTATGTTATTTACATTTTGGATAATGTATTATTTAATTCACAAAACTAAAAAAAAACAAACCTTTTTTTTATCCTATTCTTGAAATTTGAGTGCAGGAAGTAGCTGAACACCTAACTTACACAAACATCAATAAATGTTCAATTTAGGAACTGTAATGGAATCTACCTCAGGTCTTCAAGATGGCGTCCAAGATGGCGTCCAAGATGGCGACCACCTGCCTCACCACATGGCTCCTGCTGGGCACAGGTCTATGACCTCACCTTTTTCCCACTCCAGGATTGGTCGTCGGCGACGGAACGGACGTCGGCGTCAGAATCGGGCGCCGGCGTCGAGACGTCAGCGTGAGGACGCTGGCGTCTGCGTCTGACGCAAGAGCGTCAAAATTTGGCGCCAACCCAGAGACTATTTAAACGTACTTCCCCTTCCAGTCCTTGCCCAACTATAGGTTCCTGCTACAGAGTTCCTGGGTGTTATTGTCTATTTTGATTCTTGTGTACCGACTTCTGCCTGTTCTTCGATTCTGCTTGTCTTCTGCCTGGTCTGACCTATTTGCCTGTATTTTGACGATTCTTTGGATAAACCCTCTTGTACCTCGAACCTGGTCTGGTCTCCTCTTTGGTCTACACTATTACTGTGCCTTCGGGCCCGTTACAGGAACTAGGGGGGGGGAAGATTAGTATATGGGCAACCCAGAACTGCTGAGTGAGGCCAAAATAACAATGGAAGAACATTTTTGTGTTTAGTTGTACAGCAGTTAGAACCATAAAGCTGGAGCTGTTTCACACTTCAGAAAATAAAATCCAGGTGCAAGCCACCAGTAAAACAATAAAATTTGTTTTAGCTTTCTGGATCTGAGCTCCAACAGGTAACAAATACAGAAGACTGAATGCAAGGGACTCATTTTCTAAAACCACCCAAGTTGTAACTATAATCAGCAGCTACACAGACACTATTGTCCATATTGCTGCTGAGTTTCATTGTGGTCTTTACATTTTATCTTTATGACCTGCTGATTGGCCACAGATGCTGGTCTAGACCCTCTGTGTCCTGTGACTTTTTATAAAGCCGGCCTGTGGTGTCTTGCTTTTATATGGTTATGGGACTCCTCTGTGACTTTTAATATCTTCATAAATTAAAGCATGGTACAGTAGCCACTATATACAGTCAGGTCTATAAATAGGGGGAGCACTCCAAGGCTACGTAAAATATAAAAGTACAATGAAAGTGCAAATAATATGGCCAATTACCTACAACCATCCAAAAAAGGAAATTCATCTATGCACAATGCTTGGTCCCCTGTTTCATTGCTAATTTAGTATGAATCTATAATAACTATGATCATTTTATCATAACTATGTAATTAAAACCCCCTATATTTTTTAAAATATATACACGTGCGCAGTTACTAAATTACTAATGAAACAAGGGTCCAGAGAATGTGTATTAACTCCTGGCATAAATATCTATATCAATTTTAATAATTTTGGTTCTGCACACTACCACAATGGATTTGAAATGAAATAATTAAGATACTGAAAATGTAAGCTTTCAGCTTTCATTTAAGGGGTGTTAGCAAGTCAAAATGTTACAGGGCAAAAATAACAAATAAGTGGTATAAATGTGATGCCTTTATTGGCTAACTAAGATAATCATATCAAGCAAGCTTGAAAAAGGAACTTAAACGTTCTGAAAGCTTGCTATGGTTATCTTAGGCAGGGGTACTGCTGCCATGAGGCAAGTTGAGAAACTCAGCTCAGGCTGCAGCATATCATTTTTGTTACTTTTTTTGCCCTGTAACCATTTTTATACATCAATCCAACATTTTCAGGGGTTTAAAAGTAATTGGACAAACAATTATAATTGTGAATATAATGATCATTTTCAGTACTTTTTTAAAAAAATCCTTTGCAGTCAATGTCAAAGAGTGAAGTTAGAGATTGCCACAGTCCACTAGAGTGAAATTCTGCCACTCTACATTCATTTCTATTGGATTTTTAAAAGCATATTTATCAAAGTGGGAAATTCACTTTTACCCATTGATAAATACTTTTTTAAAAATCCCATAGAAATTAATGGAGAGTGGCAGAATTTCACTCTGGTGGACTGTGGTGATCTCTAACTTCACTCTTTGATAAATATGCCGCTGTGACTGCATGAAATCTGGAACCTATGGACATCACTAAACACTGGGTTTCCTCCCTAGCAATGCTTTTCCAGGTTCTTACTGTTGCTTCTTGTTCATTTATCTTTCTGCCTTCCATTTTGTCTTCAGCATATTAAATCGATAATCAGTTGGGTTAAAGTCAGGTGACACACATTGAAAAATATTCCCTTTTCTTCTTTGCTTTCAAATTATACTTTGGGTCCTTGTCCATCTGTATATGGATGCTTGTTTAATTAGATCTGTCTTCAGCAAAGAAATGGCATTAAACTTTATCTTTGCCCATTATTTTCTAATGCTGATCGAAGTGATAACATGAAGCTTTAAGCAAGTTTTACATAGTAGGCCATAGGAATCCAGCAGCTTTTCTTTCTTGTTTTCAATGCTCCATTTTAATATTTGGCATGGCAGCATTACTCCTTTTTATAATAGGCTCCTTTCATAGAAGTTTCAACAAACATACACAATCAGGGGCGTAACTACAGAGGAAGCAGACCCTGCGGCTGCAGGGGGGCCCAGGAGGTACAGGGGGCCCCATGAGGCTCTCATTGATGAGCAATTTGAACATATATTGGTAAAACGGGACAAACACTGGATATGTTGGGGGCCCTAAAATTTATTTGCTGTGGGGCCCAGCAACATGTAGTTACGCCACTGTACACAATCCTCTGCATGCTTGAATAGATCACTCGATCTGAACGTTAAAAACTCACCTGGTAAAAGGAGGGGCAGGGAGAGAGCACTGCTTTACATGTTTCATAACTAATACAAGTCACTTCTTCAGTTTGGTTTTAGAGTTTGAGAGTTTAGTCGTGGTATCAAAAACCTCTAAAACCACTAAAATCCAACCTTTAATAAATAAACCACTATGTGTCTAATGACTATGGGCTTAATTCTCTAATGTAAACATTTCTGATAACATTTTCTTATAAATCATGACTGCACATCTTTGGCTGAGACTAGTTTTGACTTTTTATTTTTGAAATTTATATTGATTTGGTGATTTATATTGATTTTGATTTTTGACAATTTTGTTGTGGTGAATATTCTCTGGCAGATATTTGTCATGTACAGTATTACTATACTTTAGTAAACATGGCTATAGATTGGTGTTACATAGGGTATTTTATGACCATGTGCACATAATAGCAAAAAAAATAGCAAGAAATAGAAAAAAACTCACTTTAATAAACACGTGAGTTTAAAGGGCACCTATCACAGCCAAAATCAAACACATATTAACAATCTGACCAGTACAAGCTAAACACGTTTAATCAAACTACATATATAGTTTTTTTTAAAAACTGCAGGTTTTAAAAAAAAAAATCCCTTACTTTGTCAAATGGGTTCTTTCACTGAGGAAGGCCATACTGTGACTATAATATAGACTCTAATATGCAAATTTCAGGAGCATGCTCAGATTGTAACACTGCTTTGAGTATTCTACCCAGAATGCCTTTTTTAAGTAAACTCCTCCACTAGAAGTATCAAGAGATTTCCCTATCTTGTCCCCTGCTGGTGATGTTTTTATGCAAATGAAGGGCACACACTAACTTCCAGCAGGTGGCAGTGCTACTGAACAGCAGCTAACACACAGGTTTGGCTGATTTGAAAATAGCTTAGAAGGGTTGATATGCAAGCAAGGAATTTCAACTGAGCATGTGCGAGATTTCAGAGCTACAGTTGGCTGGGAAGATATAGGTAGGAGGAGCCAGTGAAATCCAAGATGCCTGCCTCAGCTAGAACTGCAGTGGAGATAGGGGAGATCTTGCAGAAGGAATCGTGAGCTGATCATTTACATTATACAAACAATTCTAACTGTTTTAAAAATCGGATTTCTTGAACTTTCACATAGTGTATTTACTTAGTAAATGATTTTGGTCATGATTGGTGCCCTTTAAGAGGACTTCTCTGGCAAATATCCTTATCATACTTTGGTAAACAGGCCACAAAGTCTTTGTTTTCTCTTTTGTATCTGTTACATATTAGTCAGTGCCACTATGTATCATTATAGTGAAAACGTTAAAATGATTTCTGTTTAAAAAAATTCAATATAATAGGAACAGTCCCTATGTCTTCTATAAAATAAGCAACCCCTTAGTCTTCTATTTCCACAGATGTCCTTTATCTGAAGCAGAATAGTAATTATTTTTATCAGTCTTAAAACATGTAATCACTTTTAGGCTAATAACACACAGGGGCCCATTTACTTAGCTCAAGTGGAGGAATAGAGGAAAAAAACTTTGAATTTCGAATGTTTTTTTTGGCTACTTCGACCTTCGTTCAACTATTCGACCATTCGATAGTCGAAGTACTGTCTCTTTAAGAATAATTTGCTGCATAATGAAATTATTGTAGATGTTTATGGAATGTTTTCATAAAATTATTTTTTAGCAATTTCTTATTTTACACTTAGAAGGAGTGTTTTGTATGGGCATTAAAACAACATAATGTGTAGACTGCTATTCATCATCATTTACATAGTATGACTTGTATAAATCCTAACCTTGACTGCTGACCTGGCCACTCCTTTATGGCAGCTGATTGAGTTTTTTGTTTTGTGTATGGGTTCAAAATTATGGCCTACCCAACTGATCTGGTCAGGAATAAAGTAGCTATTTATAAGACAGGTTTGAAAATCCTGTCTGTGGAAACTGCAATCAACAGCTATTTATATGCCCTTTTATGATCCAATCATTGGCCCATGTGTCCCATGTGATGAATACATTTGGCAGAGAACAACTAATTTTGTTACTGTCACCAAAATAACAGATTGTTCTGTGTATGGCTAAATTTAGTTAAAACATATTTAAAAACTGCCTTTAACATTCTTACCAGAAATACAAATCAGATTTCATACCTTCTAGAAAAAAAAAACAAAATTGCAGATTTTGTAAACTTTATGTTTAAATGCTTTAAATATTGTCTACAAAAGCCACTGTAGATTCTATGTTCAGTCACAACATTCTATGCAAATTCTATTCTATACAAATAAGAAAAGTCACAGTGTCATACTTATTTTTAAAATAGGTATGCAGTTGACTTTGAAGGTTCTAGAAAACCCCTATGAACATCAGGAAGTGCAAAGATTTGTGGCATAGAATAATAAGTTCTGTATAATATCGAGTACAATAAATAATTAGCAGAACAGCCAGCTCATTTCTACAGGATGTTATTATGGATTGGAGTACCCGCTAAATACAGTTTAGAGTTTGCCTAATTTTTCTCAGGTAACAGATAAAACAGAAGCATTGTTATAATCTTTGAGGTGAGTGGAGTATTCACAACCAAAACAATAGGCATTTTTGTACCACCTTAAGGGTTATTGTGCCCAAGAGTCTGTCTATAACATGCAGTCTTTGAGACTGCCTGCTGAATAAAACAGCATTGCCTAATCCTTGGTCAAATGAAAGAAGTTCTTGCTTTTGTTCACTGTTAACAGAAGAGCTTGCAATGCATTACAAAGCAACTCATCATAGATCTTAAGGCTGAGGAAAGAGTAAAAACACATAAAGTCTGTGATTCTTAAATGTATTATCCGGGTACTTTTACATAAAATGGAAATGTATATTGAGATAGATCACATCCCTCGTGGACCCAATAGTGTCTGCAACGACTGCAAGTAAGAGAGGGAGCCCAGAGGGGGGTCATGGCTGGGATGGGGTGGTGTTGACAGAGGTAGGGGGGCCTGTAGGGGGAGGGGGAGCCCGGAGGGGGGGCAGTGTTGGAAGCCCTGGTGGGTCTCTGGGCCTCCAGTCCAACTGTGCCAAAGGGTTCATGGTTTTTGCAGAAATCACAAAGGCTTAAAGAGACACTGACACCTGAAATTAAACTTTTTTTTACATCTATTATAATGCTGGCTTTGCAAGCTACTTCTAACTTTGCCATAAAGTATTTGCATGATGCTTTTACATTACCTGTCTGATCCCCCATGTTCCTGTATGAGGGGGCTGCCATATTTGTGCAGCAGGAGTCCGTTAGCATTAGAAACTGTAACTAACAGGCTGAGATAGGACAGTCAGGTTGGCAAAGTCAGAGTGTCAGAGAGTCAGGCTTAGGAACTTCAACTAACAATTATATACAAAAACAAACCTCTCAGCAACAAATGATCAACATGACCTATAGGTAACATTTAATGTACATTCATATGCTAAAATTTATTTTTTAGTGTCAGTATCACTTTAACTTCAGTTTATAAATATTATTTTTCAACATATTTCACAAAGCTGTACAATCATAACGTGTATATATTTAACATACAGATTACATATAAACGACAATAACTGATAATCGATACAAGAGGTAAAGAGGGCCCAATCTGTATACATTTAAGGCGGCCATAGATGTTTAGATTTTTTTCTCCCTTATGACCAATTTTAGTGCAATCCAACAAATCTGTCAAATTACCGATTGGTCAGAAATTCAATCGGGTAGGTTTGAAAATGTTCTTCGTTCACGGTGAAATGTATCCATTGTCCTATTGTTTGCAGGGCCAAGCAAGCAGCCACCCACAGTTTTCCTGGCTTCAACTAGACCATGTCGCTTGAAATGATCTCTTTTTAGTTGATTGACAAATCATTCATTTAATCAATTGTTTCAGGATAATCTTGGTCCTACGAAAACATAAAAAATATCTTTTAAAAAATCTTAATATCTATGGCCACTTTTACACTGAAAAACTGCTATCATATAGTATAATACTGAATGTGATCCTGTACGATTATAATAATTATATAATGTAATAATTAGAATTTTTTTTTACATTTATTTTTGGCTTGAGAAAGTGGATGTTATGGCAATGAAGATTCTAGTATTGGATGTATGCAGTAAATACACAGAGGGTGACATCTGCTGGCTTTACCAGACATAGAATATGTATAGAAAGAGAAAAATTGCCATTAAAAAACAATTATTACAAAAATTTAGGTGTTAGTACCACACTTTGGCTAATGTATGGAATATGTATAAATGTATAGCATCTTCCATTGTGTTGAGGAAAGAATGAACAGCTAAAAATTGCCAATATTCTCATATAATTAAATCAAGGGACAGAAAATAATGATATAAATTAACTAAATTAAGAAGTAATACAACTAACTGTGTGTAAATATCAAATTTGTGTTGTTTGCTTAATAACATAATTTCAAAGCAGTCTCAAATTGAAAATGTGATATGTTTTCATAAAACAATATGCTCTGCAACATAAAGGTTGGGACATAAAATCTGTTATAATTTAGGCTACATTGTCTGCTGTACAAAGTTCTTGTTGTACAACAGATAAAATCTATTCATTTGTAGCATAGCAACAGAACATAAAAGAAACAGTGGGAAAAACTCTATATCATTAGCACTGTGAATTCAAGAAAATGCTGACCCAGATTTATTGAGGACTCCATGGATATACACTTATAGTTGATCACAGCTTTTTATTCACCAGTGTAGTACATTTAAGATGTAACATAAATATTAAACTTTTAAAATACAGATCACTGGTAAGTGTAACGTACAGTATCCCACAACCCAGAGTAAACCCCAATGTCCCGGGCTCAGCTCACGCTTCGGCCTATAACCGCCGCCTTTCACGTCGGGAGGAGCCCTCCGCTACTTGGATGCCGCCAGGACTTAATAGTGAGGAGACTGAGGGAAGAACTCTGGGCGAGCAAGGGAACGTAACGTAAAGTTTATCAAAGTCCAGGAATGGGCCGAGTCAAAACCAATCGGGAATGCAGTACAAAATCGGTAAGCAGCAGAGTAATCGAGGTCACAAGTCGGGTCAGCAACTAACAGGGTCGAAGTACAGAACGGAATCCAAAGAGTAGTCAAGGACAAGCCAAAGGGTCAGGGCAGGCGGAAATCAAACAGGAATCAGGGATAGCCAAGGTCACAACAAGAATCACAGAATAAATCACACCCAGGAACCATATAGAGAACCTACGTTGGGCAAGGCACAAAAGGACTGATGGCCCTTTAAACATTTGAATTTGGCGCCATTGGACGCTGGCGAATCAGCGCCAGCGCCTGTGCAAACACGCCAACGCAATTGCGTCAGCGTGCCTGCGCCTTTAATTCTCGCGCATGCGCGCCGCGCGCTCCATAGGAGCCGGCGCCTGGGGCCTAACCGCATCGGCGGTGCGAGACGGGCGTCCCCGTCGAGGGGGCGGCAGGCGTCCCTGCCGTCCCCTGGGTAAGTTTCTTACATTACCCCCCCCTCCAGAGGGGGCCACTGGACCCTTAGGTTTGTTGGGAAATTTTGAATGAAACTGTCTCACCAACCTATCCGCCTTAACATCAGAGGCGAAAACCCAGGATCTCTCCTCAGGACCATAACCCTTCCAATGAACCAGATATTGGAGTTTACCCCTAGAGATACGAGAGTCAACCAATCTGTGAACCAAGAATTCAGATTGACCCTCAATAGAAATAGGAGGAGGAGGAGAATTCTGACGTACCACTCTAGCGGGTCTCAACAGAGATACATGGAAAGAATTAAAAATCTTGAGTTCGGGAGGAAGATTTAACCTGAAAGTACATGGGTTGATAACATCAGATATAGAGAAAGGACCAATAAATTTGGGACCCAGTTTGGCTGAAGGGACTTTCAGAGAAATGTTTTTGGAGGAGAGCCAAACCTTGTCACCAATCTGATACACCGGAGAATCTCTCCGATGTTTGTCTGAAGCCTTCTTCTGAGCAGCTACTGCAGAAGATAATGACTTCTGAACCTCCTGCCAGGTCTTAGAAAATTCTTCCACAAAGGAATTAACAGCAGGAAGATCACATGAACCTGAGAATGAAAAAACTCTGGGATGAAGACCAAACACCGTGAAAAAAGGAGACTTGCCAGTGGAGGAATGAATGGCATTGTTATAGGCAAATTCGGCCCACGGAAGAAAATTAACCCAAAGTGCCTGATTGCAGGAGACATAACATCTAAGATATTGTTCCAGAGTCTGATTTGTCCTCTCAGTCTGACCATTGGTCTGGGGATGATATGCGGAAGAGAAAGACAAATCAGTACCCATTAATGAACAAAAAGACAGCCAGAATCTGGACACAAATTGAACCCCCCTATCAGACACAATATTGAGAGGAGCCCCGTGAAACTTAAATATATGGACAATGAAAAGTTCAGCTAGAGTCTTGGCAGAGGGAAGGGTAGAAAGAGGAATAAAATGAGACATTTTACTAAAACGGTCCACCACTACCCAGATAACAGTATGCCCATTCGATGGAGGTAATTCTACAATGAAATCCATGGATATATGAGTCCAAGGTTTCACAGGAATAGGAAGTGACTGCAGCAACCCTTGAGGTAAAGATCTAGATGGCTTAGATCGTTGGCAGTCTGGGCATGACTCAATATATTTGGCAACGTCTTGTCTTAAAGTCGGCCACCAGAGAGTACGAGACAACAAATCGCAAGTCTTCGCACAACCCGGATGACCAGCCACTTTAGAATCATGAGTCTCGTGAAAGACTGCTTCACGTAAATTACTAGGAACAAATAACTTGCCCACTGGAATATCAGGAGGGGAATCTACCTGGGCATTCGACAAGGAGGTAGAGAGATCCGGACTCAAGGCTGCCACAATCACCTCCTTAGGAACAATAGGGACTGGTTCCAAATCCTCCCTAGGCTTGGAGACAAAACTTCTAGAAAGGGCATCTGCTTTCAGATTCCTTTCTGCAGGCCTGTAGGTGATGAGAAAATTAAAACGTGAGAAAAACAATGACCACCTGGCTTGACGAGGATTTAACCGTTTAGCAGATTCTATGTACAACAGATTTTTATGATCTGTGAACACAGAAACCGTATGCTTGGCACCCTCAAGGAGATGTCTCCATTCCTCAAATGCCAATTTAATGGCCAATAATTCCCTATTGCCAATATCGTAGTTGACCTCAGCAGAGGAAAATTTTTTTGAGAAAAAGGCACATGGGTGAATTTTACCGGAGACAGGATGTCGTTGAGATAATACTGCTCCGGCACCGATCTCAGAAGCATCAACCTCAACAATAAAAGGCAAAGATGAGTCTGGATGCCGGAGAACTGGAGCAGAAATGAAGGCCTCTTTAAGAGACCAAAGGCCTCAACAGCCTCAGCAGACCAAATACTAGGGTCAACCCCTTTCTTCGTTAAGGCAGTAATTGGGGCCACCAATTTGGAAAAATTCAAAATGAATTGCCTATAATAATTAGCGAATCCTAGGAATCTCTGGATCGCTTTCAAAGAAAGAGGTTGTGCCCACTTCTGAATTGCTTGGATTTTAGTGGGCTCCATCTCAAGACCAGTTTGGGAAATAATATATCCAAGGAAAGGTACAGCAGAGACTTCGAAGAGACATTTCTCAAGCTTAGCATACAAATGATTCTGCCTTAACCTGGAAAGTACTTCCCGAACATGAGCACGATGAGAAAACAAATTCGAAGAAAAAATTAGAATGTCGTCTAGATACACAACGACAAACCGACCCAAAAGATCACGGAAGATATCGTTAACCAGTTCTTGAAAAACAGCGGGGGCATTACACAGACCAAATGGCATTACCAAGTATTCATAATGCCCATCTCGGGTATTAAAAGCGGTTTTCCACTCGTCCCCCTCCCTTATCCTGATTAGATTATAGGCACCCCTTAGATCCAATTTGGAAAAAATAACAGCCCCCTTCACTCTATCAAAGAGTTCAGAGATTAAAGGGAGAGGGTAACGATTCTTGACCGTGATCTTATTTAACCCTCTATAATCGATACAGGGTCTAAGAGTCCCATCCTTCTTCTTGACAAAAAAAAAACCAGCCCCCGCAGGGGAAGAAGAAGGTCTAATGAACCCCCGCTCCAAATTCTCCTTAATATATTCTTCCATGGCTAAAGACTCGGGGAGAGAAAGAGGATATGTCCTACCCTTGGGAGGAGAAGACCCAGACAATAATTCAATAGCACAGTCATAGGGTCTATGGGGGGGTAAGGATTCGGCTGCTTTTTTACAGAAAACATCGGAAAAAGCGTCATAACAAGGAGGGAGACCCTTTAAAGAAGTAGCGGCCAGGGTCTGGACAGACTTAACACAAGAATACATACATGCAGAACTCCAATTCAAAATTTTACCAGAGGGCCAATCAACCTGGGGATTATGACCTTGTAACCAGGGAAGGCCTAAAATGACTGGAGTCTGTGGGCACTCGGTAATGAAAAATGAAAGGGATTCAGAATGATCGGAAATGGACATGTGAATAACTTTAGATCGAGTAGATACTAGTCCTGAACCCAAAGATCTACCATCAATGGCGGATAATCTGAAAGATGGAACCTGTGGTTCCCAGGGAATACCATGTTTTTGAATAAACCCAGAATCCAAAAAATTACCCGCTGCCCCAGAATCCAAAAAGGCAGAGCTCTGCACACAACCACTGTCCCAACTCAAAAGAACCGGAATTCAAATTTGAGAAGATTGGGGAGTAGAAACGACATCACCTAAGCAAGACTCCCCAAACCCGCTTAGGTTCTGTCATTTCCCGGTCTTTTAGGACAGGTGTTGCGAAAGTGCCCCTTATCCCCACAATACAGACATAACCCATTATTCCTCCTACGAACCCTCTCTTCGGAAGAGAGACGAGTAGAACCAATCTGCATAGGTTCTTCTAAAGATCTAGGAAAGACTTGTGGGGTGTTAAAGACATTTACAGAAGGAGGTGTAACATAGGTAACCTGCTCTTCCTGGAGTCTCTCTCTATGCCTTCGATCAATCTGGATAGCCAGATGCATGAGAGAATCCAGAGAAGACTGTGTAGGAAAATTTACAAGACTATCTTTAATAGCCGGAGCCAAACCAACCCTGATTTGACTCATAAGAGCCGTATCATTCCAGCCCGTCTCTACCGCCCAACGGCGGAATTCAGTACAATTATCCTCTGCCCGCCGTTTGCCTTGTTTAAGGGCACGTATGGCTGCGTTGGCAGAAGCGGCACGATCAGGATCATCGTAAATTATAGCCATCGCATTAAAGAAAGCCTCTAAAGAGTGCCGGGCTGGATCCCTACGAGACAAACTAAATGCCCAGAGCTGGGCATCACCCTGTAAGAGTGTAACTACAAAATTCACCCTAGATTCTTCAGTAGGGAAAGAATAGGGTAAAAAACTGAAATGTAACTTACAGGCCTCTCGAAAAGTAAAAAACTTACTTCGATCCCCAGCAAACTTTTCGGGGAAAGGAACCTTGGGCTCATGGAAGGTACTACCCGTAGGTGGAGGTAGAGAAGTGCTTGCCTGAGTAGTAGGATTACTCGGACCAGGAACAGGCTGTTGCTGCATCATGTCAAGTCTGGAAGAAAGACCGTGAAGACATTGCACAATATAGTCTTGCTTGTCCTCTTGTTCACCAAGCCTCTGTAGAAGATTCGCCAGAATCGCTTCCGAAGGAGTGGTGGAAGCAGTAGCTTCAGCTGGCTCCATCTTCTTAGTTTTTTTGGCCCAACGTAATGTAACGTACAGTATCCCACAACCCAGAGTAAACCCCAATGTCCCGGGCTCAGCTCACGCTTCGGCCTATAACCGCCGCCTTTCACGTCGGGAGGAGCCCTCCGCTACTTGGATGCCGCCAGGACTTAATAGTGAGGAGACTGAGGGAAGAACTCTGGGCGAGCAAGGGAACGTAACGTAAAGTTTATCAAAGTCCAGGAACGGGCCGAGTCAAAACCAATCGGGAATGCAGTACAAAATCGGTAAGCAGCAGAGTAATCGAGGTCACAAGCCGGGTCAGCAACTAACAGGGTCGAAGTACAGAACGGAATCCAAAGAGTAGTCAAGGACAAGCCAAAGGGTCAGGGCAGGCGGAAATCAAACAGGAATCAGGGATAGCCAAGGTCACAACAAGAATCACAGAATAAATCACACCCAGGAACCATATAGAGAACCTACGTTGGGCAAGGCACAAAAGGACTGATGGCCCTTTAAACATTTGAATTTGGCGCCATTGGACGCTGGCGAATCAGCGCCAGCGCCTGTGCAAACACACCAACGCAATTGCGTCAGCGTGCCTGCGCCTTTAATTCTCGCGCATGCGCGCCGCGCGCTCCATAGGAGCCGGCGCCTGGGGCCTAACCGCATCGGCGGTGCGAGACGGGCGTCCCCGTCGAGGGGGCGGCAGGCGTCCCTGCCGTCCCCTGGGTAAGTTTCTTACAGTAAGTGGTAATACCAAAATCATAAAAATAACCTTATTTACAGATGAGTCCTGGCAGCTAAATAGGGAAAGGAAAAAACCCCTCTATAAAGGAGTTACAAAAAAATAGATGGTACAAAAAATAGATATGCCTTTATTAAATAGTGGTTGGAAATTTTACAACACACACACATTTTAAAATAAGCCACACATCAGGCAAATTAAAGACTATTTCATAATAATTGCCTCCATGTTCCTATGAAGCCATATATTGTACATCTGCAACATGTTAATTTTATTGGTATATGCCAAATCACAAGTGCAGACCTATAAAAATTCACATACGATAAAGTCAGTTAATATTGCATAGAGGCAATTCAGGGGAGGACTGGCCACAGGGTCAATTTCAAATAGGGCACCACTGTGTGAATCAGTAAACTGTTAGGGGCATCAAGGGAATTTTGAATTCAAAAAGACCAACCGAAATTTATATATATGTAAAAAAAAAACTTTTTTTTTTTTTTTGCAGGTGAATAGGCCGTATTAGTTCGAATTTATATGCATTCGAAACGTACGAATCAAAGTATTTTCCAAAAAAACGTAAATTTCCAAAAAAACGTAAAGTCCACCAATTGACTCCAAATGGATTCTAGGAGGTCCCCCATAGGTTAAAACAGCAATCCGGCAGGTTTTAGATGTCGAATGATCGAATTTTTATGATTCAGATCAGATCCAGATTTATCATGCACCAAATGTATCAAGTTTGAATCCAATTTGGCCTATTCTCAGGGGCGATCCTGGCCCCTCCGCCCCCTGAGTCAGCAGCAGTTGCTGCTGCCCCCCCCCTCCCCTGGAAATTCGCTCTTAAAATACCAGGAGCAGCATTTTTGCTGCCCCTGGTACCTAGTGGGGCGCTGCCGCCTGAGACGACAGCCTCAACTCGCCTCATTGGCGAAGCACCCCTGCCTATTCCCTAGTCAAAGTACAGAAAAATTAGCTCGAAGTTTGAATTATTTTCAATTTGAAGAGCATGGATATAATATGTGTGGTTTTAAAAAAAATTATGTTAATCAGAGAGCCATGGATGTACTCTTTGCTCCTCACAACCAAAAAGTGCCTGCCCTGTACTGAAACCAGTGCAGTCTACAGCATGTACCTGAATTAAGCAGAGATTGCTTGTGTATTTTATAGAAAATAGGGCAGATTAAACCTTTAAAACTAGAGAAAGATTTACAAAATACACCTTGCAGTCCATTTCAGATATATTTTAGTGCCCTGCTGTAGATGATCAATGAAATAAGGGCATATAGACTTCCCTACATTTTAAAAAGTCACAGCTGCACCTATAAAGGTAGGAAGTCTGCAGGATTAAACAAAAGTCACATGGGAAAATTCTTTTGATGGATGCTCTAAAAACCCTATTCTTTCATTGGATGCCACTTGATTTGTCAATACACCAGTACTGATAGAGCATATTTAATCTGAAGCATTTACTGCCCTTCAGACTGATTTTATCATCCCATGGTGTGATAAATGCTCTGCTCTCCAGAATGTCTCTGCGGTCATTTAATTCACATAAGTGTTAGCCTTGGGAACAGGGGCTGCCGATTCTTTAGAACTGATAAGTTTTATTTATTTATTTTGTTGGTCTATGAATGCTGCAGATTGTACAGCATTGTGGAATATGTTAGCACCTTATAAATAAAACATGGGACATGTTCAATTTAAAATGTATTGAATTTCAAACACCATTTTTCTCTGGGTTTGGAAAGCATTCTTGCAATTTACTCTTTGCTACCATTATCACTGGTATTTTTACTCACATAAAACATCAGAAAATGAACAGAATGGGTGATTTTTTTTTCTTTCTCTATATAGCCCTCTGTAAAGTATCAGATGCATATCAGTCAAGTTATATGGTTCACATCCCCTTTATCTCTTTGATAACTTGCATTTTATCTTTATTTTACTTTTATTATTTTATATTACCATTATTATTTTACTGTGTTCATTCTAAATCTACAAATGCTTATTTTAAGGTCAATTATATAATCTGGGTTATGTAGCATGGATAATAAGGTGAGTCATAGTTGTGTTTTTGTGCAGTTTTGCACCCTGTCCTACACTTTGCTCCCTGCTCCCATAAATCTAGCACTAATGGCATAGTGTTCAAATGGGGTGGACATTGGGAGGCACATAGGCAGTCCCCATCTTATCCTCTAACCTGCTAGTCATTTAGATGCATTATGGGGTGATGGTGTTATAGGAATACAAGGAAATCTCGTACCCTTTAGTTGGGTGATGTAGGGATTTACCCTTTATGACAGATGATCAGCAATTACAGCCTAAACAGGGAAAAGTACAGCTTTTTTGAACACCTTTAAATCAACTTTTTTCAATAACAACCAAGGGAAAGTTGTGCTCACCACTAATTTTTAAACCATTAAGCGGGGATGCAATAAGGCTGTGACCACAAAATACATATAGACAAATACAAGAGTCCTCTGCACCTATTATCAATATATTTAAGACATTGAGACATTTTGTGCATACTGCTACTAAAAAATGCCTTACCCTTTAAACAAAACAGGGATGGTTTGTCCATATATTGCAATATATTTAAGCTGGCCAACTAAGTCCCAGTCATCCCATATCTGGCTGGCCCTTACTCAATTTTCATCTGATCCATTAAGAATTCTATTGCTTCAGAGAGCAGAGGACCTCTTGTATTTGTCTACATCAACTTTTTTCCATAATAGAAGGATGCCGTCCACAAATCTATAATAATCATTTATAAAATAGCGAAAGGGTTCATTCTCCAGAAAAAATATCTTTTCCAATTGGTTAACAAAAATATTAGTGAAGGAAGAGGTAACTGTCACGCCATGAGTCTGCCAGTAAAATGCATCATCACAAATAAAATAATTCCTGGTCAATACAACCTTTAGACTGTCAAGTACGATTTTTTTTTTTTTTAGACAGAGTAGTCTCTAGTACCTCCTCTTCATAGTTCATACCTTCTTCACATGGAATTGAGGTGTAAGACTTTGTATATCAATTCCACATAAAATTGTCAGATGGTAACTCCTCATTTTGTTGAAATCTACACAGAAGGTCTGTTTACTGTAGTTCTGGCTGTATGCAAGCATCAACAGATTTAAGTGCCAAAGTTATGCCACTACGGATAGTAGGACAATCAGAATAATAGTGGCGTTACTGTTCTGGGCTTTACCTTGATTCCAACATTCATATAAATGACTGAAATCACACAGAAAATAGTGTTTTTTACTTATAGTCTAATACTAAACAGACAAATATTATTCATTCAGCTAGTCGCCAATAACTATATGCTGAATACATGGATGTTTGTTAAAAGGATGAATTGCAAAACATGCTAAGCGCCTTAGTGCTCTTGCATGTGCATAACTGACCCATATTAACTAATAAAGAAAGCTCTAAATCTTATAAATGGAATATTCTTTAAGATGACAAAGGAAGCAAGGGCTAGTGCAGTATTTGCCCTATATATCCTACAGTCATCGTGCTTTGATCATGTGGCAAACGGCAGAAAAATCATTGTCTCAGCCATCATGTTCAGCCTAATGGAAATCTGTAACTTCTAGGCGGGTAAACCAGTAAAGTTGGCCATAGACATGCAAATTATAGCCTCATATTCACAGAACGATCGTATGTCGCAATCTTCCAACCTGCAACTAACCACTCAGATTCAATAAGGTAGTAAAATAAAATAGATGATGATGTTCTGGCCGTGACAGCAATCATATGAAAGTTAAGTCCGACAAATAGCAGTGACAGTCTCCCACTGATATTGTCAGACAGGCAATACTTGCAGAGATATTCTCGTTAGCTGACAGAAATCGTCTAACTTGTCCAATCGTCTAAACGAGCAATTGCCAAGGTACGATCCACACATAGTCCAAAAATCATACAAAATGAATTAAATGAATTTTCGTGCAACTTTATCTTCACATCTATGGCCAGCTGTAGTTCGCAACTGCTTTTTGAAACCCCAACCTCCAATTGATGACTTTGAAGCAACACCATAGACACAAGAGCTTTTAGGCTGGCTCTTAGGTCAAACAGACTTTTTTTGCAAAAAAACACGCTCTTTCCAAATGGATTTACACCTCCATTCCAGTTCTTGCCTGCTTCTTTATATTTGTATTTGCTCCATGGTATTAGCAGGCTGACATTGCCCTCTAGTGTAAATAGCAGTAAATTAAACATGTGTGCAAAAACATACAGACTGAAAGAATTAAAGGGATCCTGTCATCAGAAAACATCTTTTTTTCAAAACGCATCAGTCAATAGTGCTACTCCAGCAGACTTCTGCATTGAAATCCATTTCTCAAAAGCGCAAAAAAATTTTATATTCAATTTTGAAATCTGACATGGGGCCAGACATTTTGTCAATTTCCCAGCTGCCCCTGGTCATGTGACCTGTGCCAGCACTTTAGGAGAGAAATGCTTTCTGGCAGTCTGCTGTTTTTCCTTCTCAATGTAACTGAATGTGTCTCAGTGGGACATGGGTTTTTACTATTGAGTGTTGTTCTTAGATCTACCAGGCAGCTGTTATCTTGTGTTAGGGAGCTGCTATCTGGTTACCTTCCCATTGTTCTTTTGTTTGGCTGCTGGGGGGGAAAAGGGAGGAGGTGATATCACTCCAAATTGCAGTACAGCAGTAAAGAGTGATATCAGAGCACAAGTCACATGACTTGGGGCAGCTGGGAAATTGACAATATGTCTAGCCCCATGTCAGATTTCAAAACTGAATGTAAAAAAATCTGTTTGACCTTTTGAGAAATGGATTTCAGTGCAGAATTCTGCTGGAGCAGCACTGTTAACTGATTCATTTTGAAATTTTTTTTTTTCCCATGACAGTATCCCTTTAAGTTCACCATTCATATCAGCTCCTACCCTAAGTTTACAACCTAGGCTCCCTATAATATTTATTCTAAAGGGGAACCCCACAAAATTAATTGTGGGTTGTGCTGTTCTGAGGAATTTTGCAATTTACATACATTTTCAATTTAGCAGCAGTATTTGAGATGAATGTCGTTAACCGTTGAATTATTTTACTATGCTTTTGTGTGTAGTCAGTTATTTATTTGTTGAGCTTTCATTTTTGCATTAAAAACACAATATACACCCCTTTTCAACATGAGTTAAATTAATAGGGATGTGCTTAACATTCTTTTTGCCTATTATCTTTAATTAGGAAATAACTGTTTTTTTTATTTCATGTGTTTTTAGCTTTATATTGTTCATTTAACAACACTGGCTTTTTTCTGAAGTAATTTTTGTATGGAAATATAAATAAAAGGAAGCAAACAAGAGGGGTATTCTAATTGGGCTACTATTAGACAATAATCAGATATTAAAAACATTTTAAAAAGGCAATAATATACCTTACTCCTTTACAACAAGCCTAGATACTGCTGTTTGAACTGTTCACTGTAACATTAACTATCTGTATGCTCTTAAATTTGACTTTTTGTCAATAAACTTTACCTGAACCAACAACAAAATACATATTGTTTCAAAAATAGAATGTTGAATGTTAAATGGTAGGATGAAACACTTGCATGTATGTATGTATGTATGTAAGTATGTATGTATGTATGTATGTATGTATGTATGTATACTTGAATGTACACAGTGAAATTTAGTAATAAAAACTATACCATAAAAATCATGACGGAAACCCTTTAAAAAGATGAATAAATGATCACAAAATTAGATTTGTCTTTCATAGAAGCTAATACTACAGGGCTAATTATTACGATGCTAATTGCACTGGTTGGCGAGCTGCTATGTAATTACGAATAGTTGTACTGTGGCTTCTTTATTATGTATATTATGTATATTGTGAGTCAGTCCCTAAGCTTCTACAGCTGTTAATAACCTAGATGTGCTCTGAATCAGAAGAGAAGAAGGTGAGGAGCTGCTAAAGGCGTATTCAGGGCCACAGATCTTCAAAGGGGTTGTAGTCACATTGGGCTGTATCATTTTTAGCCAAATGTTTGTTCTGCATTAGCTCCTCTTTACTTTTGGATAACCATAGGATGAAGTTAAAGAAACCAGTAACATATGTTCTAAAGCAGGAATCCCCAACCGATTTTACCCATGAGTCACTGTTTAATTTAAAAAAAAGTTAGAGAGCAACATAATCATGCGAAAAGTGCCTAGGGGTGCACAGTACGGCATGTGAATAGTTAGAGATGTACTACAACACAAAAAGGCAAACAAGACAAGGGGGTCTTTCTCTACTCAATTATATTAAATAACAATTTCAAGGGAAATGTCCCATCATGTCCCATATCCCATGTTTCATCATGTCTAGAATTTAGAATCAGCATGTTTGTCTAAAGTGATACTGGTTAATTTTTTAAAATTAAATTGTAAACCCTAGATCAGAAATTGATTGCTTGAACTGACACTTTGGCATCTTTCCTCATCAGGAGCAAACTGAGCATGCTCAGACCCGGGGCAAGGAGGTATAAGCTGAAGGCAGGAAGTCTGATACAGAAGCCCATGTGTACACAATAGAAGGAAAGAAATGCAGTGTTACTTTTGACAGAGGAGCAGCACTACTTTGAGGGTGTACTGCTATAATTAGGTGGACCTTTCTGATAAGGCTTACTTAGTTTTAACCTTTCCTTATCCTTTAATTAGTGAGAAATAGGAGGAGACTAGCTAGTTAAAGAGGCTGTTCACCTTCAAACACTTTAAATTGTTTTCATTTGTGGCTGTTTTTCTAATACTGAAGTGTAAAGTTTTTTCTAAAGTATCTCTGGGAGGGGTTGGGTGCAGACTGTTACAGATTGATATATTATGTGATACATTTCATCTTTGACCCTGCTGAGCTGAATCCGAGTTTCATTGACGGTAGCTAGTACAATTGATACAATAATTGCTAATTTTCCAAAGATACTGCTAAGAAATATATCAACTAAATGTAGCAGTTTAACAGTTCAGAATCTACATCTGGATTACTGAGCTGTCAGACTGAAACACAAGAGACAGGGACATTAAACGTTAAAGGAGAAGGAAAGTCATTTATACATGCGGGTGCCAAAAGTTAGGCACCCCAAGTGGTTGTATTTACTTACCTGACACCCCAGACCAGTGCTACTATCAGCAGAAAATTGCACCGGCCCAGGGTTCTGCCAGCGAGCACCATGGAACGTTCGTCTTCTTTGCTTCCTCTTCAAATTTCCTGGGGCAGACGCTTGCACAGTAGAATGAAATAAACACCTTTTTCATTAAAGTTTGGCTTTTCTCTCTAGAAAAAGAAGCTGGAAGAGCATTGCTCTGTGGTGCAACTCAGTACATTGCCAGACAGGGACATAGTCATAGGGGCACGACTAGATAGATCCTTCTGCATTTGGTGCCTTAATGTGTGTGCTTCTTCTGGAGTCCAACATCATGGGTCCCTCTGAGCAAAGAAGGGTTTCAGGAATGTTGGCAATGAAACACCCTGTGATCCCTTGTACCTACTGCCTTGTCAAGGAAGGTGTTTGTTACAAGGCAATGAAATAAGCTGAACTTTGGCAGTTATGCCTACTTTGGTACGTGAGGGGCAATTTTGTACACTGGGTTACAATGAAGTTGTAAGCAATGCTTACCCCAGCGGGGACACCTAGCGCGTAGTTCTTCTCCCTCTGGTGCCAGCGTGATGACATCTTGGAGCAAAATTCAAAGGTATTTAAAGGGGCTTTGAATGGAAACTCATTGCCCATTGTTAAGTCTAACTAGATTAGTTCCTGGGTGTTTATTCTTCATAAATCTCATTGCGTAAACTGGTTTTGACCCTTGCCTGCCTGCCTGACTATTCTGAACTCTGCAATGTACCTAGGCATTTTTAAGGACATGTAAATTAAATATACTTTGCTTTTTACTCATAAGTCCTACATGTTGGTTTTTGTTGGAGTGCCTACCTTTCTTAACTGGTTTCATCCCCTTGGCTGTAGGTTTGGGGCTTGGCACCCAATCCCAACATATCTACCAGTAAATGTATACAATTTATCAGTCTTGGGTGTTATTTTCTGTCCTAACCCATACAGTTTAAATATAGAATAGGTTTTTGTTGGAGTGCCTACTCACCTTTCTTAACTGGTTTCATTCACTCCCCTTGGCTGTAGGTTTGGGGCTTGGCACCCAATCCCAACATATCTACCAGTAAATGTATACAATTTATCAGTCTTGGGTGTTATTTTCTGTCCTAACCCATACAGTTTAAATATAGAATAGGTTTTTGTTGGAGTGCCTACTCACCTTTCTTAACTGGTTTCATTCACTCCCCTTGGCTGTAGGTTTGGGGCTTGGCACCCAATCCCAACATATCTACCAGTAAATGTATACAATTTATCAATCTTGGGTGTTATTTTCTGTCCTAACCCATACAGTTTAAATATAGAATAATTTATACAAGTGTAAAGAATCATATTCTCTTAAATGCTAGAGTGAAACATTAATGTTGCATATCATTTTTTAACTCTTCGCATATCATGAATCCTTATATACTGGCTGTTTTCAGTGTCACCAAATTTAATATACAATAGTTCAAAAGACTGCGATAAAAAAGTTGTGGTGCATAAATGGGTTTCAATATTCCATATTAAATATAAAAAATCAGATGGCACACACTTCAGCAATTGTGCTACAAATTTTTTATTTGAGATCTCCACACGACGTTTCGGAGGCACAACCTCCTTTCTCAAGTGCTCTCATAAGTGTAATCCAACACACAGGTATATCAAGGTATAGGGGTGGAACACTCCTCCCCTCTAATTAAGTGCATCCAATGATATATCATTATACAAAAATGTTGCAGTGTATTATACATTACACATTGTATCACAATACCTGAATAGTGACAAACAGTGAAAAACAGTGTTCAATTGTGACTTTTTTTGAAGATTTAGTCCATATTACTGTTGGAAAATTTGTATGTTTCATCTTGTGACTGTGAAATAACATCCCAACTTGGGGTCATATTAAGTCACTATTAGTTCAAATTACAAAAGAAAATCCATCACAGGTTGATAAAATATTTTTTATATTTAAAATTAACAGGAATAATTCTAATTTTAAATAATTATATTTAAAAATAACAGGAATAATTCAGGTCTTCATTCAGTGCCCATAGGCGCCATGGTGTTTAATTTATCTATCCACATAATCTCTATCTGTAGTAATATGCGATTATAGTTACCCCCTCTCGGGGGCATGTTCACTACCTGTAGCACTAACCATCTCAGTTGATTACTGTTATGTCCCTGTATACTGGAAATGTCTACACACTGGGGTAACATATTTCTCCTTTTCTAGATCACAGTTACTAATTGTTCTTTTATGTTCACCAGTCCTGGTTCTAAGTTCTCTTTTGGTTTTCCCAACGTATGCTTTTCCACAGGGACATTTCAACATGTATATCACCCCTGTGGTAGTACAGGTTGCAAAATGTTTTAACTTTATGGCATGTCCCTTAGAAGGGTGATTAAATGAGTCCCCTTTAATAATACTGTTACAGCATCCACAGGATAAGCAGGGGAATGTTCCTACTTTTGGATTGCTGAAAAAAGTAGGTTGTTTTGCTTTAGGTTGTAGCAGGTCTGCTTTCGTCAATAAGTCACCCAAGCTACGAGATCTCTTATAGGAACACCGTGGTATATCATCAAAGATTTTGCCAAACACCTCATCTGTAGTATCTCCCAATGTTTGTGGATGATCTTTTTGATACGATTCGAATTGGCATTATAGGTAGAAATAAAAGTGACCCTACTATTAATCTTGTTTGGTGTTTAATTATTCAATAACTCCTGTCTTTTTAATGTCATAACTTTGTTTTTTTGAGACTCCACCAGGGCCTTGTTGTAGCCCCTTTCAATGCAACAGTGTGTCATTTCATTTAGCCTGATTTTGCATAGATTGTCTTCCGAGACAATTCTTTGTACTCTTAACAACTGACTGTATGGTAACCCTTTTTGGTATTGTCTGGGTGGAAGCTGCTATATAATAATAAATTATTTTTATAGGTAGATTTTCTATACAAATCAGATTTCATGTTTAATCACTGTTACGTCCAAAAAATGCTTGACACTTGGATGATGTTGTAAAGTAAATTTCAAAGTTGAGTGTAACGTATTCACTATTTCACTCATTTTTATCAACTCCTGTTTATTACCATGCCACGTAAAAAATACATCATCCACATAGCGGAAGTAATTATGAATATGCTTAGAGAATGGTTGCTCAAAAAAAACGATCTGTTCAATAAAGGACACATATATATTTGCATAACTGGGCGCAACATTGCTTCCCATGCTTGTCCCTTATTGTTGTAGTTAGAAATTTTTTGAAAAATGAAAATATTTTTTCGTTAGAACAAATCTCAGCAGTTCCAACAAAAATATCACGTTTTTTGTCTCATACCCATATTGGTACAGGGCTTGCTCTATGTACATAATCCCTTCTCTATGGGGTATACATGTGTACAACGATTGTATATCCACTGTACATAAAAAGTTACATGTGTCAATATTAGTCATTTCATTTAGTCTTAGCAGAAAGTCTGTGGTATCTTTAAGGCAACATTTGATGTCTGCTACAAGCGGTTGTAAAAAATGATCTACGTACATACTCAAAGGTTGTAACAAGGAATTGGTGCAAGATACAATTGGACGTCCAGGGGGATTCTGTAAATCCTTATTTATCTTAGGCAACAAATACAATACTGGTGTCATCAGGAAGTCATTGGTAAGGAAATCTTTAGCATTTTTATAAATTATGCCCTCCATAAAGGAGTCTCCTTGTTTCAATCTCCTTTTTCAATTCAGTTGTGGGATCTTTAGACAATTTCTTATAATGTTCGGTATTCGATAATTGTTTAAACGCTTCCTCCAAGTATTTAGCCTTATCCATCACAACAGTAGCGCCCCCCTTGTCTGCTTTTTTTATAATTTGAGTGTTATTTCTTAACTCCATCAACGCATTGAATTCATCCTTAGGCAAATTATATAACCTTTTATCATTAGTACGCCAATCAAGGGATGGAACATCGCGTAGAACTAATCTTTCAAAAACATTACGTGAATCACTCTGAACATCCAGATTATAATTTGGATTTCTTTTCTTCAATTTACTTGTACTGTCCAAAGAAGCTGCCTGATCTTTGAAGTACATTTTAAGCTTCAAAGTCTGAACAAATCTGCTAAAGTCAACTTTAAAATTGAAGAGATTACCCGCATTATAAGACACAAAGCCCAATCCTCTGTTAATCAAGGAAATCTGCATATTGGTCAGTGTAAGGGTAAGGCCACACGAGGAGATTCGGGGAGATTTTGTCGCCTGGTGACTAATCGCCTCGTCTTTTGAGCGACTATCTCCCCGAACTGCCTCGGCGTTTTTCCCCATAGGTTACAATGCAAAGTCGCCTGCACTAATGCACACGCAGCAATGCGTTTTTTATAGTCGCCCGAATTTGCCACAGTGAGGAGTGGTTTGCCTTCTACATCACACATGGGGTAGGGTAAGATCTCCCCTCATGGTCCTGCTGGTCTCAGTACAAAGACTGGTGCCCCGGTGCAGGCAAATCCTCAGGGCAGTGTTCTGGTGACTGATAAGGTTGTTACTGCATTAAGGAGTATGGAGTTGCTGCAAACAGGAAAGTGACACTGAGTCAGGAGATCATGAGGGTGATAAAGAGTGTGACTTTTGCAAGTGGCTCTATAAGGGCCCAGGGCATCAGGAAGGCTGCAGCTTTAAAGAAAGAGCTGAAGGACATTGAGCTGGAGATAAAGGAGACAATGGAGCAGATAAAGCCCTGGGAGGAATTCTATGCCCATAAGGACAGGTTTAAGGAGATGGGGGGCAATAAAGTACTGGCAAGTGGGACTCTGAGTCACATGATTGAGAACTTGAGTCAAAATGCCTCTCATGATGATGTTCTGGTTACTGCTCCTGATGAAATGCCATGTGATAATGCTGAGACTGGAATGAATGAGACGGATGAGAGTGGTGGGGTAAGGATGGAGGAAGAAAGGTCTATGGTGGCTGATGGGAAGGTTGTGGGGGGTGGGTTGGCACAGAGTGAAAGCGGGGTGGTGGGTGAGCACGAGGTGTCTGGGGAGAATGTGCAAAGAGGCCAAAGGTTCTGCAATCACAAAGGTTTTTTTTGCAACAAAATATTTAACAAAACTCCAGAGCAGGTGCTAAAGGGAAAAAAGAAACAGCTTACGGAGCATCAGTATTAAAAAATAGACGTTTCAGTGTATCAGCATTTAGAAAGATCATGCGCTTTACGCGTTTCGTGGCGTCTCACCACTTCTTCAGAAGTGTTTGCTTCTGAAGAAGTGGTGAGACGCCACGAAACACGTAAAGCGCACAATCTTTCTAAATGCTTATACACTGAAACGTCTATTTTTTAATATGGTTTATTAAAGTATATATATTTTTAAAATTCTCTACTCTTGATGCTTCATAAGCTGTTTCTTTTTTCTATGGAATTGGTCCGTTTGGGGGACAGAAATTACGTGTAGCACGGAGGTGAGTGTGTCGAGAGGAATGCGATGCTCCCCGTATTTGGATGTTTAATTGAACAGGTGTTAAAGGGAAGCTGACACCAAAAAAAACATCTTTTAAAAAAAATTATTCTTCATTTGAAGTTACCTATAGGTCATGCTGACTGTTTTCTCCTTAAAGCTTTTTTTCACTTCATAAATTCAATTCTGCATCCGACTGTGGCAGACTGTAGCTTTCTCCTGCTTCCTGTCAGAATGTGAGCCCGATGATGTGACAAAGGGGGCGGAGCTTCTTGTTCCATTCCTCCCCTTATTGCACGGACTTTAAGAGCTATGTGCAGGGTGATCATGTGGCAGAAGGATTACCTTTGTGTATCAATACATAATATTCAAAAAGTCACAGCCAGACGGTAGACCTGTATTTGAAAGTGAAGCCTGTGCGATCAGTGCTGACACTGCACTTCCTGAGGAACTCTCTGAAACGTGATTGATTGTGGCTATTTATTGTGCCTATTTATTAAAGCCTATGTGTAACATCGAAGAGAGCTGGCAAATAAAGCACCAGAATTAGGGATTCTGATATAAATACTGTAACGCAGAAACCCTTCATCATACCCCCCAACCAAGTCGCTACAGGGCAGTTGCTTCTGTGTTTTTGTCTGCACTCAGTGTAGAGCTGATTCTTCCTGTGATCTAAGTTAAGTTTGCGACCCCTCCGCAGGAAACACACACCTCCCCGCAGCCTATAGGGCAGTCCGATGTGTAGCGCAGCGAGGCTCCCTCTATATCTCAGTACACTTTTATTTCAGGATCACAAGCAGAGCGATCAGACACTTCTGTGAGCTACTGATTTGCGTGTGAAGTATCCAGGGATATATCACGTGACTACTAAACCTGATACAGAGAAATACAGACACATATAAAAAGTCAGACAGGGCTTTCGTTAATTTATACAATTACTGTAATATATTTAAAATATAAATGGCAAGCAAAGATTGTGTGTGTATCACAAAGATATGTTTCCAACATCTAAGCCACGGACTGTAAATGTACATACATTATTATTATAAAGTGTACTCCTTATTCTTAGCAACTGGACTGTCTTATATGTGTCTGTCTTATCAAGCAACGCAGTCTCCTCACGTCTATATACAATTATCATTATCTGTATTGTAAGGAGTACACGTTATTTTCGAATGCAAAAATATTTGAATTTCGAAGTATTTTTTTGGGTACTTCGACCATCGAATTGGTCAAATTCGATCGAATCGGATGATTCGAATGAAAAATCGTTCGACTATTCGATAATCGAAGTACTGTCTCTTTAAAAAAAAGCTTCGACTTCATACTTCACCAGATTAAAGCTACCGAAGTGCAATGTTAGCCTAAGGGGACCTTCCTGAGCACTTTTTTTAAAAAAAAAAATCATTTGATCGATCTTTTAAAATCGTTCAATTCGAAGGATTTTATCATTCGATCGAACGTTTTTTATTTGATCGTTCAATCGAACCTTTTTGCGCTAAAATTTTTACTTCAAGGGTTTTTTAACCCTCGAAATACGACCCTTGATGAATCTGCCCCATAGACTTTAATAAACAGGCACAATAAATAGCCACACTCAATCACGTTTCAGAGAGTTCCTCAGGCAGTCCATTGTCAGCACTGATCGCACAGGCTTCACTTTCAAATACAGGTCTGGCTGTGACTTTTTGAATATTATGTATTGATACACTGCACTGCATCGTGAAGATAATGCAAGGTACACAACCATCTATATATTGTTTAAATTCACACAAGGTCCAACGTCACGCCATACTACAATACCAAATAGTCAACCTGTTGTGAGTTATAGTTGGCCTTTTCTAACACCATTTGTACTGCTCTTAATCCACCTTCATTTGGAATTTAAGTATATAAGATATTATCTAATACTATCAGTATGACTTCCCCTTATGTACACAAAGAAATATTTACAACTAATGTTTGACTTTTCCTTTCTTCGCCAATACTGTTGTGGCTTGCCTTGTTTTGGCTGTTCCTATTATATCTACGATGTTTAATGCCCACTCTGTGCCGTTTTGATTCTCCACTGGATTCCTGTTAGGATATGCACAGTGATATATTTTGTCTGCCTGTATGTGTGGTATAAATGTTTACCCCTTCTCTATTGCTGGCCAGCAAAGCTCTTTTTCTGCCCACTTTTCCCTTTGCAGACAAGGTAATGGACTATGCTCTCTACATTTTACCCAGCATTACAAAAATCACCAAAAATATTATTTACCAAGTGTTAAGTGTGTACCAAGTGAAATAACATATAAATAACTGAAATTGCAAAAAAACGCAAATAAAGTGTGAAATTCTGCTAGCAGTGAAAGGGATATGCCATTAGTTATTTCAATGTAATTATGAAAATTGGCCACTAGATGTCGTCATAGCACAAGTTAGAAAAACATGGCCCACAGGGCCCTCTGGTCCTATTTTTAAATAGGTTTGCAGTTTGGACATTTGGAGTAGAAATATAATTACTTAAATTGGCCACTAAATGTCTTCATTGCATAAGTCAGGAAAGTAATCATAGGGCCCTCTGATACTATTTTTGTTCTGTAACCCTTGTTTGCTAAATTCAGAATTTAACATGAATTCAAATAAATGATATTAGGGATGCACCGAATCCAGGGTTTGGTGTAGGATTAAGTCTTCTTCAGCAGAATTTGGCAAAATCCAAATGACTGGTGGAACCAAATCTGAACCTTAAAAAGCATGCGACTTCCCTCAATTAATGCAACAAGCCTCAATTAATGATCCAATTTACACAGAATCAGCAGCATGCATGTCATGACTGTTGGTTTTCTAATAGAGCATAGACGCATGTAAGCATCAAACGCAGGTGGGACGCAGCATGTTGCATTTCACCTGCGTTCAGTACATACATGCGTCTGTGTGAGTACAGCCTCCTTCACAATAATTGAGTACATCTACTCCTGCGCTCCCCTGCGGCTGAAAGGAAGAAAGTGCAGCGCAGAAAAAAATGTCCGTGTATAAGAGCCTTTACTCTACTACATCTACTAGTAAATTATTTGCCATGTAGAAATATACTTTCTACCATAAACAGTGATTGATCAGGTTAATGATGTCAGACTGCTATTATTCTAAACACAACTGTACATATCAACACAGAGTAGGGTGAGGGTTTACAAGGGTTGCAAATGTTGGAAAAAGGCAAGATGTAAATTGTCCATGTTGAACCTGAGGGAGTACATTTGTTGGTGCAGTGTTTGACTTGTTTCTCCTACATAAAGTCCTGTAGTGGGGCATTGCAAGCACATTATGAGCTACACCACATTGTCCGATTTATAGGTAATTGAACCTTTTATCCAGGGGTTCGTTTGCAGTGTGGTTTTGGTAACTAGTCCACTGTGTGTATGTGTGCATAGATTTCACACATTTTTCATGCAGGGAGATGTGTAATTTTCCTGGCCTTGTATTATTTTTTAAAATTTGGGGGCTGCCTGTACACTATGATTGGTGGGTCTGTCACATTTTCCATTCTGTAACTTAGTCTGTTATGGATTTGTGAAGTAAATCTGGTAAGATCGAGATCCATTTGTTATCCCACTTAGTGGACCCTTATCTTCTTTTGACTTTTTTTCTTGTCCTACCCCCACCCTACTCTTGTCTTGGTATGTATAAATTGTCTTCTAGTACATATGTCTATAAAGGTTTTCATTAATCCAGGTCATAAATATATAACAACAGGACTTGCAGAGTAGTTAATGAAGAAGTTTCACTACTCATCCTAGTCGCTTCTTCAGTTCAAGCCTCAAGTAGAGATTTAATACTATCATCTCGAAAGCTAGCAGTTTTTACTTTACTCAGCCAATAAAAGGTACTACCTAATCTTGTATTTTAATGAATATGAGACAAAGTGCCCACATTTAAGGGTTCAAATTGAACGCTTTGTAGTCCCTTCAGGACTGAATTCAAATATGAAATTGTACAGTTTGGGTGAAGGTGCATGTTTGACTCTGCAGATCTTTCACATGTTTAGATATTTACACTCACTGAACAAATGCCATCTTGAGGGGGTTCTTTACTTACCGCACTTCAACTTATCTTGACCACAATTCGTTATGAGTAAAATCCCAGAGCCACTGCCTGCCTTCTGTCTCATATTGAGCATTGTTGCACCAATTGCAACAGGCCACTATGGAATTTCAGTGACTCACTGACTCAACAAGCCTGACATCTACGGCAAGGAAAAAATTGCCATTTCTGTCCACTGCCAAAAATTACATCACTTTTCATAGCAAAAAGTGTAATATTACAATATGTACACATAAATGCAGGCCCAGTTTTGTGAGAAGGCCACAAAGGCCCAGGCTTAGGATGGCAAGATACAGCCCAGTCTGTGACTACAAATCTATACAGTCACAGGCTGTTCTACAGGGAAACAAACAAAGTTGCTCGAGATCAGGGAAGTAAGGTGGGGGGGCTACCCCCTGCCATTTGAAAGTATGACCATTTCCCTGAAGAGCAGTCAGGGACTATCTGAAGTTTCATATCTGCAGCTGGTCAGGTTAATAATAAAAACGGTACACATTCTTTAATTAAAGTATATTTAGAGATAATTTCTCTCATTAAAGAAAGTAAAAATTGATTTTATTTTTGTTGCCTTTAAATCCCCTTTAAAGGAAAACTATACCCCCCAAACAATGTAGGTCTCTATAAAAAGATATTGCATAAAACAGCTCATATGTAAAACCTTGTTTCATGTAAATAAACCATTTTCATAATAATATACTTTTCTAGTAGTATGTGCCATTGGGTAATCATAAATAGAAAATTGCCATTTTAAAAAATAAGGGCCGCCCCCTGGGATCGTAGGATTCACTGTACTCACAACCATACCAACAAACCATACTTGTTAGGTCACATGAGCCAATTAACAGACAGAGTTGTGTCTTTTGCTTCAACACTTCTTCCTGTTACAGTTAGAGTTGAAGTATTTCTGGTCAGGTGATCTCTGAGGCAGCACACAGACCATCACGAAATGGTGGCTCAAGGCAAGAGATGTAAAAGGGAAATATTTACTTAAATATATATTCCAGTTTGGTAAGATTCTTTAATATGCCACTTAATATGATATGAACTATCTGTTGCTTAAGTGTTCATTTTGGGGGTATAGTTTTCCTTTAAAAACCCTGCACGCCTTATCCCCAGTGCTCCAACGCAAACATGCACGTTCCCGCTAAGGGGGTAGGCTTGAGAAACAAATCCAGGCAGAGCAGAACGGCAGGGCACCCCATAACACTTAAAAGCTACCTGGCCCGTGATGATTTTCCCCCTGATGGCAACCCTGATTATGGGATTTAAAATAGCAGGGATCGAATTAAAATGGTTAGATATGACTTAGTCCCTGCCAAACTGGCAAAATGGTACCCGACAAGCTCCCCTTTGTGCTTCCGAAATTGTGGACAACATGGTAGCTTCATGCATGTTTGGTGGGAATGCCCCAAAGCTGCCAGATTTTGGATACGCATCTACACTTTGATAACAAATGTCACCGGCCTGTCACTCAGGAAGAACCCAGCAGAGGCCTTAATACACAAGAGAATCCCTGGTGGCAATAAACATCTCAGGAAATTAATATCTCATATCTTTTCAGCCTCTAAACAGGTTATAGCGTCTTCCTGGAAATCCCCGACCCTGGACTTTCAATTAGTCAAGACCAAACTAGATAACATGCTAATCTTAGAACGGCTGACTAGCTTACATTCAGCCTCCCAAAAACAATTTTTCAAAATCTGGACACCATGGATGACATACAGAAATGTACTACCCCACTAATAGCCTAACCCTTTTTCCACCACTGCCAGAAGGGATGACATGTGAGCAATGGAACTGTAAATTGTATCTATGCTGTACTCACCTCTTACCCACCTTGGTGTTAATGTTGTCTTGACCCCTATATCACTATGACAGTACTCATGAAGGTTTAATTAAAAACTGTTTATTGTTATATGTTGTACAGTTCAAATGAAAATATGTATATTCTATGTGCCTTAAAATTCCTGCAGGCTGGGATGTGCCCGGTGACTGCAGACATTGAACCATGTTTGTAGACGTTACTTTTCTTTGTCTGTTTTTACCTGCAAATAAAAATAAATATAAATAAAGAAAACTGCAAAAAAAAAAAAAAAAAATGGTTAGATATGTTGATGATATAGTAACTGCTTTAAAGACAATCACCATTAAAAATTAATTTTACCAAATCAAAAATATATCTGGGGGTCACTGTTCCTAAAAATTTGTTAACACACAGATTTCCTTAGAATTTGGAATCTGGGAACCCCCTAAAACAGTCATTGTTTGGAAACAAAAAAATTTCTGAGGATGTTCGGAGATCCTGAGATGCTTTTTACAGATGCACATAAAAATTTTACAAAATTATTAGGTGGAATAAAGCCCAGTACAATATCTAAATCCATTTTTAGCAGACTCAAATGGCCCTAACAACCAATCTGTAAGGAGTAGAATAGATTATGTTATGTCAGTAATGCTAGGTGGCACTGCTGGGTAGAGGGAAGTCCTCAGGAGAAGTTATATAAAGTAGAGAGAATAATGCATGACACCAGGGAGCCTCAGAAGTGCAGTACTCAAGAGTGACACTAGTTTTATTGAATGTGGTGTGTTATTTGGCTAAGCACCACATTACAGTAAGTTTGGATTTAGTACAATTTCCTTAGGAAACAGACTACAGTTAGAATTTTAACCCTGGATGTCACAGAACAGCATATGTAAAAATTAACACTGACAAAAATATAAAAATAAGACAAAGCAAAACTAGCAGTAACTGGTCTATTTGTCTAGTCTAAACCAATACAATACTGAATGGCAGTATATTAACCTCATTGTCCAGGATAATATATAGTGAATAAAGTACCCCCTCTTATAATATCCTTATAAATTACAAGTTACCGAGGAGTTTCATGACCATATAAAAACACAACGCCGAGTGTTTACACAGGTCATGGAACTCCAAGATAACTTTTAATATCCTAATATTTTGAAACAGGGGGTACTTTATTTATTATAATACACAAGTTTCAGTGAGTCATGTGACAAAAATTACATCTACTAACAGTTTATAACTGATGACAGTTATAAACTCACCGTTAATAAGGATTTACAAGATATTTGTGGCTTTTGTGTATTATATAGTGGATAATGTACCCCCTACTGTAATTTATAAAGATATTATTAGTCACCGAGGAGTTATGTGACCATATAAAAGCACGAGGCCGCAGGCCGAGTGCTTTTATACAGGTCACATAACTACGAGGTGACTACTAATATCTGTATAAATTTAAGTAGGGGGTACATTATGCATTATAATCTACAGTTTTTGTGTCCAGTGTCTTCCTTCCTATATATGTGTAGTATTTTACTGGCTTTGCCCTATGTGCTGCAAAATTATGGTTTTAATGCTGTTTTCCTTCCCCACCCACTTAATTTTAGCCCTGTAGTTATTTTTTTGTGGAAAAGTACCTGTTTTTGAATTCCATCAGTTTTTTTTCCAATATACGTTGTATCCTGCTCTGGTTCACGTCAGTTGCAGGGGAGGGGGAAGGTGAGGGGAAGGAAAGTGTCAGAGGACTGGAGAATGAGGGTTGGAGGCGGAGCAATACCGGAGATGTGTGAGGGAGACTGAACAGCCGACACGGAGGACCATGAAAGTAAAAGTTAAGATGGTGGGTGAAAGGGAGGGGGAGCGATATAAGGAGAGACATGGAGAGGCACTGTGCGAACAGGAGGGAGCCCATTAAGCGATCGTGTGAGGCGGGACCTAGACTAAACAGACACTGAGGGGGCAGGTAGAGCAGGACCTGAGAGCAAAGCAGCCGAGAGATAGTGAGACAGGAGGAGCGCGCCGGTGGTAAGGAAGAGCTGAGGCAGGGAATTAGAAAGAAGGGGGGCAGAGTGGAGGAAGAGAGCAGCAGCGGCAAGTGCTCACTCTCTCTAGCTTAGAAACGGCGCGTTCTGTCGTCAGAACGCGCCGTTTATAGGGATATAATTTACAGTCTGGTCCATAGGGAAATGACCAGACTGTAGATTATATGGATATAAATCACAAGTCCAACCATCCTCCATTTAAAATAAATACAGATCGGTTTATCTTTTGACACATTGAGATGGATTATGGTCACTTAAATATATACTGCACTAATTATAGTGTTATTCTTTTACAGAAAGTGAAGCAAATTGAATATTAAGCTTTTCCCAAAAACAAAAAAACCCCATTCACTGTATAAACTGAAAAAAATGTTAATATTTTGCTTTCCTTTGAATCACTGAACTAATATTTAGTTGTATAACCAGTGTTTGAGAACTGCTGCACACCAACTTCTGCCACCTGTTACATTCCACAATTTTCTATTGGATTAAGGTCTGGGGATTGGGCTGCCCACTCCACAAAGTCAATCTTGTTGGTCTGGAAGGAGGGGTAGGACTACACGGACGTTTTCAGCGCAATCCGACAAAAGCCGGCATCAAATCACATGGGACAAAAATAAGGTAATGCATTGTCGGATCAACGCTGCGACTTCATCCAACATTTCTATCTTTTACCTTATTTCCATCGCATGCGATTTGACCCGCCATTTTGTCGCAGAGTGTTGGAACACGCTGAAAACGTCCATGTAGTCCTACCCTAAGATGATGATTTTTTTGCTGGTGTTTGGGGGTTGTTTTCTTGAAACCCATTTCAAGGGCATGGGGGTAACATCCCCATACCATGATGCACCATGATGCTTGCCATCATCCTTCAGTGTACTGTGGCTTGAATTCAGTGTTTGAGGTCATCTGTCAAACTATCTGCTGCCCCTAGACCCAAAAAGAGCAATCTTGCTTTCATCCGCCATTTTTGTCAGTCAGTGTGTTCTTTGGCAAAATGTAACCTCTTCAGCACATCTTTTTTTTTCCTTAACACTGGGACTTTGTGGGGTTTCTTACGGATAGTTTGCTTCACATAGGCACCTTCTCATTTAACTACTTTCTTGGGCAGTAATGGACTCCTGCTCTTTCACAAAATGAATAACCTTACCACTTTAATTCTACACTGCGATTATTCTGAACAAGCCTCAATGAATGATTCAATTACACAGAATCAGCAGCATACTAGTAAATTTGCCATGTAGAAATATTTCTACCAAAACCAGTGATTGATCAGGTTAGTGGTCAGATTGCAATTATTCTGAGCACAACTGTATCTTACAAAAAAAAAAAAAAAAATCTAAACCAAGAGAATACCCCTACATCTGAGCCTGGGAAAATGCCTTAAATTGTAGTTGTGTTGATTCGGTTTCAGGAGTTCCTGCCAAATTGGATCAATGCATCATATTTGGTTGACATATTCTACAGTTGTTTGCTTCAATCAATCCACATCAATATAATGCTTACCCACTATCAACCCTATTGTATGAAAATGTCAAGGCTTTACAAAACCCCAACATAAATTGCTCAGTTATCTTTTTAGCGGCAAAAAACAATTGCTAAAACATGGAAGTCAAAGTTGATTGCTCAAGCAAAAGCTTGATTGGATTACGATGAACAAAAATCTTAGTGTCTTGTGGCCAGCTCCATGTTGTAGCTAACACCCTTCCCAACTATAGTCAGGTGATCCCACTGGTGTCTAATAAAAGGGCAACCAAGTTTAAGGTAATGTAATACTGTTAACTTTAAAGGAAAACTAAACAAACAACGTAGATCTGTATAAAAATGTTGCATAAAACAGCTCATATGTAAAAACCTGCTTCATGTAAATAAACTTTTTTTTTTTAGTTGTATGTGCCATTGAGTAATCTTAAATAGAAAGTTGTAATTTTAAGAACGAAGGGTTGTCTCTTAAATCATCCATTGTTTTCAAAATGGAGTAGCACAATGTACCCCACAAATACAGCCATCTTTCATTTTGGCTGTGCTAAAAAAAAAAAAAAAAAAAAAAATGTGTGTGTGTATATAGATTTTCGTAACAGACAGCACCTCATGTCAGATAAGCCATGTTATGGCTGCCCCTGTGCATGGATGTAATTAGTGTATAATCCAATCAAGAAAAACCAGCACCAAGGGTCTTTGGATATGAAAATAGTTCTATTTAAAACATATGTATCACCGACGTTTCGGTCCCTTTTGGGACCTTGAGAAAGACCCTTGGTGCTGGTTTTTCTTGATTGGATAATATACACACACACACACTATGTCTATCAGCTTGACAAAAATAAAAACCAAGCAATTTACATTTTATAACTGATAAAGAAACACCCAGAATAACACATTTGAAAATGTTAACTTTATTGTATGTGCAGATAAAATGAGCATTAGCTGTACAGATATTTAATAAAAACATTAGAAGGCAAAAACAAATGTTATACCTACGGTGCCTTCCATTGAATAGGAGGTAGCAGAACTGTGGAGTCTGAAGGAAATTTGGGAAACTGGAACTGCCTAAAATGTATAGACCCCGACTCCTAATAACTAAATAAAAGCACTTAAAATAATCAAATCAGATTTAAAAGCTTCTATGATGTAGTATATGGCAGAAACAATGTTTCTAAGAACAATACTTGTTAATTTTGGATTTTTAACATCTATTATACAGCTATATGCCAGGTTCAGTTAATATAGAAGTTTTTAGTGTGCCAATTGTTTTTGGTTTAGAATTACCAAAGGATGTAGTTTATATTCTATCAACATGGAAAATCATTTTGATTTTTTTTTTTTTTTTATATATTTTTAAAGGAACAGCAACACCAAAAAAAGGAAAGCTTTTAAATGTAATTAAAGGGGTTGTTCACCTTTTTAGTTAAACTTTAAGTATGATGTAGAGTGATATTTGCATTTGGCTCTTATTTTATTATTTGCAGTTAGGTTTATTTAGCAACTCTGCAGTTGGCACAATCTGGTTACTAGGGGTCAAATTACCCTAGCATCCATGCATTGATTTGAATAAGAGACTGGCATATGAATAGGAGAGGGCCTGACTAGAAAAAGGAGTAAATTAGAACAAAATGGCTTAAGGTGGCCATACACGGGCTGATAAAGCTGCCGACAGATCGAGTCGGCATCTTATTGGCCTGTGTATGGGGCCCCCCCCCGATAGAGATCTGGCCGAAAGTCGGCCAGATCTCGATCAGATGGGACTAAAAATCCCGTCTGATCATGGCCGCATCTGTTCGTTGATCGTTATTTCTATTAGGGTCTGGTCACACGGGCAGATTCAGGGATATTAGTCGCCAGGCGACTTTGCGGCGACTAATCTCCCTTCCCCTGCTAAAATGTAAATCGCCTGGGGGGGCAGGCACACAGAGCGATTTGTTTTCCTAAGTCGCCCATAATTGCCTCATGAGGAAACATCAGGCAAATTCTGAAAACGAAGCACTCCATGTGCCTGCCCCCAGGCGATTTACATGTTAGCTGGAGGAAAGCAGATTAGGGAGATCAGTCGCCGCGAAGAAGAGGAGATTTGTCACCTGGCGACTAATCTCCCCGTGTGACCAGACCCTACTACACTTGGTCTTGATGTTACAGTTCCTTTAAAAACAGGAGTTTGAAGGATTTATGTACCGACGCCACAGCCCTGGGACGTAGATTGCTCTTTTAGACTGACTTCCTAAGGCAGGCTCAGTATACTAATGGGGCTATTTAGAGCTTTTTTGGACATCTTTAAGAGTTTACATATTTGATAAAATAATCGTACCAATGAAGTTAATGACCATAAGATAGTAATAGACATGTTCCTATGGGCTTTTATAGGAATGTGTAACTATCCCTTCAATAGCACTGATAAGTGCAACACTACTACAGCAGGGAAGAGAAGTATTTAACGCATCAATGTTTTTCTCTGTAAAGATATTCTTAATGGGGCTATTGACATGTAATATAACAACCAAAGTAATTGACGCATACAAAGAACTCAATAGTACATAAATTAAAAGGACACCAGGGGTAAGTATTGAACACAAAGCAGGTGCATAAAGCCAAGAAACCTACTGAAATCTGTCCATATTTAGAAAGCATATTGTCCAATATCAGTGCAAATTAAGATCAACTGATTTAGTCCTAACTGATGGCCTATTAAAAAAAAAAAAAAAGCTATTACCAAGGTATCACAAGAAGCATCTCATGATGGATTAAAAGCAAAGAGCTCTATCAAGACCATTGCAAACTTATTGTTGCAAAACAGGACATTGGTTACAGACATATTTCTAAGCTTCTGAACGTTGAGCACCGTTGGGCCCATAATCTGTAAGTGGAAAGAACATCACTTCACCCTAAACCAGTCACAACCAAGTGATCCTAGCAAGATTTTGGACAGAGAAGTCAAAAGAATAATCAGAAGAGTTGTCAGAGACAAGGATCAATTATAAAGAGCTTCAGAAAGACCTTGAATTAGCAAGCATGGTTTCAAAGAAAACAAGCAATTAACTCAACCAGCATTGCCTCTATGCACGCTCAACGCACAAGACTTCACTGTTGCAGAAAAAATACATTGAAGCTTGTTTCGTTTGCTGTACATTTGGACAAACCAATGAAAATCAGGGAGAATAGTCTGGTCAGAAGAGACCAAAACTTAACTCTTTGGATGTCATTGCACACACCATGTTTAGAGGAAAAATGGCACTGCACATCACCCCAAAAACACCATAGCAACAGTAAACAGATAAGTGCAACACTACTACACTACTACAGCAGGGAAGAGAAGTATTTAACGCATCAATGTTTTTCTCTGTAAAGATATTCTTAATGGGGCTATTGACATGTAATATAACAACCAAAGTAATTGACGCATACAAAGAACTCAATAGTACATAAATTAAAAGAAGGACACCAGGGGTAAGTATTGAACACAAAGCAGGTGCATAAAGCCAAGAAACCTACTGAAATCTGTCCATATTTAGAAAGCATATTGTCCAATATCAGTGCAAATTAAGATCAACTGATTTAGTCCTAACTGATGGCCTATTAAAAAAAAAAAAAAGCTATTACCAAGGTATCACAAGAAGCATCTCATGATGGATTAAAAGCAAAGAGCTCTATCAAGACCATTGCAAACTTATTGTTGCAAAACAGGACATTGGTTACAGACATATTTCTAAGCTTCTGAACGTTGAGCACCGTTGGGCCCATAATCTGTAAGTGGAAAGAACATCACTTCACCCTAAACCAGTCACAACCAAGTGATCCTAGCAAGATTTTGGACAGAGAAGTCAAAAGAATAATCAGAAGAGTTGTCAGAGACAAGGATCAATTATAAAGAGCTTCAGAAAGACCTTGAATTAGCAAGCATGGTTTCAAAGAAAACAAGCAATTAACTCAACCAGCATTGCCTCTATGCACGCTCAACGCAAAAGACTTCACTGTTGCAGAAAAAATACATTGAAGCTTGTTTCGTTTGCTGTACATTTGGACAAACCAATGAAAATCAGGGAGAATAGTCTGGTCAGAAGAGACCAAAACTTAACTCTTTGGATGTCATTGCACACACCATGTTTAGAGGAAAAATGGCACTGCACATCACCCCAAAAACACCATAGCAACAGTAAAGTTTTGAGGTGGGAACATCATTGTGTGGGGCTGTTTTCAGCATATAGTACTGACTTAATATAATTGAAGGAAGGATGAATGGAGAAATGTACTGGGAAATTCTTAATAATCTGCCGCATCTACCAGGATGCTGAAGATGAAACAAGGGTCAACATTTCAGCAAGACATGATCCCAGACACAAAGCCAAGGAAACTTGTCTTTTAAGCCAAGTATTTCAGCAAGTGTGTTCAATACTTATTCCGTGTCATCACTTTACACAAGTTAATGTATGGATATATTTGTTTTGAGTTCTCTGTATGTGTGGATTACTTGGCTTGTTAGACATCTGCTGTAACGTGAATGTCAATAGCCCCATTAGACAGATTTACTGAAAAAATCTGATGTGTTAAACACTTATCTTCCCTGCTGTATTTGTACTCTGCTATGGTGGATGGATTACAGAATTTGGCAGCTCATCCAAAAGTATTAAAACAGCATACAACCATCCCCCATAAAAATAGATACTTGTGCTAAAATGATGTACTTTTTTAATTAAAAAAAAAAAAACATTTTTAAAGGGGAACTCCAGCTTATATATAACACAGAAACCCCTAATATACCCATCACAGTTACCCGTTTCTTCCAAAAGTATGAATAAATAATTTTATATTGTGTAATCCAGCTTTAACTTTCTCTTTCTGCATCATTTGAAATCCTGGCAGGGAAGAAGGGACTAAACACTGATGTTACAAATTGTAACAACTAGTCCACAGTTTACAGACAGCATGCAGGAACTGCATAACCCACAATGCATTGCACTGTGATGTTCTGTTGCTTATTGAAATCATGTGTGCAGGGAATTGGAGGATGTAGTCAGTCAGCTAAGGAAAGTTGTCAGAAAGATCAGCAGGGAGCACTATCAAAAACCATTAAAAATCATGAAAAGTCTGCATATTTTTTAAAATGACGTATATTGCAAAGTTGCTTGAAATTATGTTTACTTTTCAAAAAGCTTAAGTTATGTTTTTGTGGAGTTCCCCTTTAACTATACTGCTGGGGGTTATATCTACACTGGTAATATGACAAATACTTCACAAGAAGCTGGGAGTTGGAAAACATGGTTTTCATTTCTCAGTTTGCCTTACTAAGCTCAATAAATAAAAGCCATACATACTTCTTAATCAAAATAAAATGTCTATGTTCAGCAGCTTCATTTATTTAACTCATGTTGAACATGTTGTAGCCATTTGAAATATGAATTACATACATTAAGCCCGTTAAATTAACGGGCGCTAGAACATATGTCGCCAGAGGCGCTCCATGGGGCACATGCGCAGTAGCGCAATCCCACGGACACAGGGACTGGACGCAGAGACACTTCAACTTTCCTATATAGGATATAGCAAGCCTTAAACATTCACAGCATATAAACACAAAAGCAGAACAAAAAGACAGCTGCTTTTCTTGCTATTGCCTTTTATATAAAAAAAAATAATAAACCAACTACATAGTTGTGCACATAGGCCTGGAACCCTGGATAGTACCTGCATTACTTCTTACCTAGAACCCTTTCTGGTTCTATAACTCCAGTTAATCAAGCCATCGGATTTATTATGGCAATAGTTTTTAGAGAGCATCTCATGAAGGCAAGGGTCTGCACATAATAGGTTTAAAGGTCAGTGGCAAGGCGATGTGAAATCCACTGTTTAGTCAAATCTAACCTTCCCCCCCCCCCCCCCCATCTAGCGCTGGGATTTCCTCCTACTTTCCACATCCGTCTGCCTAGTTGGTACGCAGCCAAACATATTGCTATGCAACAGTCACGTGATTCAGAGGACGTGCAGATTATCCACACCTCAAAACGCCATATTGAAATGACGCATTTAAAAGCTTTTCATTCACACCGTCTATCACCACCACATACTAGAAATACGTTAAGACCTCATGCGAAACATCAACCCCAGTCTCTATTTGGTGAAATTGAAAGCAAGTAAGCAGCTTTACTCCAACGAGGTTTCTAAGGCGTACAGACATAATGGCGTCGAGTTCTCCCTCCGCACCCGCATCCCCAGGCAGCTCCAGAACCACCCACCTGCTGCAGCATGATGTCACGAGCAACCAATCAGTACACAAAGGGGAAGCTTTAGTCGCGCAACTATTGGCTTATGTACACAACCCGCCCCCTTTACAAGAAATAACGCATTACTGTGACAGGGAGCTGAAAGGGCGTCCGCCGCCATTACCAACTTCCAATACAAAGACAATAAAATCAACATACAATATTACGTTACATGTTAACATTTTTACATTCAACGTAGTGTGAATTAAACAGTTAAATAAAAATACTTAAGAGCGTCATTGTCCATTCACCATCGGTTTCTTAAAGACTCTAAAGCGGCATGGCTGTAGTATTGTTTTGACAAAAAAGAAAAAGTACGAAACACACGCGAATTTCTAAGTGAAGTATCTCGGCTTCTCCTCCAGTCACTCAGTTCTCCTTCCATGGAAACAAGGTGGGAGTACTCAGTCGCCTTTTATGAGCGGATACGCGTTTGCGCAAGATGTAAGAGCCCCTGCAAGCACTACTTGGGAAACCCCGCAACAAACAGCCACTACCAAGCCAGTAAATGCCATGGTAATGAACGCAGACCTCAGCAAGGAAACGCCTCCATTTTACCAACAACATTTTAGCGAGTTGCTTTACCCGAGACTTCCCCCTCCTCCATTTTCATTTGATACAAGAATCGATATAAAAAAAAAGACAGTAATATAGTCGTGCGAAACACGTTTTTATCGCAGTGTTACGACTCTATTTGTAAATAAAGTTTACCTTTACTTGCTCAGTTTTAAGTGTGTCAAACGTAATGCCTTATTGGAACTAGACAAACGCCTTGAATATGACGCAAAAAAACCAGACAGTTTTCTAAAGACAACCCAACATGTGTGGATGGCTTGAGGGCCCCAACTTGGACTTTGATATTTCCGACAATACCGACCCAGTCAGATTATGTTGCCCTGCTTGGGTGTGCTATACTGTACGTTTCACACAGGTCGACATGCATGCAAACAAATCCCACGCTTCCAGTTAACTGAAAGTCCACAACCACTATGCAAGTTTTCGCCATCACACAAAATGGCGACCTCAGGACCACCCTTTACATTGTAAAAGCGGGATAGGCGTGGAAATAGTGGTGTACGTTTTTGCCCACACGCAAAATGGCGACTTCGACTGCAGACATTTCACCATATTTGTTATGGGCCACGACTAGTTCTACTAGTTTTTCATGCCCACAGTGGCTCTGTTTTCAACCCCTGACAGTTAGGCTATGGAGCCCTGTATGTTTAGCGGACGCCATTTTCCAGAGAGAGGCAGTGACATAGAGCCAGCGTAGGCTGAAACACGGGAGGAGCGGGGTTTGTACACATTGGGGTTCTACTCACCACGGGCGCAACGAACAACGTTTTTATTTCTTCTCCAACCGTACTTGCACACTGAAATTATCGCTTTCCTTCCTGGCAGCTTCTGCGTTTTACTTATATTGATACTTAATTGATCATTCGCCCGCAAAATTTGGTTAACGGTACCGGGTACTGATGCTGATTTTCCAGTCACCAAACTAGTTGTCAGTGGGAGCGCTTCCGTAATCGGGGTTTTATTTAGTCCGGCCAAACCAAACCTGTTCCATTAGGGGGTGTGTTCGTGGTGTAACGGGGTCCTCTCGTCTGGCGTTTGATTACAGTAGGTAAGTCTCACTACCGTATTTGTATTGTTCTTATTGTATTAATATCCGCATTTTCCCTTAAAATCGTCAGCAGTATGCTTACATCTTGCTGTGAATGTTTCAGTACGAATGGATCCCGTTTTATTGCCTGAATATGCTACAATGTACGTACAAAATCCACACATACGCCGTGTTTGTGTGTGTGTGTGTATTCCTGTGGGATGGATTTGTGTACGACTGCATGGCTTCATATACACAGTCATTGACTTGGTTCGATATGCTGTTGTCTCTGTGTGAACTAGGCAGTTTCTAATGGGGTTAGTATGTTACTGATAAATATGGCGGGGCTATGCTAAGCCTAGCTGCTTCTGCCAAATATTTATAGACAGCATTGGCCTAAAAAATTGTAGTCTTCCAGCTGCTGTCATGCAACTCCCATCAACATCTCTATTTTAAAGGCTGGTAAAGGGCTAAAAGGATGACGTCTTTAAACTGCGCTTATAACTTCTGGATCATTTGGAACTAGTCCTGTAAAGAAATAAGTGGACTCCCCACACTTCTCTTAATACATACATGAACTGTTCACACACCCCATTCTGGTCCCCTCCTCTAAGGTTTGTTTATCTTGCACTGTGGTTTTTTTTCTGAGGCCTCCTCCATTTCCTCTTTTCAAAAGCCTTTTCAGTTTTTATATTTTGTAGGCATGGATTCTGTGGTACTGCCGTCCAGAAAAAAAGTCAAATAGGGATAAAAGCATACAGAATGAATCAGTTCTGTGAAATTTATTGTCATATGTGCAATTTCAGAATGGTATTTTGTCACATGTGATAAGATTTGGAAATTGTGATCAGTGTGTTTGTGTGTGTGCACCTTAACCCACCCTCTTGAAAGCATGTAGATCTCTCTGATTCCAGGGCTTTCTGCTCATAAGCTGCAGACACAGAAGGGGGGTGGAGAGAAACAAACGGTCCACTGTGTGTGTAACCCAGGCCAGCACAGACACAACACTAATTCACAAAGAATAGATGAGGAACCATGCACCCTTCTGTCCTTTTATAAAATCAGGCTTCAGTAAACAGTTTATCTGAATTAACATAGAATATTCTCAAAATGTAATTTTCAAAGGTGTAATGTCAGGTTTTTCTTCTGTACATACATACATCTTTTCTATATTTTCTCCTGGTCATCATGGTTATTATGAGGCTTTAGAACATTGTTGGCATAACATCAAAATAAGTTTTATTGGATGGAAACCTTTGTCTGTTTATGGATTTAATTGTTTGTTGTTTTAGTGTGTAGTAGAGCTGTACTAAAATTGCCTCATCTTGCCTGCTTGCTTAATGTTTTATTAGCTCTTAATGTACAGTGGGAGGCAACATTTTTATATTAAACCTATGTAAACTTGCTTAGCATAAGAAATATTTTTCTACTTGCTAAGAATGTGTGCATTTTGATGGTATTTCCCTCTTTTGTCCTTTTGGAAAGGCTAAAAATGGCGGCCCCCGGCTGATGTTGTGGTAATCTAATCAGCTTGGGTTCTCCACACCCCATGCAGCACATTTGTCTGCAGCACACACGCTGGTGTTTAAAGGCAAACAATAATCCCCCAATTTCAGTACTGGAGTCCTAGCTATTGTATATTTAATTAAAAGAGGTGCAAGTAATTTAGTCAGAATATAGCAGATCTATTATAATATATTGCTATCACAAATTATTAACACTTTACTCCGAGAAATGCTGATATACCTAACCATACCATTTTCCACTTTATTTTATGTAGCTTTCCTTCTCTGGATAGCTATGTTGCCAAAACACTCATTACAGGCTGGCACATTATTTATTGCTCCTGTCTCCTGTTGCCGTCATAGGATGTATTACCTAGCTACCACCTACTAAAAACATTTTATTCATCTTTCTTTCTTTGTTTTAGGATTGTTTTTATTTTGTATAAAATGTGTCTGTATGTATAACAATTAATGTGTAACATTTCCATGGTTAATATAATGAACAACATTTGACTTATCCATGTATTGCCTCTAGTATGATTTGATTATAATTTGAAACGTGGGGTTACATTGATCTGATCACACTCACATTTATTAATATCCTATGAAATGCATAGAGTCTGGTATATGTTAAAAAGTTGTGGTATAATACAACTTTGGTGTTCAGGCTGTGTCTTATGGGTATAGCTGGATTCAAGGGAGAACTAAATTATAAACCTCATATACATTCATGATGATTGTGTGTCTCTGTAAATGCAAATCTTTAGTGATGGCAATTTTCACTTGTCTATTATTCTAATTCATTTGCTTTGACCATTATCTGTGTTGGTTCATATACATGCAAACATTTTCAAAGGAACCATGCCTCTGCAGGTAAAATCACTTTGTTTATATCAGCACATGGAATTGTGTGACATCTTGGCTTCTTTTACTAGAGAGAAATGCTGAAGACAAAGCTGAAATTGGCTGAAAGAAAGCTCTGTGAAACTAGCAATGGTCATTGTCCATACAGGCCATTATTTCCCTATGCTATCAGTTTTAAACCCCAACCTGCAGAAAACGTCCCCTTCTCAAAATGCCAAAATATGCCTTTTATACCATAATCCTTGTTCGTAACGGACACAGAACCATTGTTTTAGTGTGTTTGGGGGCTAGCATTATCATGGAAGCTCCAAAATAAGTTCCAGAAAAGGAGCAGTGGTTTGATAACACATCTTTTAAAAGTGTGTGAATTTGTTTATTCAGAATTGTGGTGTCCGGGCTCTGTATATAAGCATACATCTGCAAATGCAAATCCTGCTGGAACCAGTTTATATTACCAACGTTGGCATGCATACTTCTTATCAATTTTTGACATGTATGTAAACTATGCAGCATAAAACAGAGTGATATTGACTAGGTTTAAACAAGATCAGTGGGTTCAGGCTACCAGTAAGTACTGGACCTACATTCTTAGATGGTTTTGGATAACTTTTTTTATGGTCACTTACACTGGAACATTATACTATAATCCTTCTAAATATGAAACCTTGGAGCAGGAAAAAGACTCAAATGACAAACATTTTCTGTACTGTAATTTTATGTAAGCATTGATGAGTCTGTAAAAGGTGTCCAGTCCAGCCTTTACAGCCTATGCCACACCCACATGCTTGCTGGGGGAAGAGATGTTTGAGTATGGGACAGGTAACATGGGTTGGTATACCTGAGGAGGCAAGGTTTTACACATTGCAAAAGCTACATGAAAGATTTTAAAGCAATACTAACATGTTTCAAGTTAAGCGTGTCAGTATTGCTTTTTTAAATAAGATCAAATGGCATTTTTATACAGTGGAGCCCTTGCACAGATTCCACCTCCCCAACTGACTTCCAAAAATGGGCACTGTACTTCTGTGCTTATTGCACAGCTGCACAGCAGGGTTGGTTTCCTGCATTTGTCTGTGTCATGTCCTGGTAGAGGTTTTAAGGCAGTTCATTGCAAACTGTAATATGCACACTAACAGCCAACCTGATACCAGTGTGCATACTGGGATACCGTACAGTGAGTGTAGCAGGCAGGCTTTCGCTTCTCACTCAGCTCTTCAGTCTGAGTCGGCAGCTTATCTGCCCATGTATGAGGCACTGCCATGGGCCTAATTGACTGATATTTGGCCAAATGTTTGGAAAGTGATTAAATTACATTGTTAAAATACTTTTTTTGTGTGTGTATGTCCTGTTACTCTGAGGTCATTCTTTTACATTATAAAGCAGAAATACTCTTCTTCAACAGATGACTTTACATTATACTGATCAGAAACCAACCATTAACAACACTCTGATGTATTTCTGTATTCTTATTCTTCTTGCCAGCCTGAAGTGATAAAGGTGCTGTCTGCCTGCATGTTCTCAATTTTGCATTCAGATGATGTACCTCTTTGCATTTTGTTTTCTAACACTAAAGCTCACCACACATGTAACAGTGTGTGCATTTGCCAGATGAGCGGATCTTTTTACCTGTATCTTAAGGTAGTTTAATATTGGACTGATGCAATCATTTGTCCCAACGACCAAACAATTGGATTACAATTCAGTTCAAGTAGACCATCAGGATGAGAACCACATAAAAGAGCTGATGTATTCCACAGTCCGACAAGATATTTAAGCCTGCCTAATTGACAGCTGACTGATTCTGGCCAGGTATTGGTTGAGGAGGCCCTTTGTATAGCCCGTATACAGGCCAATGAGCTGCAGACATAGCTGCAACTGTGTTTACCACAGCCAAGATAAAGCAAGAGAGAAAACAATCCCATGACACCCAGCGGGTGTTTGTGGATCAGGAATGCTCATCTGACCCATGAGGACACTGAATAGGTATGGGCAAGCGTCATTGGGGTAAATTGATTCTTGACCCTATTATTGGTTTAGAATTGATTTTGTTTCTAACTTATGGTATTATTTTTTGTATCAGTCAAAATAAACATTGCGCTTTAGCACTAAGGGTCTTATTTTCAAAAATCAATTTATTATTACATGGGAGTCCCCTGTAGCAAGCCACTATTTGCTCAGCATGGAACTTGCATCTCACACTTAACTTATTTCACACTTTACTTATCAGAACAGTACCATTTTTTTGCAGGCTTCTGCACAACGTTTAAGCAGGGAAACCCCCCTTTCTCTTTTACATGTGAATCTGAGTTGGGTTGTCTTCCTTCTTACTAAAACGTTGTACAGAAACTGTAGATTCTGATTATCTTCATATAAGTAGGTTCAGTGGGATCCTTCTCTTGTAAAACTATGAAATAGACACTTTGATTATCCAAAGATCATCAGAATCTTCAAACTTAGCATTTTAGTAAAATTTACCAACTAGGTGCAGATTGGACTCCTGCAGTTTACCACCATGTAGCCTGCTAGAAACCTTCACTACTAATATTTTGTGAAGTTATTTTTACTCTCTCATGTGTTTTCTTTTTTTGTTGTTTTTTTTCTTTCTAATTGGATATGAACACAGAAACCACTACAACTGTCTGCTTCTCAGGTGTTCATCACAGAAGGGGAGTGAGAGTGGATTGTCAGGGTTCTGTTTTTTTTGTACAATGGCCACTTTAGAAGACCTATATGTATCAAAACTGTATTTTGGTGTGTTACTTCTTTGGGCATTAAATTGTACCTTTGCACAGGTATATTTAACAGGTGGTGTGTTGTTTTACTTTGAAAATAGAATAATCATATGGTCGTTTTGTTTAGAGTGTCACCTGTTAACGTTTTTTAACAGTCAAACCAAACTGATTTTTATTGTTGACTTTTGCAAGCTGGAAGAAAGTGGCATATCTATATCCGAATACTATTAAGCGGTCTTACAGTAATTTTATTTACAAAATGTAGCACAATGCTAGGGAAACTATATATTCCCCAGAATCTCTAAGAGAAACAGCAGAAGAGGAGAATAACAGAGATTGTGTTAATTGGGCTGTGGCATCTGGGGCAGATTGATGAATCGCCACCTGGGTATAAGGAAATGGCTGGAGGTAAATACATCTGAAAGTCTTGCGAAGAGCCAAATCTAATAATAAAATAAAAACTAGATAAATAGCTAAAAACACTACTTCCTGCTTTTTCAGCTCCCTAACTCTGAGTTAGTCAGCGACTTGAAGGGGGGCCACATGGTACATTTCTGTTCAGTGAGTTTGGAATTGATTCTCAGCATTCAGCTCAGATTCAAAAGCAACAGATATGACCCATGTGGCCCACCCTCAAGTCTCTGGTTACTGCCTGGTAACCAGGGTAAGCAGTCAGTGTAAACCAAGAGAGCTGAACAGCAGGAAGTAGTGTTCTGGCTATTATGTTACACCCAGTCACTCCAGCCTTTTTACATTACATTTTTGGTTAACTAACTATATTAGAAACATTTTTTATTTTGCACAGCCTACTTACCCAGTTTTTATTTTTACACTGAACAATTCCTTTAAAACTGTATTGTGTAAACTGCAGTAACAGTGCCTAGATCAGCGAGACCTGTATAAACAGACTGCCAAGGGACCAGGCTTTTCTAGTTAAAGGAACAGTAACACCAAAAAAAGGATAGTGTTTTAAAGTAATGAAAATACAGGGAGTGCTCGAGTTACATACACCCAACTTAAGGTCATACGCTATATGATCCGCTTGTTTGGCAAGGTTGACAAATGAGCGGATCTTGACCCGATATGCCCACTAACGGCTGGGCTTTATCGGAGGAATCCGAATGTTCCGAACAATGGAATCTGAACAATGATATTACAATATTCCGAATGGGCTCTGACTGGTCTCAGGACCGCATCAACTAGCCGATGCGGTCCTGGATCATACGAAAAACCAACAATGATATTACAATATTCCGAATGGGCTCTGACTGGTCTCAGGACCGCATCAACTAGCCGATGCGGTCCTGGATCATACGAAAAACCAAACTTGACTGATAGATATCTGGCTGGTTTTTGGCCTGATATTTATCGGTTGGACCCGTTGGGAGCCCCCACACATGTGCAGATAAACTGCTGAATCGAACAATGATATTACAATATTCCGAATGGGCTCTGACTGGTCTCAGGACCGCATCAACTAGCCGATGCGGTCCTGGATCATACGAAAAACCAAACTTGACTGATAGATATCTGGCTGGTTTTTGGCCTGATATTTATCGGTTGGACCCGTTGGGAGCCCCCACACATGTGCAGATAAACTGCTGAATCGATCTAAAGGACCAATATTGTCATCTTTAATCTGCCCGTGTATGGCCACCTTTACATACAACTCACATTTACAGACTGAGGCTATTACAGTAACATACTGTGGTTTGCTTGACTTTTATTAGCATTTAGATTTAATAAACCACCTGCCCCAATCCCCTCTGGTGTGTGTTGTCTACTGCAGAGCACAGAAAGGTAAAAATAAATATGCACAGAAAGGAAAAATAAATACTATGTTAAGACAGATATCTTTTTATATTTGCCACATATGGTAGATCAAATTTGGGCATTTACTTCTAGAGACAGTGTTTCAATTTACATACAAATTCAACTTAAGAACAAACCTACATACCCTATCTGATATGTAACACAGGGACTCCATGTACTGTTGCCACATGCTGGTAAAAATTGATGTTTGCTTCAGAAATTCTACTATAGTTTATATTATCAAGTTGCTGTATAGTCATGAGGGCAGCTATTGAAAGCTGAGAAAGGAGAAAAGGCACAGGTTACACAGTAGATAGCCTATAATCTCTGTGTTATACAATAAGATTCTTCCGAATGTATCTATCTACTGTGTATCCTGTGCTTGATTGGCTGCCTCCGTGGCTACACAGCAGCTTGTTTCTGAAGCAAATGCACCAGTTTTACCTGTGCAGGGCAACAGTACATCAGTGTTATTCCTTTAAGACACTTACCGTATATACTCGAGTATAAGCCGTCCCGAGTATAAGCCGAGGTGCCTAATTTTACCTCCAAAAACTGGGAAAGCTGATTGACTCGAGTATAAGTCTAGGGTGAGAAATGCAGCAGCTTCTGGTAAGTTTCAATCAAAAAATTTAGGGTTTCTGCTCCCATTGGAGGTGCCGGCGTCTCGTTTTTGGACACCAACGACCATTCTTGTATGCCGGCGACTATTCTTGGAGACTATTCTTGGATGTCAGCGATTATTCTTGGAGACTATTCTTGGACGCCGGCGAATATTCTTGGCGACTATTTTTGCGCTTGACCGGAGTATAAGCCGAGGTAGAGTTTTTCAGCATATTTTGGGGGCTGAAAAACTCGGCTTATACTCGAGTATATACGGTACATTTTTTGGTGTTGTTCCTTTGAGAATGAAACTGAGTTATTGTTACTTGTTATGTATCGTTAAACGTTTATTTTTTAAACAAATTTTATGTAAAACAGACACTTTCTGTTTGAAGTTACATTGGGTATTGCTTGTTTTTACTTTAGAAAAGGTGTGACCAAGACCATTCCACATGTGGTATATAGAATTTGGGCATGTACTTAAAGAGACCGTGTTGTTAAATAAATAGACTCCTCTGTGATCAGTACCTGTTTATAAACAGCAGTCATGGGATAATTAATAAAACAGCTAGATCAGTCCAATACGATGCAGTAAAGAAGGCTTGAGGAATTAAACTATCCAGGAAGCTCTCAGACAAGAAAAGACACGAGGATGCCATGGTTATCCATTGCAAAAACGGCAAGAAGCCAATGACTATAAATGACTCAAATCAACGCTCAGACAGAGGTCAGTAAAGCTGCCTTGGAACAGCAACATTAGGCAAACTGTATTTTATTGCAAGGGATACAATCTATGGCTGAAAAGCAACAGTGGTACTGGCCTGGGCCAGGCACCAATAATTGCTTACAAAGCTGCACAGTATCCTATACAGAATCTGCAGCTGACCTTGAGGCATATTCAACAGTATGAACGAATTACAGTAAGATAGAGAGGTTACCATGAGAGTGATGGGCCTACGTGATTACATCATATCTACAAATCACAAAAGGCAACTGATCTAAAAGAACTGGATGCCAAAGACTAAACTGAAAGTAGAGATTCTATCAGGTGCAAAGTGCACATAATTGGTCTTTGCTTGTTGACCTAACAGCAGTGTCCCAGACATATTTTCTTACCCTGCTAATGAAATGGCTATAACCAGAGGTATCAATGCTTGCCCAGATGAATACATGGACAAAATACATGAGGTCTCTCCTACAAAGAGCCAGAACTGGGTGGACAAGAAGACATAGAACAGTTTGTAGAATAGGGGCTTTTACACCAAGCTTACAGATGATTTACACTAAGACACATCAAGGATGCTACTGGAATTGGAAGCTGTTAGACATACCTGGTAAGAATAACACATGGGATGTTTTGTTGCCTGCAAGGAAAGTTCAGACTACTTTGGAAAGTAGTTGCACTGTTTATGTCTCCCCACTGGCGATATGAATGTTAGCCAGTAGGGAAGAAGAAAAAGGGACATTTGGCCAAGATTAATCATGGACGACAAAATGTCCTGTCTGTTATTGCCTCAGGAGATGATATTCATCAGAATTTTTACTAAAAGAGACAGGTACAACCTGGTAACCAGGTAGAAACACCCCTTCTTAGAAAAGGCGCGTCAAATTCTGCAATTTGAGCAGATTGCCACAGAATATAATGATATGCTTTGGTATCAAAACTAATGTTCACCAGCTATGGTTTTAGATTTGTTTCATTCTCTTCAGAAGTCAGTTGTACTTAGTTGATGTCTTCTCGGCTATGTAGAATGATATGAAATAGAGTGCGCTAACCATACTTCTGTGCTTCCAGATGCTTTTGCAAAAAACTCTCCTCTGTTATCTAGAACCAGCTTCTCAGATGAGGGAGCCTGTTTTCTAAATCTGGGGTATCAATCTGAAGGGTAGTTTAAGGTGGCCATACACGGGCCGATAAAAGTTGCCGACAGACCGTGTTGGCAGCTTATTGGCCCGTGTATGGGGCCCCCTGACGGGCTTCCCTGATCAAGATCTGGTTGAAAGTCGGCCAGATCTTGATCGGATGGGACGAAAAATCCCGTCGGATTGCGGCCGCATCTATTCGTTGATGTGATCCCGTGATCCGACCGCCCATTACTATTCGTTAGGATCCGATCGTTGGGCCCCAGGGCCTATGATCAGATCAGCCCGATATTGCCCACCTCAAGGTGGGAATATCGGGAAGAGATCTGCTCATTTGACGACATCGCCAAACGAGTGGATCTCTCCGTGTATGACCACATTTAGATGTGGTCCTCTAGTGGATATGTAGCACATTCCTCTAGATATTTTGGGTTGATTTTATTTTGATAATGGTAATTAAATATGACACCAGTGTTGCAATGTCATGTTAGATCCCTATATTTTTACACTTCGCCAAGGCCTGAAATGCATAGGCATGTATTTATTATGCAGTGTAAAAAACAGCAGGATAATACACCACACATCTCTAGACATCCCCCGTGTAAAAAATGGCATACATTTTTATGCTTTTTTCTTAGTGACTTCCGCCAGAAGCAGATAACGGTGTTCCCATGTCGGTAAAATTAAAACACCTTCATAAATTCCCCATTTACTTTACACAAAAGGCAGGATTAAATTCTTTATATCAGAGTAAATGTAATTAAAAACACTTTTCTGATCTCTTCTGAGAGAATGTAGAGAATTGTAGAGAATGTTATTTTTTGTTGCCCTGACCCCCTGATTTTATGAATGATATATGAATGATATATTTTTGGAGTGGCTCATTTATGAGGCCTTCTTGCATTCTGAACTTTGTCAGAACGGTTTTTGTTAAATACTTTGGTATGGATTCTGGTATGGATGTTTGTGTAGTGTCCTGATGATAACCCAACATGAATTTAATACTGTAGCAAGACAGAAACCCTTTCCTTATAAAAGAAGAAAACTGCAAGTATGTACAGGGCTTGCAAGAAGACATTTTTATCCTCCAGTAGGCAAATGTCTTATGCAGAGCTTCTTTAATTGTATAGGTGAACCCTATGGCCGTTTAGCACTTACTTGCCATTCTGTTGTTGGCACTATAATGTGTAAAGTGACCTCTGGCAAAATAATGAATCCTAAAGGGTTGATTACAAGTTCCTGTAATCAAGTCAGATAGGAAATTCAGTAGCTGCAGATAAAAACTGTGTTATAAAGTTTTTTCCCTTAGGGCATGGACACAAAGAGCTGTACACTGCTGCCTGCGTATATTCTGCGTATGCACATATGCAGTAGAGTGTAGGTTGGCCCGAAGATGCCCCTTTTGCGTATTTGGCCTGACTTCCGCTTTGTGTGTATGTGTGCACACAGGTAGGAGCAACTTAGATCAATAGTGCAGGGTCACAAAGTGGATCTGCTTCTCTTAGCCTGTAAACATACGCAGGCTGTTCAGTTGATGCTTTACTGCCTTTAATTAATTTGACATACAATGCCCGTGAAACACCTGCAAAGTCTGAGAAAATATGGCCATCCCCCAAGCTTGTATAACGTGGTATATACCCTGATATTCAGATGCTCTGTGCCTCCCTCTGCTTTGCGATAATTACTATTGTGATTTGAGCAACCATTATTTGTTCTTCTGTAAGTGCCAAGCATGATTGTTTATTTTTCTTTACTTAATTTTTTTCTTTTCCCTCTTGGTTGTGAAAATGCAAAATAAAAACCTTTAAAAAAAAAAAAAAAACAGGCCGAGATCAGTAAAGCATACAGCTCCATGTGCCAATGCCATTAGGCTGTTTTTGCTAGGCATTTCTACTGGCTGATTGCCTGTTCCAGTCTGCTCTTTGCTGTTGATACTGTAGCCCGTCGGACTGTGCGATGAAGTGCACAATCCTATGGTTTACTGTAAAAAAAAAAAAAAAAAAAAGCCCAGGGAGAACAGTGAGCCCAGTCCTGCGTAAAGGAATGTAAAGGAAATCCCCTTTCCATCAGACGAAGGGTTGAACTCTGCAAAGAAGAGAGAGCTAAAATTATATCTCTAATGCGTTTAAAGCAACCCAAACAGACTTACTTTACTGCAATAATCCATAAGGGTGAGTAGGCTGTTCATATCCAGTATATATGGGTGGTGTTTATATAATGTGTGCTTTTAGTTTATACCGTTCCTCACAAAAACATTCAGAACCTTTATTCTCTCATTTTACAGAATAACAATTTTTACACTGACGTTGTTCAGCGATATATTTATTTCAAATGACTGAAACTTTAGTTTTTTTTAATGTTATACAGTTAAAAGTATCTTAAGTATTAAATGAAATTATTTATTGTGCAGTGACTTACCCTTCAATGAAATTGTGTATAAGTAAATTGTGTATGTGTTAATTTCTGACTACCCAGCTCTTTCAAAATGTATTTGTGCTTAACCCATAGTTTGTAAAGCATCTTTAAAAAAAAAAAAAAAAAAAACTATGTAAAAGATTTCTTTGAAATCTGCATGAACAGAATTGACCTGAAGTATTGGATTATTCAGAGTAACAATTAAAGGAAAGGGTGGGATCAGTGCTCTAAAGCTTCTCTCCTTCTGTATGACAAGGGAGCAAAAAGTAAAATTATTTTTTTGTGGAAATGGTCTGATTAGATTCCTTCCTGAGTAAGATAAACGTTTTGCTTCTCTACTTTCATTATAAGATGTGATGTTCTTAACTTAGTGGAAGGTACCCAAAGTTTGAAGCCTGCCTTATGTATCAAGATTTTGTTTTGCATTTAGAATGTATCTCCTGTTTAATATTGTCCGTAAAATGTTTTGTTGAAGGAGGAAATGTTTACTCTATTAAAGAGAAGCAAAGTGTTTTTATACTTGGAGTTGCCAAAAGTTATTTGATTGTATTTACTTAACTGACACTCTGGCCCAGTGCTCATATCAGCTGAACTTTATGAAAAAGCCGGCCTCTGCGCATGCGTCTGCTCTGGGAAATTTAAATGCGAAGAAGAGGATCTCTCCATAGTGCTCACTGGCAGAACCCTGGGCCGGTGCACTTTTCTGCTGATAGGAGCACATGCCCGGGGTTTCAGGTAAGTAAATACATTCACTTGGGGTGTCTAACATTTGGCACTCCCAAGTGGTAAACTAACTAACTTTCTCCTTTAAAGTGAATGCATCCTGTTGCATAGATGCCAAGACTGCAAGTCTCTGCCCAGTGTTTCCGAAACTAGAAGACTGGCCCTCATAGTTCTGCCCAGCTTGAAGGCTATTTAGGGTCAAGAATGCTTTCCCAGGTTTAAGGTCAATATGGGTGATACTTGGGGTGAACACTCCTTTTCGATTCCATGTCTTGGATTTTGAGATGTCTGTCAGATTGTTTAAAGGGGTAGTATACTCCCTTGTTCAACACAAGTCAATAAATAGAACTTGTGCTTAATATATGTTTACCCTATTGATCATCAAAATTGTTTTGTTGAAGATAGTAAGAGCAAACTTGTCAATTGAAGCTAATCCATGTTTGTTTCTTACGGTAGATAGATAATTATCATTTTCCACCCAAACACAGAGCAGGCGGCACACTGGTTAAAAGAAGCAATAATTTATTGCAACAGGCTGTTAGATAACTAGGCCTAGTTGTCTAACAGCCTGTTACAATAAATTATTGCAATGTGCTGCTTGTTTTGTGTTTGGGTGGAATTCGATTTACGGCTTGGATGCTGGAGGCTGAGCAGACAGAGTGTGGGTCTGGAGCGGTCATTTCTACTAACTGTGTGTTGAGATAATTGCCATTACACAATCCCCTCCCTTCCAATATGTTGTGACTGTTTTGTTAGTAGAAGTCCATTATGTAGCAAGATTATCTGTGAGTTGGTAATCTGGTAATCGAATTATCTTCCTCGCAAGGACTAAGCATAGAGTAGTTTCGGTCTCCCTGTTTCAGCAATTTCAGCCCCCTACCACATACATTATCTAACTCCTAATTTGTCTGGAGCCCTTGTGTTCACTCCAGCGCAAACATACTTTGCATTTCGATCCAAAATCCACCGAGTGTGCTCGAACCGGAGCCTACACAAGGGTTTCGGATGCAAAAGATTGTGCAGATCAACTAAAACGTCAAAGGTCAATTTTGTTTAAAAAAAAAATGTGACTTTCTGTTGTGCATACTCTTGTGAGTATGATTGCTGAAATTGTTTGTGTTGAATTTATTGTGTTTGCAGGATTTGTTTTATTATTTTTTGGTAATCCAGAAAAATACAGTGTTCCTTCTTCTTTCAATCCAAAGGTTTGTGGATGCACTTAGATGTTTGCAATGAGCACTGTGGCTGGCATGCCCCAGTGGTTTCGCTCCCGATGCAGAGGACTCCGTAGTAATCGAATCTTTCAAAAGCGAACGTCATGAGTATAGCGATCCCTTTGCGGGTTGAGACAGCAGAAGCTCCGAATCTGGAAATGGCTGCAGGCTCAGAGTAAGTACAATATTTGAAACACAAATACTGACTAGTATCCTGTGATGATTTGTGCAACTGGTAGTAACAGTCATGCAGAACACCCTTCTTTTCCTACCTTATGTTATAATGTTCAGCCAGTGTTTAGCATACTGATGAATTGTGGGTCAGTAGCAAGTCCATGAACCTGCATGCCCCTTTCTGATCTGTAGTTCTCCATTCTTATACAGTTCAGGTCACAACACAATTTTTTTCCTAATAAAGGTTTTCTAAAGATCAGGTTCTTTTGTGCTGCTGTCTACATTCTTAGAAAGTGTGTGCATCCACAGTGTGATTCCAACAACTGTGGATTTTGAGAGGGTTGTGGGGAAAAAGCAGGGTCAGTGGTTCTAACATAAATGTGAATGGGTACACATTTTCTGTTTCCACTATGGCCCCTTGTTCAAAAAAAAGGGAACCTGTGCTGTTAACACAGACACCAGTGAGCTTTCTTGGTTGGCTTGTAATTGCATAGAATCTCAAGTCAATATGTTTTTGTGTATACATTTGTGTTACTTGTCTTATTACTTCAGTTATATGTGACTATACAGTTCAGTTGTCTGGCATTTCGTCATTTCACCAAGTCCCAGTGGAAAAGGTTTGTTTCTTAGTGTTTCTAAAATTTGATTGTAATGCAAAATATATTTGTTTTTACAGACCAGAATCTGTAGAAGCTAGCCCTGTCATCGTTGATAAGTCAAATAGTTATCCACATCAGTTATATACCAGCAGTTCTCATCATTCGCACAGTTATATTGGATTGCCTTATGCTGTAAGTATGCTTTGATAATTACTTCCTAAATACTAAACCAAACATGTTGCATAATCCAGCCACACTGCAAAACTGTGGTATAAATAGTTGAGGAACTTCTTGATTTGGTCTTAAATGGCTTAATTAATTTATATTTTATAATGTTAATTATGATAAAGCATGGAGGCAGATGTTCCATTTAGTCATTAAATTCAATTGGTCTCTTATTTTTGCTAAAGCATAATAATTTTATCTCTAATTATAAATCAATAGGATCACAACTATGGTGCTCGTCCTCCACCAACACCTCCAGCCTCTCCTCCTCCTGTTCTTAGTAAGAATGAAGTAAACATATTTACTGCTCCTAATTTTGATGAAACCTCCAGTGCTACAACAATCAGTACTTCAGAAGATGGGAGCTATGGAACTGATGTCACTAGATGTATCTGTGGTTTTACACATGATGATGGATATATGATTTGTTGTGACAAATGCAGGTAACGCATGCTGTGCTTAAGTTTTGATTTACTTTTCACTTCTAAATGTATGGTTCAGATTATGTCAATGTAGAATAATTTTCCCTGTGGAAGCTTTATATGTGTTCTGGGAAAGGGCAATCACTAATTGTTTGTGAATCATATTTTCCCTATTAGTGTTATTTTCATTCTGTATGGTTGCCTGTAATTTTTAGGAACAGAACAAGTATGTTCTTGTGTAGTGTCACATTAAAGGAGAAGGAAAGCCTTAAAAATAAACCCCCTCTCAGATGTTCATCTTAACCCCCTCTCCTGAAACGCTGCCTTATTAACTTTCAAATCGTTACCATTCTCACACATTATTAGTTAAAAAATCCCCTCTATTTAAAAGTTTGCTACCGCCATATTCATCTGTGCACATCACTTCCCTTCCTCCACTGTAATGCTACTGTGCTCCCGCCAGAATTTGACCCCGCCACGTCAGTTTGTAAATTGAATGCTCTGTTCGTACAGACCACTGTCAGACAGACCTGAACGCAGCTGATCTATCTCTGTGTACTGCTCCTTCGCTCCCTGATACACTGAGGAGAAAGCGAGCGCAGTAGCTTCAAAACTTCTTTGCTTTGGGGTGTCTCCATGGCAACGGGACAGCAGTAATCCTGGTGCTAGAGCAGGCAGGGGCAGTGAGGTCAGCAATTACTTTCAGGTCACCTGACATCTATAGAATGGGAAATGCAGTGGAAGTTGTGCGCATGTACAGGGCACCTCAGAAACTAACTGCGTGGTGGTGTGCCCTGGATTGAAGAATTTATGGACTGGACAAAGGTATACTTCGCAGAACAGCTTAAAGCTTGTTTTAAAATCAATTCCATCTTCAGAATAACTGACTAATTGTAGGAAAAAATTACTGATAGTATGTATGTGTATGTATATTTTATGGCCAATGATTAGAGCTTTATTTATTTTTTAGCCTTTCCTTCTCCTTTAAAATGTAATCAACCCAATACTAACCATGTAGGTGTGGGTTTTTTAATCTATGGGACAGGGTCTTTCTGTCTTGCATAAACAAATTCAATAATATCATCCTGTAATATTAATTAAAATGAAGGGGTGGTTCATTTTAAATATAAATATTCAGAGGTTATCTAGGTCTGTTAAATGGATACTGTCATGGGGAAACTTGCTGTTTACAAAATGTGTTAATAGTACTCCTGAAGCATAATCCATTACTGAAATCCTCATTTAACTTCAAGATACCAGGCTCGCTGTTCCTTTATTTTCCCAGGATTCCCTCAGTCTCCCGAATTGTGCTTTGATAATCTGCAGTCTTTACCGCTGGCCAGCAAATTGATGTCACTATGCTTCTGGCTAATAGCGCATGCCAGTGGAGAAACTTTATTTTAGTAAGTGGAAAAAACAGTCAAAACCCATGCTGTCTTTCACTTTAAGGCCTACTGCATACGGGGATTTTGACTGCCACTGCTGTCCTGGGAAAAAAACACAGAGGTTAAAAACCGCCATCTGTCAGTTCTTCTGATCATATGAATCAGATGAAAAGTACTATGTCTGTATGCTGTTACAGGCTGACCGCTATAGCAAAACTCTGGTGCAAGTGATTTTGCCACAAGAGTTCTGGCTCTTGCATGTCTATGTGAGTCACTCAGGGTGCTTTTTATTTAATTAGGAGTGGTTGTAGTCCTTTTCACTGACGGCTGGCAGACAAAGCACCTTGTGTGCCTTAGCTAGTTAGACAGTGCTCTAATACTAGTTTTTGGCCAAGAACTGCCTGTATATGGTGTATCAGTAGTCTTTAATGTAAGAAGATAGCAGTATGCCACTGGCTACAGCTTGTAAAGAAAAGTTTGTATATGGTTTTCTGCATCCTATGGGTCAAAATTAGCATAAACATATTTTTTGATGATTATGCATCCATGTGCCATCTAGTGACTAATGCCCACACACCATTATTACATAAAAAAGTTTGAAAATAGAATTTTAAATGGTAGCTTTATTTAGGCACTGAATGCAATATAGTACACCATTAAAATCATGAATGTTTCCCTTTAAAGGAACTTCTACAAATAAAAGCATTTTAAAGTAATTAAAATCTGCTGTACTGTTGCCCTACATTGGTAAAAGTTATGAGTTTGCTTTAGAAAGGCTACAATAGTTTATGTAAATAGACTGCTGTGTAGCCATGGGGGCAGCCATTCAATAACAGATAAATCTGCAATAGCATACAATGGAATCCTGCAGAGTGCATCTGTTATCTGCTGTGTAACCTGTGTTTGAATGGCTGCCCCCTTGGCTACACAGCAGCTTGTTTATATAAACTAAAGTAGTGTTTCTGAAGCAAACACAAAATTTGCCAGTACAGGGCAACAGCACGTTTAATACTTTAAAACACTTATTATATACTTATACAGTACATTTTTTTGGTTACTGTTAGAAACACTGTTGTAGACTTTACTAAAACTGGAGTGCAATGTGCTGTTGCAAAATAGTCTAATGCAGATGATTTTTCTCTCCTCAGTGTCTGGCAGCATATCGATTGTATGGCTATTGACAGGCAAAATATTCCAGACATCTACTTATGTGAGCGTTGTCAGCCTAGGTAAGTTCTGCTGTCCTGTAAATGTTACATTTCAAGACATTTAATACATGCAAGCAATTTTAGTTTCCAGAAATGGCAGCATCATAGTATATTTATAAAGCATTTTATTATATGCATTATATTATAAAGCACTATTTATAGAACACAGTGATAAATGTTATCTGATATCTGTTAGCTGATATTTTCAGCTATATTCCATACCAATATAATGAATATAATAGTTATCCTTCAATATAAATATACAGGTATAGGACCTGTTATCCGGAAACCCGTTATCCAGAAAGTTCTGAATTATGGAAAGGCAGTCTCCCATAGACTCCATTATAATCAAACAATCAAAAATGATTTCCTTCAATCAGGCTTTATGCCTAGGTTGCTCAACCAATATCAATCTCCGAAGACTTTTTACCAATCTTCAAATCCCACACATAGAGACAGGAACCAGAGTTGTGGCCTTGCTGGACTCTGCAAAAGCCTTCGACTCAGTAGAATGGAATTACCTGTGGAAGGTCTTAACCTGTTTTGGGCTGGGCCCAAAATGCTTAACTTGGATTAAACTCCTCTATAAGAATCCCATAGCCCAAGTCAGAGTCAACTGCTTTATCTCTCCCTCCTTCCCACTAACTAGAGGAACAAGGCAAGGGTGCCCCCTCTCTCCAGTATTGTTTGTCTTGGCAGTTGAGCCATTTGTAATCCTAATTAGACAATCCCCCCCAAATCAAAGGTTTAACCCTTTCCATCATACAAGATAAGATTTCTCTGTATGCTGATGATATCTTAGTATATTTGGCTGATCCTAACAATTCCGTCGCTGAGCTACTTAATGTAGTCAACCAATTTGGCCCTTTTTCAGGCTTGCGGATCAACTGGGAGAAATCTGTTCTATTCCCGATAGACCCTAAACTACCTCAACATCTACCATCTGGAATTCCCTTGAAGTGGGCCAATCAATTCACATATTTAGGGATCACAATCCATGCGCATATCACTAAATATTTAACATTAAACCTGGACCCAATACTTACCAAATTATCACAAATCCTAATCCACTGGACTAAATTACCATTAACCCTTTGGGGCAGGGTTAACATTGTCAAAATTATTTTTCTCCCCAAGTTATATGTATTCCATCATGCCCCGGTCCACATTCCGAAAAAGTTTTTCAAAAAATTTAATCAATTTCTAATCCCATTCCTATGGAACAATAAAACACTTAGAATAGCCTGGGCCAAATTATGCGCTCCACAGGAAGAGGGAGGACTAGCCTTCCCCAACTTCTATCTATATTACCTAGCTTCACAGATATACTACCTCCACTGGTGCTTCAATCCAGACCCCTATAACACAAACTCGCAACTCCAGGCACTTTTGGAATCCTGCTGAGAGGGACTGCACAACTTCCCATATCGCACGCTCAAAGACTCGCACCTCTACCTACAACCCTTACTACACCACACAAAACCTAGATGTTGGCTCTTAAACTCCTAAGGCACTCCCACCCATTTTATCCAGAAACCCTTGTGGGGGATTAGTTCCTACCACATTTGCGGGACTTGCAAGACTTTATCTTTTGGCCTAATCAGACCATCAAATGTTTGGGGGATCTTTTAGACAATTTGACCTTTCCCACTTATCTTACACTCCAGCAAAAATGGCAATCAGGTCATATTCCATTTTTTAAACATTTGCCACTTAGATATGCCTTCCTTTCTCAATTTACCACTCTCAATCTCCAACTCACTTCCCTCGGCATAGAAGAAATTCTCCACGACCCCAATTCCTCCAAGATGGTATCCTGACTGTACCAAAACCTGCTTCTGACAGGCCCCAAACCCTTCCAAGCAGCACAGGAATGGTGGTCTGGTAAGATTCCAGACCTTGAACAAGACGACTGGGATGAGGCAACAGGCAATGCATATTCCTTTCTCATATCACTTAAAGATAGGCTAATACAATATAAGACAATATACTATCTTTATTTAACTCCCACCCGACTTAGGCAAATGGGGCGAACCCCTGATGACTTTTGCCCTAGATGTTAGGAACCAGCAGCTGACTTTTTCCATTTGATATAGGAATGTCCACAAATTTTTACCTTCTGGACCCAAGTTGTAACTTACCTGGCGGATAATTTAGATTTCCCACAGGTAATAACACCAGCTATCTGCCTCCTGGGGGTTATAGAGGCTATAATCCCTTCCAAACATGCCAGGCTAAGGTTACGTATCCTATTATTCTATGCAAAGAAAACAGTGGCAATGCACTGGATGGGTAATTCTCCACTCTCCCTCAGAGCATGGAAGCAGTTGGTCAACAATTCTGTCTCACTTTGCAAACTCACATTTGAAATTAGAGGTTCACCCACAAAATTTGACAAGGTCAGGGAGCCGTGGTGTGATATTGATCCAATCCCTGAATTAGGGTAACCTAGGTGTACCCCTATATTTAAGCTACTTCACGATTTAGCTTGGAGCAAATGGTGGCTCAAGAATAGTTCACAAAGAATACTTCTACGAGTGTCCAATTTACCCCAATACAATACTCTATATGTCGACTGGTAATTCATGTCTGATTTCATGTAATGCATACGAGATGTTCTGTTATGTCTTGTGTTAAATGTTCAAAACAGTAAAACTTACCTTTTAAAAAAAAAATGTCCTTTTTCCCTGTAATAATAAAACAGTAGCTTGTACTTGATCCCAACTAAGATATAATTAATCCCTATTGGAATCAAAACCAGCCTATTGGATTTATTAAATGGTTAAATTAATTTTAAGTAGTCTTAAGGTATGAAGATCCAAATTACGGAAAGACCCATTATCGAGAAAGCCCCAGGTCCCAAGCATTCTGGATAACAGGTCCCATACCTGTACTAGTTCTTCAATCGTGCATCTGTTCTGCTCTTTTGTGGTCAAATGTAAAGACTTAGAATTCAGTGGCATAGCAAGGTTGCATCAGAATCGTATGTAATTGTTATTATCAACGTGTATTTATATAGCGCCAATATATTTCTCAGCGCTGTAAAGTAAATTTTTTTATAATGTGTGTAAGTCACATGAATTGCATACTTAGACCATATGGAGTTCCATACATAGAACTTATGGAATTACATACATCACAACCAATACAGGTACAAAAGGTGAGGAATGCCCTATGCAAAAAGAGCTTTCAATCGAGATCTTTGATCCATGGGAGAGAATTCCAGTGCAGCCCTTGCAATGTCTTGAATGTGAGGCGGTAATGAGAGAATAGTTTAGTAGGTCAGTAGGTGAGTGTAGTAAGCGGTTGTGTGAGTATATAGAGATGTAGGGTAGGGCACAGTTATGAAATGCTTTGAATGTCAGGGTCATTAATTTGAATTTTATTCTGAAAGGTAGTGGAGGCCAGTGTAGTGATTGCCAGAGTGGCATGGCAGAGGAGGATCAGTTGCTGAGGTGTATAAGCCTGGCAGCAATGTTCATTATGGACTGGAGAGGTGACAGTCACTGGTGGGGAAGGCCAATTAAAAGAGAGTTACAGTAGTCGAGACTTGATATGACGCGAGAGTGACTAATAATTTTGGCAGCATCTTGGGTGATTAAATGATCGTATTTTGGATATGTTCCTTAGGTGAAAGTGACATGATTTAAAAGGGACTGGATAAAAGGAGTGAAGGACAGGGCAGAATCTAGATTCATAAAAGATTACACTGACAAACTCTAAAGCAAAGTACTCTTTGCTAATTCATTTTGCATGTCTATGAAATTGGTGTGCCACAGTGTTGTTCACTTCACAATTTATGTTTAAGAGTGTATTTACCCATATGCTGGCAGTGACTTGATCCTTCGTTGATCATTATTTTATGCATTTTTGGTTCAACTATTTTTTAATAAGTACATTGAAATAAGAGGTTGCTCTCTGAAAGCTGTAATAGAAATCTGTAAATTTTTACCTTCTTAGTCTTGATTTTTGTTGTGTGGCATGCATCTGATGAATAAAAAATTTCCACTTGTTAATTAACAGAGCTTTGGATAAAGAACGAGCCGTTTTACTTCAGCAGAAAAAGCGTGAACATTTGTCAGGTGGGTTTTGTTTATTTTTAAAATTTTTGAATAAGGATATCCTTTTTACAAAGTTTCCAAATATTGCTAAAATGAGCTTTTAGATCTAAAATTACTTCAACTTCTGAGCAGTCTACCTGGTTTTTATTTGACATATTAGGTGCTAAAATAATTACCCTTGCTTTAATTTGGTTAAGAGCTCAGGATACGGTTTAAACATAAGGTCCATGGTACATAGGCCTAGTGATCACCGCAGTTTTTGTAGGGAGAACTGTGAACATTTATACCACCAGCAGCTTCCCAATCACTGAAATGGGAAACAAAATAATGCTAGTTTTAAAAAAAAAACACTTGGTATGTTTGCTTCTGGGCAGTAACCCATAGCAATTGCCATATACTGCCCAGGTACTAATCTATTGGCTGATAGTTGGGCATTATTTGAGAAAGTAAAATTGAGCGCTACTGAGCAATACCCTCCTGACAGCACTAATGGTTTTTCTATGGACATGGAAGTGTGTGGCTGCTGCTGTTACAGATCGAAAACTGTGAGGATCATAAATACCTGTGTGCCATTGGAAAACGTATCCAAAAAGAGTTTAACCTTATTTTTTTCCCCTTAGAACATTGAAAATTATTTACAGAACTCAATAGGGTTTCCTGAGAAATCATTTAAGATATATAATTTTCCATCATTAGGTTCATAGATTCTCTAAAGCAGTAACCAGTAGCAACCATTTTCTGTTCCAATTCTTTCTGCATTAGACTATTTAGGTGTACTTGTTTTGACAGCTGAATGAGTTCATGGAGTTGGACAATTTTTTTCTTTTATTGCTTAAAGGAGAACTAAGCACCCCCCCCATAAGAAAATCCCCTACCTACTTCCCTAATTAGTCCCACCCACTCCCTGTTTCCCCCACCCCCGGCATAGTAAGTTACCCCCGAAATTGCCACTAAGTGTTTGCTCACATATCGTTGTAGAGCAAGCGCAGCAGAGCTCATGGGTGCCACCTTCTGGATCTCTGGTCTTCCTCTGTATGCGAGCACCATACCAAGAGCTCCGTGCGCTTACTCTGCACCGTTATGTGAGCAAACTCTTAGGGGCAATTTCAGGGGTAACTATGTGGGGGAAGCAGGGGGGGGGACTACCTAGGGTAGTCGGTAGGGGATTTTCTTATGGGGGGGGTTTATTTATCCTTTAACCGTTAGTAAAGCAGTACTTGTATCTCCTTCTACATGTGTTCAGTGACTAGGGCTTGTACCGTACATACAATTTCCCTATTTTTTTTAACCCCAAAAGATATATGGTTTTTGTTATTTTTTGAGCTAAACAAGGCAACCTGGCAACCGAGGCTACTTCATGTTTGTATGGGCAATAAAATGTTCATTAAACTGATTATGAACAAGGGGCTATTTGCCCATTCAAATCATGGAGACTAGGGCCTTAACTTTGTGATTTAGCCCTCTGTTAACACATTCGTGCTGGGGGCTATTTTACATCTAATGAATGACTGATAATCTGTTTCGGTTAAGTGTGCCATATAATTCAGTAATTTCTGTTTAAATTTTGTGACCATTGATCTGTGGGTCCCTAAATGAATATTTTCAGTGATCACAAGAGTTAATTGCTTGGAACATCCTGCCTGGTTTAGGTCCTCACTGTCATGCATATTCTAGTCATCCTGGAATTTAATATTCAAAGAAGTAAATTTAACGTGCAAAGACATATCACATTCTGTCATTTATAATGGTTTTCTTAGGGATCTTGCCTTTTTTTCCTGTCACTTTCAGGTTGTCTTAAAACATTGAGGGACTGATCAAAAGAAAATTCATAAACTTAAAAATACCAAATGCAAAAATCACAGAAGTGCAACTTCACTTACATGTAGTAAACAGGCAAATTTACCTTCATCTAATGCTAATAAAAAAATGTTACTCAGCGTTTTTATAGTATTTTTGAACAACACAGATGCATAGATCATCTCCATGGTTGGGACAATAGTGAAGCCTATTAAGGAAGCATTACATTCTTTGCCAGTTGGATCTTGTAATTACTTGATCTTGCTCAGAGGCAGAGATTGTTGATGCACAAATGAGTTAATAAATCCTAATGCCCACATACCTTTAGGCTTTAACTTTTGTGACTCTAATGCAGATGATCTTCAAACCTGCTACAATGGTAGAGGCAACAGCGGAAGCCTTTTATCTGGTAGGTACTATCTCAAGTGTGACCTTTACAAACCTAAATTACCCAAAATCTTTCTGTACAAGAAATGGCACTACATTTCTTTCTAAATATTGTCCTGTAAATTAACCATTCCATATCATCCATTATGCATAGCTGAATCACAACATGTTCTGTTTGCATACATTTCTGAAAGCAAGCAGAATCTATTAGAAAGCTTTCTGATGCCAGCAAGTTTTGTATTGTCTGTTATATGACAAATGGTTTAAATCTGAGATGTATATATACAACTCAATGTTGTATAAACCTATTTCATTGTTATTTTCTTTAATGATCTTATTGGGATGATATGGAACACTCTTCTTTAATTATATGTTTCAATCTAGTTTATAGTCTGTATTCCAGTCTATAAGCCATGGCTGTTAATGACCTTTTAACTGTAGAGAACTGTCAAAAAGTCAAGAACCTGCTATGCTTTAAAAAGTTCATGTATGTTCCAGGTAAGCTAATCCTAATGTACTATAGATCAAGATTTATATTTTATTCACTGCTTTCTTATTGTATGTTATTTGTCATTTTATGTATTTTTACAGATGGTGACACCAGTGCAACAGAAAGTTGTGATGAAGTTCCTATGGAACTGTACACTGCTTTCCAGCACACCCCAACAACCCTTACTCTCACTGCCACTAGAGTAAATAAGGTTAATGACAAAAAGAGGAAGAAAAGCGGTGAGAAGGAGCAGAATAATTCTAAAGTTAAGAAGGCAAGTGTGGAAAAAGTGAAAACAATAATCGCTCAGTTTTATGCATCTTGTATGTAAAGCAATGGGGTAAATTAACATAAATCCTCTCGAGGAAACCAGCAACACCCGGTTCACATTTACAAAAGAAGCTGACAGCTATTTGTTTGTTCTGTACAACAGCTCTACTGATCTACCTTAAGTTATTTTCTTGATAGATTGTCTACTTAAAGGATAACTAAACCCTAAAAATGAATAGGGCTAAAAATGCCATATTATACTGAACTTATTGCACCAGTCTAAAGTTCCAGCTTCTCAATAGCATCAATGATCCAGGACTTCAAACTTGTCACAGGGGGTCACCATCTTGGAAGTGTTTGCAACACTCACATGCTCAGTGGGCTCTGAGCAGCTGTTGAGATGCTAAGCTTAGGGGTTGTCGGAAATTATCAAGCAGAAAATGAGGTTGGCCAGTAATATAAGCCGATGCTACAAGGCTGATTATTAAATTCTAACGCTAGTTGCACTGCTTTCTGTGCTGCTGTGTAATAATTATCTGCCTTATATTGTGACATTTCTATTCTATGTGTACTGTATATTGTGAGTTGGTCCCTGAGCTCAGTAAGTGACAGCAGCACAGAGCATGTGCAGTGAATCAGCAAAAAAGTAGATGGGGAGCTACTGGGGCAAATTTGGAGACACTGATGTTCCCTGCTAAAGGGCTGTGGTTGCCTTGGGCTGGTACGGAAGCCCAAAACGTAATGCACAACATTTCTACCCTACTTTTTCAGTTAGGCTTTAGTTCTCCTTTAAATCACAAGCATTGTAAAGTGTTCATTACTTGAATGTACATATTTTGAGAAAATTAAATATGATGATGAAGCTGCTGCTAAAAATCAGCAGATCCCCAAAAATGCAGGGAAACAAGCTCAGGTCTCCCACTGATTATCTATTATAGTGAGTTGTATTATATTTTCTATATTTCATGTAATGTAATTAATAGAAATGAAGTGCATAATATAAAATGTAATCATTCTATGAAAAAACTTTGTCTGATTTTCAAACAAGTCCAAAAAGTAGATGAAGAAAACCTACTTAAACAAATGATACAAAAATTATTATATTTGGTCATGCAAAATTACGTTTAGGACTTGTTTGAAAATCAGATGATGTCTGGGTCACATTCAAATAAAAATGTAGAAAATTTTAAAGAGTTCACAAACTTTAATGCACCGTTGTATATTGGTGCATACTATGTGCACATAATAACACTGTATTGGGGATGGAATTTAACTGGCTTAGTGATTTGTCAGTATTGATTTTTATTCACCAGAAGCACAATAGTGGTTAACACTTCTAACTTAGGAAGCATTTAAAAATACTTAGGGGGAATTTAAAAAAAAAAAGACTGCAATTAGCCCGCACCTTTGGTGGGGGGAAAATTGCAACAGGTGCCATTTGACGTAGACCAATTTTGATAAACCAGCACAGAATCTGCCTATGTACAGGTCAGACATTTGCAAAGTTGAAGATACAATATTGCCTATAATCAGTTATCAAGTTACATGTTAAAGACCATAACATAGAATGTACTGACTCGTGTAATAAAGGTGGTGAAGCCAATGAAGGCATTTAGTGGGAAGAAACTGCTGTAACGAGTGCTTGCTCTTAAATAGTATTAATTGTCATATATATACCCAGATTTAGACAAAGTATACAGATTTTACCAAATTTACCAGTTAATAGCTTGTTTTTTTTATTTCATTTGTCTCCTTCAGGCTTTTCGTGAAGGATCAAGAAAATCATCACGTGTTAAGGTACAGTTTGGTGTAATTTCTATGTGTATCTTTAAAGGGACTTTGGTGCTGTTGCAGTCAAATTTATGAGTCCCTTTATCTCTCTCATTCAGTGCATCTCTTCTCAAAGTATAAGGTGTGCATCAAAACTTAGTTAAGGCACATGTGTATCATGTACCCCTAATATGCAACAGTAGCATCTACTACCACCACCACCACAGTGTCTGTTGTGCCAAACACAAGTTCAGCTTAATCATACTTTCTAGACTAGCTGCCAACCTAAAAAACACTGGCTATTTCCTATAAGACTATATGCAACAGTGCACTTAAGTCAGTAGTTGGGACTGACACATGGTGTCTTAGAGGTGACCTACATAGCATGTGTGTGCACATCCATCTTTATTCTGCTGTTCATGCTCGCTTCCATAGATTGTTTAAAGGAGAAATGTATTTCACATACAGTCCTAATGCATTGAAGAGAAATATATTTCCCCTTTAAACCTTCTATACACGGGTCCTGGTTTGGTATTGACACAAAAATGGGTGAGTGGAGCTCCTATAATATTTATTTATTTAATTTATTTTTTTAAGCGAAACAGATGTAATCTGTATACATTTGTGAGCTCTCTCAACATTGTTGTATTTATGACATGGAATTCAATAGAATTGCTACAATATACATTAATATACAGAAAAGCTTTTGATAACAAAAGCTTGCTATGCAGTCTTGAGCATTCATGTTTGGGTTTTCAAGAGTAAGCAAGACACTAACAACGTTTTGTCAATTGGCTTACAGTTTAGAATGTTAAATGATTTAAACATAAAACATTAAGGCCTTGCTTTTATCATGTCATCATTTTAGTTGAGCTGGAACGGCCCCTTTCTGCTGAAGTCACAGAGAATTATTGCTGGTCCCTAGATCTGCAATGATATCCCATTAGAAAGTGTTTTTCTGTACAGGAGTGAGTTAAAATATATAGTTAAGAAACGCATATCTCTGCTTTTGCCTCTTGCAAGATAAGACATTCTCCTGCAACAGGAGAATGTCACCTAATTCTGCTGTAGTGCATGGCCAGAACAACTTTCTCTTCAGTGCCACCCCGCCCTAATTGCTTTTTGGTTGTGTGAACAGAAATTATCTATTACACCTTTCTTTTCTTTTTTTATGTAAGTGTTCATGGAGAGCTGTGTTTGTACCAAATTATGTGTTGAGTGCACAACGTTCACTTTGCACATCACAATTTGATGGCTTAAGAATGAACATATGTGTGCACATAGGTTTGAGGGAATATAAGGGTAAGCTGTTATTTAGGCCTGAAATGGATCTGATTATTGATCTGGTAACTGAGTGTTCTTCTCCCTTGGAATAAGAAAACACATACTACAGCATTTGAGAAAAATTCATTTTCCTCTTGTGCCATAGGCTTTCTATCGTTCAGGATCATCTACTCTACTCTGAACTGCATATCATGGTCACACATGACTGGGGAAATTTAATTTGTATTACTTATTCATATTTTTAGGGCTCTGCTCCAGAAATTGAACCCTTAGACAATTATGCTTTTGGATGGGAGAATAAAATCAAGATATGGATGGACCACTATGAAGAAGCAAGCAAAAACCAATACAGTGAAGGTGTCCAAAAAGAGGCACAAAGGATTGCTTTGAGATTCAGCAATGAAAATGATAAAAAAGAACAGATTAAGTCCAACTTTAACACCAGCAATCTAATTATCAAACCACCGGTAGAGGTGAGTTATTTTTTACAGAGTAGTTTGTTTGTAGTTTGCTCCTTTAGTATTTTGTGTTTTGTGGATAAAGACAATTTTTGGGGATCTAGCACAAAAATTATATAATATAGACTTCATCTCATGGAAGTAAGACACCTTTTAAGTATAACCTATTAAAATTTAATTTGTGAAATAATCAAATACAAACCCGAAATAAGGCATACACATCCATATAATACACTTGATTTTGATACAAAAGCAATATGTCTTCTGCTAAGCTAAGCAGTAAAATAATGTCTTGTCCCTACAGAGCTATCTACAAAAGAACAAAAAAATTTTGAAGGCTGCCAAAGACTTGCTTCCCGAAACACTAATTATAGAATACAGGGGGAAATTTTTGCTTCGGGAGCAATTTGAAGCAAATGGGTATTTCTTTAAAAGGTATGTGTTTTATGTGTTTGAATTATTGAACTTTATGCAACATATGTATAAACCATACACCTAAATCAAAAGAGCAACCAAAGTGATTTGAAGCTTTCATGGTTTCATTAGGTGCACAGATAAAATAATTAGAAATTCAGCCATTGCAGGTGAGGAGGCTACTCCGTGAATTCCCTTGCTTGTACTGTGCAAGAACCAATTCATGCTCCTTCGACAAAATGAGGGTGCTATATGAATATCAGTACAAGAGTAAATGTGTATATCTAAAACTGCCACAGAATAATAGATGTGCTTGTTTAGCAGCCTTATTGTTGTTGGAAGTTATTTCTATAGCATTGACTGATTATGCAGCTCTGTGCAGAGATTATACATGATTCACATCAGCCATGACAAACAGGTACTGCTCTCAGTAATATAGGATCCTCCTCTTCATACACACCAACCAGGAAGAGTGAGCGCTGTGGTGGGACTTCGCTAATTCATTTTACTCACATTCCCTGATTATTTTGAAATCTTTCTGTAATGAATTATATCACTAGACCGGTTGGTCTTCAGCTGATGGGACCTCCTGCCTCACTGTGAATAGATATTGACCATGTTTTTACTAAATTTTTAACCAAGGCTATAAAGACAGTAGGGGTACAAGCAAAGAAAATGGGAAAAAAGCTGTCTGGGTTTTCAAATAACTGTTTCAGTTTATATTAGCATAAAATGGAAGCATCTAGGATAAAAAGCAATCAGCCAAAATGTACAATATTTAGTAACATAATCATTTGAAACAAAATCCTTAGTAGAGTGGACAATGTTACATCTACAAATTAAAGGTGAAGGAAAGTTATGGAGGCATTTTATTGCCAATAGATTAGCTGCAATAGTGCAAGCTAGAATGCTATATTTATTCTGTAGAATGTTTTACCATACCTGAGTAAAAAGCTCTAGAAACTCATACTGAAGTATAGGGACTTCAGCATCCAACAAAGGGGGAAAGGTTTGCATATTGGTCATGTCATTATCTACCTTGCATGGACTAAACATTAGTATAGAATTTATTTCCCTGTTTAAAAAATATCTGATTTATCTAAAAAAATATGACAAAAAGTTAAGCACAAGCTTTGTTATTGGAAATATTGTTAAACAAGGGTGTGCATTGCCCCTTTAACTGTAAATGAATTATGTGCTCAAACCTAGTTAGAGATCACTGCACTAGTTCCCTTTACCTCATGGTATCCCTCACTTAAAGGGATAGTTCACCTTTAACATTAGTAAGCTGGTTGAACCCTAACAACCAGCTAGCTGATTGTTAGGGTTTAATTTACCATTGCAACAGGGTTAGAATAAGAGACATATATGAATAAGAGAAGAGGAGCTAAATAGATTGTATTAAATAGAACCTTTGTCTCCAAAGGCTTTTAAAACCATTTAGTTTCACAGATATGAGGGCCTGTGTGGAAAGATCTGAGTCTTGTTGTGTCATTTACACAGCTGCCTGGTTCTTTGGGTTACTGTCCCTGACAGCCAAATAGCAGATTGGATTGATGGAGAAAATGTAGGACTCAAACAACTCTAATCTGTGAATGCACTCCTTTTTAAACTGGACAGTTTTTATGACCTGAATAAAACATTGAAATGTGCTTTTCCTTTATCTGAAACCTTTGACCAAATCATGTGATAAATCATGTGAAATTGCATTTTATTAGCAATAGTGCATACAATGTGACCTTATTAGATCACACATTTGTGCGGGTAGACAAAAGCATTTACTTACTGGAGCTTGAAAGCCAAAATATATCCGCAAAATAAACCAAAGTAGTAAGCAATTCAAAAGTTGTGCAAAAGAGAATTTAATTTATTTGGGATAATGGATTCTTTTGATTTTGCATTAAAGGAACAGTAACACTAAAAAAATGAATAAAGCTTATTTATATAAAAAATAGTTTGTTTCTGAAGCAAACACAGCAATTTTACAAGTGCAGGTCAACACTGCGTTATATTTGTATTACTTTAAAACACTTATGTTTTGGTATTACTGTTCCTTTAAAAGCAGTGAAACATGTTAACTTACATGTAATATACTTATTTGGTTTAATCTTTTTTTCTTTCTATGCTTTCTTTAGGCCATACCCTTTTATTTTGTTTTATTCTAAATTTCATGGATTAGAAATGTGTGTTGATGCAAGAACATTTGGAAATGAGGCTCGGTTTATACGACGTTCCTGTACTCCTAATGCTGAGGTATGTTTAACTTACTCAATACTGTGTAAATTTAAACATTTATGCTTCCCTCTTTATCCTGTTGGTATAGTTAGCAGAGACTACCCTAGCAGCTAGGCAATGGTTTAAATGAGAAATTGGAATATGAATAGGAGAGGGTCTGAATAGAATAAGTAATAAAAGTAACATTGTTTTTTGAAATAGTTGTTTGGCTACTGGTCCACAAAACCACATGGAGCTGTAAAGAGTTTTTTAAGCCTTATATAAAAATGATGACAATTTGAAAGTTTTCTAGGAATAGAACTAAAAAGGAGCAGCTCAGTATTCAACCATTACACCAAATCTGTATCTATTAAACTGTTCTTTAGTGCTTAAATGTGAACATAAAGCATTCAAGTAAAAGTTTTTTTGTCCAGGCAACCATTTTTCTGAAGCATTCAATAAGCATTTCCCCTATTTCACTCTAATGCTGACTCCCACTTCTATCCAATGGTTATTCAAAACAACGAGAGGTTAGTTGGAACTCCTCAAAGTTTAGCAAATTGTCGATTCTTTGGCTACTTATCTTGTATTACACCTCCGCCTAGGGTGTACATATAATCAAAAACTTGAGTATACAAGATAGAGGCACTGAAGCAGAGATTAACTGTTTAAGAAGTGTTTTATTAACCACACAACATGTTTCGAGCCTGGAGGATCAGACCGGATATGTTCATGTTTACTGACATGGTTTGCTGTCACTTTATTATGTTGAATGGCATTGGGTTGGCAGATGCCATATGCATTTGTTACTAGAATGTGTTGGTGGACTCTCAAAGGTCTTTATGCAGCAGAAGGGGGTGGCAACCATAAGGTGAATTAGGGGAAATTCTTAGTTAAAGGAAAACTATACCCCCCAAACAATGTAGGTCTCTATTAAAAGATACTGAGTAAAACAGCTCGTGTAAAACCCTGCTTCATGTAAATGAACCATTATCATAATAATATACTTTTTTAGTAGTATGTGCCATTGGGTAATCATAAATAGAAAATTGCCATTTTAAAAAATAAGGGCCGCCCCCTGAGATCGTAAGATTCACTGTGCACACATACAAACCACATGTAAGGTCACATTAACCAATTAACAGACAGAGTTCTGCCTTTTGCTTCCTCACTTCTTCCTGTTACGGTTAGTGTTGTAGTATTTCTGGTCAGGTGATCTCTGAGGCAGCACAGATAGAGTCACGAAATGTTGGTTCAAGGCAAGAGATGTAAAAGGGCAATATTTATGTAAATATATATTCCAGTTTGGTAAGATTCTTTAATATGTCATTCAATTTGATATAAGTATTTGCTTAAGTATTCATTTTGGGGGTATAGTTTTCCTTTAATGGTTCTGATATGCATGAAACTGTTCCATGTTTTATATTTCAGCCATGTTTTCGTGCTTAAGTGGTTCATGACCATTTGGTCTACAAATGTGTGACTGGAATGCATGTCTTAATCTGCTATAATGCGCAATGTTTATTTTTTAGGATTAAAGAAAAGTTTACATTCATCTTATTAATTAGCTATGAATATTAAGTCAAAGCATTGATTCAGAGATAACAAGCCTGATCAGAAATGATCTTGGCTTTGCCTGCTTCAGCTTTGAACCCATGCACACTGCTCAACTGCTTTTAAGATTTTTGGGTTACTTTTAATGCATTTCAGTGTAGCAGTTAAGAAAGGATTTGGGTGTAAATTACTAACATAGGTCAGGGACCTGTTGCTATGGGTAAAAAGGTGACACGTGGTTAAATTAGAGTGAAAAATGCAGGTGAGATGAGGTGTCTGTAGATTATTTTGTACACTGAGTTTATCTACATATCTGAAACCAATTACACGAATAAACTTTGATGGCCAAAGTGTGATAAATGTTGCTTTGGAAGTTTTAAACATACAACCAGAATTAGCAGTTTCACACACACGCACAGCCATTTATTGGTTACAATTAAATACAGATTAGGAATGTATAAAATCCATACCAAATGACAAAAGTGCATCCTAATGCTATGTGGTAGCCATGCTTTCCACTTCTTTCACGTTTGGTATCAGTTTAAGGCTGCATTGTTAAACCTTCATATTCTTAAAAAAAATTGAGTCCTACTATGGTTTTTTTTTTCCTTTTAATTATAGGTGCGGCATGTTATTGAAGAAGGAACAATTCACCTATATATATACTCAATTTCAAGCATTCCAAAAGGGGCAGAAATCACTATTGCTTTTGATTTTGATTATGTAAATTGGTGAGTAAGATACATGGTAGGATGGATTTAAATATGTGACCCAACGGTATTACTGTATAAGATGTTGAGGCCTTAGTCCAGGCATTGAAGAAAATCAATATACTGTAATTATATCAACTGTAGTGTTAATGATTGTTAGTAAATAGATTTAGTGTTCAGGGTATAGTTTTATTTTAATCATGCAATGTGCTTTCTATCACATTAAAGTCCCTTTTGTTTTTTTTTGTTTTTTTATTAATGGGAACCACAATGTGGGTGTGATTTGGGAACATACAACATAAATCAGAATGTCCAAGCAACAGTCTACTGCCACATACATCTGCTAAAGACCGTGAAATTTCCCAATTAGAGTAAATGAAGAGAAATCAGCAGTTAGATATTTTAATTTGGTTTAAATGCCCCCAAATTGTGTTTTTTTTTTTTTTGTTTTTTTTAAAAAAAGCCTACCAGTACTTTTAATAATATTAGAAATATTTCAAGGATTTATGTTTTAATATGTTGACTTTTTTTTTATCACAGTAAATATAAGGTGGATTGTGCATGCCTGAAAGACAATCCAGATTGCCCAGTTCTCCGATGCAGTACAGAGTCTACAGAAAATAACAGTGGTTATGAAACTAGAAGAAAAAAGGGGAAAAAAGAACTTTCAAAAGAACGAGAACCTCAAAACCAGAACATTGTAATAGATTCAGATGGCGCAATTAACAAATTTAAAGCATCAGATAATAAGCAAAGAAAGCTCTCCCCTCTTAGACTGTCAATATCAAACAACCAGGTAAGAATTTACATTAATGTAATGATCTCAACTGACTTTGCAAAGTGTACACACACTACAAGACTTTTTTTCTGCAATATTTAGCAACCATAGCCAACAATCAAGTGAATATTAACAGGATTACTACATAAGTAATCTCCCATTTAGTTCAGTTTTGAATGCATAACTTTTCGTCTGACTGGATGATTACCTCTGTGTATTTTCCTTTTAAAAGTGGGCAATCTTAGGACAAATCTAGGGAATTTTTTTAAGAAATCAGACATTTTCTGCTCTGGTTGTGTTCATGTGTTTATAGTGAAAGCATATTTATTGGAACTATCATGTGTACACAAGGAGGCAATTTTCCTGTAATAGCTACATATTTAAAGGTGTGCTGCCTAAAAGCTAACTGCCAATTTTGGGAATGGGGCGTGCTCTTCAGTTTTTTTTTTCTGGCTGAAAAATGCTGTGTGTGTACCATCAGCCTTTGTTTATCTTGGGGGGGGGGGGAAAGACTACTTGTTAACATAACATAATGAAGGATTTACGGTGCCATTTTTTTTATTATCATATAATACAATTCTGGAAAATAAAATTAAAACCAATTGCAAAATGTCTTAAGAATATCACTCTCTACATCATTCCAAAAGTTAACTCAAAAGTGAGCAACCCCTTTAAGTACTCAATACTAATGTTAAGATGAAACACTGAAGGCTATTATTTAAAAAAAAAAAAAATATTGTCATGTTTAATAGAAATCTTTCTTTTCCCGGTGTAAAAACCTTAATTTTCTTTCAAAACACAAGGCTTTGCATGCTGTGGTCCACCACTAAAATGCCATGTTATCTACTCCTTTTCCCAGAAGAATACTGTGATATTGATACCCTTATATTCTTTGGAACATTTGTATTCTGCATTTTTAAGGGCTCAGTATATGTACACACGTCACTGATACTTTTCAGTGTACTTTGGCATAGTTTGATTATTTCTATCATGAGTCCTACAATGATAGCCTTTCAGTTTTAGTGTAGGAGCCATTTGAAAAGATTATTTTGGAAGAGACATGATCGTTAAACAACGATTGATCCTCTGTTGCACAGATGCACCTCTGTTCAGGGATCTAATTTGTCTTTGGTAGGGATTTTGTAGATTTAGTGTCCCTTAAGTAAGTAGTGCAGTAGAGCTTCTGTAAAGCAGTCATTTCCATCCCATCTTTCAGGAGCCAGATAATAATGATGATGATATAGAAGAAAAAAGTCCTCTTAGCAATGAAGTAGAAATGGAAGCAGAGGAGCAGATTGCAGAAAGGAAAAGGAAGATGGTAAGTCGGGAAGATAGTTGCTAGTTAAAGTTGTCACTTGGCCTTGGTGACAACTGCTCTTCCCATGCTGACTGTTGCTTCCTCCTAGGCTTTAGACAAAGATATAATAATTGCTTCCTGTTCGCAATGTTCTCTAATATAAGGCTTGCTTAATGCATTCATTTCACTTGGCTCTCTAAATGCCTCTCTGTTGATTTTATTCAATGGCTCTGTGGTTATGGTAAATCATTTTCTGCATATTTGCACTGCTTTAAAGGCCTTCCCCCTGCTCCATCATTATAAAACTTATTTGATATGCTTGATATTTTACAGTATATGATGCAAAACATTTTACTTGTATTTGCAAGTAAATGGTCTTACACATTCTGCAGTAAACATGGGTATATTTAAAACATATACTGCAGTGTCCTCTTGATAATCAAATCAATTTGTAACATCTTTGAAGCTTTGATGATCCATACTACCAAAGTCTCCAGAAGCAGTGAGTAATACTACCAGGGTGGGGACTAAAATTAACTATTAATTTTCTTAACAAAGCACATCAGATATTTTTTAGTACAGGTATGGTACTAGTTATCCAGATTGTACCTGCTGTTTTCCGGATAATGGAGCTTTCCGTAATTTGGGACTGAAGAAAAATGATGTAAACATTCAATAAACCCAATAGGCTGGTTTCGCTTCCAATAAGGATTAATTATATCTTAGTTTGGATTGAGTTCATGGTACTGTTTTATTATTACAGAGAAAAAGGAAATCATTTTTAGAATTTGTCAAAACAAGTGTACCTAAAGGATACCCACACAGACAGGAGGAGAACATACTAAATCCTTGCAGATTATGGTTACCAGAGCACTTGAAAATTCAGGGCCATGACTAGATAATCCAGCAAGAAGGGCTGCAGTTGTGCCCTGCAACATGTATTTATTAGACATGTGAATTTTCAAGTGATCTGGTAACACTTACAGATACTGCCCTGGTCAGGATTGAATTTAGAAAGCAGTGCTAAACATTTAGCCATAAAATGTGCTTATTTACAATATGGCAAATGTCATAAAGTGTTAGAATACCCTATACTAGCCAGAATTGTAAATGTAAAATGGCATTGCCATGGTATCTGGATTGGCCAAACTTTACAATTCTTTGTGATCCAAACTGAATATAAAGTATCTCTTTGAGTATTATATATTTATAAATATGTCTGTGTAATAATACCCTCTACTGTTTCAGACATCTTATACCCCAGCTCTTGGCTAACATGAGAACATCAAGGTTCTAACAAGATTACAAAATATAACTTGCCCATACGTTACCATTAGCAGTATTGGTACAATACAGGTCACACAAAACATTTTACATTCCAAGAATCATTTAGACCTTTTGGACTTACTGTATTTTAGTATTGTTCCCAATGTTGCCAATTATTGGGCTCCAGTATAAAGACCAGACGTATTTTCATACTTTTCAAAAGGTGTAAAGAAGAAATAATGTTACTGCTACACCATATTAAAGTAGAACTACGGTAAACCCCCCTCCTAAAGAGAGAGAGTCCCAATCACCCAATGGGGCCTCCCTCCATGCTTCCTCCCTGAATAGCCCACTACTTAAAAAGGTGTTGGTGAATGTCGCACAGACATCTGCATGCAGAGTAGTGGAGCTCACGGGTGCCATCTTCAGAACCTCTTCTTCCCTTTGACTATCTAATGAGATTTCTGGCGCATGAGCAGTAGGTGGGAACACTAAATTGGCTCCAACTGCGCATGCACAAAAAAAAAAACCTTTGTGTTGGTAGTCCTTTACCAAACGTTTCTGAAGATGGTGCCCATGAGCTCCACCGCGCTACTCTGCATGCAGAGGTCTGTGCAACATTCAGCTACAAATGGGATATCTGGGAGGATGTAGTGATGGGGACAATAGTTGGGAATTTATTTTTAAGAGGGAAGTTTTGCTCCTTTAAGATATCGTACAGTGACAATGTATCAACTTGTTTAATAACTTCTTAAGAACATATGCGAGCAAAGAAAAAACTGCTTTCTAAAAATTAATTGTTATACGTGATAAAAAAACATATCCTGACCACATCAGAGGCCAGCAGTATATACCCTGTTTTTAACACACGCTTAATACAGTGTTGGGAAGGAAGGGTTTGTTTATACTGAACCTGTTATTTCAGCTTGAACTAATTACCCTATTAAAGGGGTGGAAGTTCAGGAAAAAAAATCCATTAGTGTATTTAATAGTAAAATACATTTTCAGCAAAAATCCTGTTGTGCTCATGATTAATAAAGGTGTATATAGGTGTCTGGTGCCCTTTTAAGACCTTTTGGGGGGCAAGGGTGTTGATTGTAAAGACCCAGAATTCCTTGTTCCAAAAGGGGTTTCTTTCAACGCCAGCCACATCTAGCTGATTTAGTAAGCATCCCTTTAAAGGGATTATATTATAAGGAAACTTGTGGGGGTTTTTTTTTTTGTTTGTTTTTTTTAAACTGCATCAGTTAAAGGAACGGTTACACCAAAAAGTGAAAGTTCTTAAAAGAAATTACACTGTGCTCTGTGCTGTTAAATTTGGTGTGTTTGCATCATAAAGACTACTATAGTTATAAACGAGCTGCTGTGGGGACAGCCATTCAAGCACAGGATACACAGATAAGTTCTGAAGAATCCCATTGTATTGGACACGGCTTATCTGTTAACTGCTGTGTATCTTTTGTGCCCTTTCTCATTTTTCAGCTTTTAATGGCTGCCCCCATGGCTACACAACAGTTTATTTATATAAACTATAGTAGAGTTTCTGAAGCAAACACACCAGATTTACCACTGCAGCACAACACATTATATTTTCATTACTTTAAAGCACTTTTATTTTTTGATGTTACTGTTCCTTTAATAGTAACATGACTAGCTCTATCCCTGAAGGATTCAGGCAAAGGATCATTCATAATAAACTGAGGTTGCTTCCTGTACACCATAATTTAAATAAAGGGGGAAAAAAACAATACATTTATTGGATTTGTTGCTTCAATAGATTTGCTGTAAAGTGCAGGTGTTATTTCATGTAAAATAATTTAGTATCTGCAAAGATATAAATCAATATGTGGGGAAATATCTATGCTGCATTCATTTGGATTTGGATTAACTATATGGGCATGGATTATTATTTATTTGCATCTTTATAGTTTAGTAGAAGTTACCACACTGAGCTTACCTTTTAGATTATCTGACATATTTACTTAGGGTCGAATATCGAGAGTTAATTAATATCGAAGTCGAAGGATTTACCGATATTCGTTCGTACGAACGTTCGTAGGAAAAATTGTTCGATCAACGATTAAATCCTTTGAATCGAACGATTCGAAGGATTTTAATACATCAATCGAACGATTTTCCTTCGATAAAAAAAACCTAGGAAAGCTTATGGGGACCTTCCCCATAGGCTAACATTGATGTTCGTTAGGTTTTAGTTGGCGAAGTAGGGGGTCGAAGTTTTTTTTTTTTAAAGAGACAGTACTTCGACTATCGAATAGTCGAACGATTTTTTAGTCGAACCGTTCGATTCGAAGGTCAAAGTAGCCAATTTGATGGTCGAAGTAGCCAAAAAAAAACATTTGAAATTCGAAGTATTTTTTATTCTATTCATTCACTCGAGCTAAGTAAATGTGCCCCCTGGTGTATAGTTTGGTTTATTATAGGTTAGTGCTGGCCATAGATGCAAAGATCCAATCGTACGAATCAACTTACGATGGGACTTTCCCATCTCCCAACCTGCCACTAACCATTCAGATCAAATTCTTAACCATTCAGACCAAATAAAGTAGTAAAAGAACAGATCAGCCGATGTTCTGCCCCTGACAGCAATCGTACAATAGTTATGGCCGACAAAGCTAGTGACAGTCTCCCACTGAAAATCGTACGGTCGGCAATACATGCAGATATTATTGGCAGACGAAAGAAATTTTCTAACCTGTCTGATTGACCAAACGACCGATCTCCACCGGGTGAAAAATGTCGGGAATCTCCACACACAGTCCGAAAATCGTAAGAATCCACGATTATTACAATTGGATCGTTGTCTATGGCCAGTTTAGCACCGTTAACTTTCGTCAGGGCCGGAACTAGGGGTAGGCAGAGTAGGCACGTGCCTAGGGCGCAAAGCTGGGGGGTGCCAGGCACGTACCTGCTCTGTCGCCCACCCCATTGTCCGGTCCTGTCTCTCCCCGACTGACGTGGATATTTTTTCTTAATTGCGCTTTTGCGCATGCGCGAAACTACATGCGCGCCATATCACAACTTCACGCATGCGCACTATAACGGCGTTACGCACATGCGCACCAGAGCACGCACTCAGCCGGCGCCGTAGCCAGCCAGGTTGCCTAGGGCGCCTGGCTGGGTTGGCCCGGCTCTGACTTTCGTTGTTAGACAAAGCTGAACCTCTTGGACATAAAGCAGACTGGTATAGCATCAGAGGACGCCTTTTTTTTCTAACCATCTTCTGACTCCTAGTGGTAATGCTATAACCCATGGTCCCTGTGTCCCACAGACTTGGAGAGAAAATGATCTATCAGTGAGTAAAACAAAATCCCCTTTTCTCGGATCATCCCAAGGCAGCACATGGTCGAATGGGTTAATGCGCCCTTCAAGAATAGGATGACCATGAAAAAAAAACTATCCAGGCCAAACTATCCTCAGCCCTCCTCTTCCCTTTATTTACCCTTCCTCCATCAGTTGTTTGTCATCCTGCTTCCATGAGATAGGAGTTCCAGGAGCTTGGCTCCCTGCTATATATTTTTTATTTTTTTCGTTTTAATGGAATCTGAGCTCAAAGGGAGTGAGCGCTGCTCTCCCAGATGACAGACCATAGGCATGCTGTAGCGCTGTTGAGTTCCCCTCATCCACCAGGAGTCATGGGAAGTTCCTTTATGACGTGTCAGTGCCGTCTCAGGGGCCGGTATTTGGCTGTCTCACCATGGGTCTCCCATTAAAATTAAAACTTTACATCTCCTTTAAGGGACACCTATCTCCAAATCCCCATCCACAGGGACGATCAGCAATTCCTTTGCGGCACTAGGAAGACGCTACCAATTTCAAGCGCTACAATTTGGCCTCGCCGCCACTCTTCACGTATTGACGAAGGTCATGGTTGCCCTGGTGGGGTATATGAGACAACTAAACCTGTTCATTCTACCATACTAAGAATATTTACTTTTGAGGGCGCCATCTTGAGCCACGGCCCAAGCCAACACAAACAAATGCATCCAGATCCTGACCGAACACGAGTGGAAAATCAACAACACCCAAGAGTATACTCAATCCGACTTAAAACATTGGTTTTCTAGGAGTCCTTTTCGATTCTCAAAAAGGTGATGCTCACACAGGAAAATGCACCACCCTAGCAACAGCTGCAAGGCAGCTACTCAACAAGTCATCAGTGCATAAAAATGTATGCGACTGTTCAGGCTCATGACCTCGTCTATCGAGGTCGTCCCTTATGCCAAATTCCACATGCGACCACTACAGCTGGATTTCCTCAGAAAATGGGACCCAAGACCCAACACAACCTTAAAGGCACCACTGGTGCTCTCCAAAATGGCAAAAGCCTCCCTGTGATGGTGGTTGCAAGACTCCAATCTTTCAGCCAGAAAACTGTTCATTGGGCCCTCATCACCAGAGACGCCAGCCTCACTGGTTGGGGTGGTGTCTTCATCAATCGAGCAGTACAGGGCAAATGGTCACCTACAGAAGCTCAGTTACACATAAATGTTCTGGAACTCAGGGCTATTTATCTGACATTGTCTCCCTGGACAGATCTTCTAGCAAGGAGGACAGTAAAAATCAGTTCAGACAACTCCACAGCAGTGGCATACATAAATCGTCAGGGAGGTATTTAGCCAAATAAACACCCGCTGGGGTACACCATAGATCGACAAATACAAGAGGTCCTCTGCACTCAACCCATTATCAATATATTTAAGACAGAGACATTTTGTGCATACTGCGACTGAAAAATGCCTTACCCTTTAAACAAAACAGGGATTGTTTGTCCATATATTGCAATATATTTAAGCTGGCCAACTACGTCAAAGTCATCCCATATCTGGCCAGTCCTACGCTCAATTTTCATCTGATTCATTAAGAATTCTATTGCTTCATTATACATTTTACATAGGAACTAAGTTTTACCTGCAACTTACTAGCTGCTTTCAAAGTAAACCTCCCAAACTTGGCAGCCCTTTTATTAGACACCAGTGGGATCACCTGACTATAGGTGGGATGGGTGGGAGCTACAACATGGAGCTGGTCACTGCTCCTGAACTATAACAAACAAGGAAAAGTTGTGCTCACCACTAATTTTTAAAACCATTAGGCGGGGGTGCAATGAGGCTGTGACCACAAAATACATATAGACAAATACAAGAGGTCCTCTGCACTGAACCCATTATCAATATATTTAAGACAGAGACATTTTGTGCATACTGCTACTGAAAAATGCCTTACCCTTTAAACAAACAGGGATTGTTTGTCCATATATTGCAATATATTTAAGCTTACACCACAGATTGACAGTATTGCTCCAGGTCTCAGGACCCCCAGGCCCTGGCAGTGGACGCAATGACAACCCAGTGGAACTTTCTTCTGATCTACATCTTCCAGCCAATGATACACCCAGTACTTCTCAGACTAACCCTGTTCTGAACCGCTGCGATATTGATCGCCTCAAATTGGCCCAGGCCACAATGGTTCTCCAAACTACAAAGTTTGTCAATAACGCCACCCTGGAAACTTCCACTTCGCAAGGATCTCCTAACCCAAGGACTTTGCAAACACCCCGACCTAAAGAGGTTATAGCTCACGACATGGCTATTGAAAACCCCATCTGTAGACGCAAAGGCTTCTATGACCAGACTATACTATGAGCTCACAAACCAACCACAGTCAACTGTTATCACCCTATTTGGCACATATTAAATACCTGGTGTAACAGCAAGGCTGTCAACCACGGTTCCTGCCCTATCCCTACCCTGCTCAAGACGACCTAGAGAAAGGGCCGGTAGTCGGCTCCCTCAAGTGTAGGTGGCAGCACTGTCAGTGATCTTTCAAACACAGTTTCCACTGCACAAGGATGTCAGGACCTTTTTACAGGCCGAAACCCAGTCCCACCCTGGGACCTCAATCTAGTTTTGCATGTGCTCGAACAGCCATTCGAACCACTAGTGACAATTGATGTACTGTTGTGGCATTCCTCGTGGCGATTTCTTCAGAGAGGAGGGTATACGAGATAGATGACTTGGGGTACAAACCCCCCTTATGTATTTTCTGTGAGGATAAGGTAGTGCTGCGAACACTATCTACATTCTTACCGAAGGCAATCTTTACGTTTAACCTTAACCAAGAACTCCTCTTGCCCCAAACCAGCCACTCTTAAAGAATAACTACTCCACAACATGGATGAAGTTTTACATACACAGGACTAAAGACATCAGGAGGAAAGACTCGCTGTTCATTCTCTATGGATTGGTACGGAAGGGATCTAAGACATCGAAATCCTCAATTGCCTCATGAATCAAACTGCTTATCTACACGGTGCATCAACAACATTGGCTTCCAGTTCCTATCAGTCACGGCTTATTCCACATGGGCTCTCAGTGCTTCATAGGCACTAGTAAACAACGCTTCAACTTGGCAAAGCAGCAACATGGCGCTCGTTACACACGTTCTCCAAAATTTACAACATTTTCGCATCGGCTGAGGCCTCCTTCGGGAGAAAAGCTTTACAAGCTGTCGTTTCATAAGGTGCTATCAGCCTACATGTTCGATCACTACCACTATTTTCCTGTTTAGCTACACTAGGGCAAGTTGTTAACTTGTTTCTTCATTACTCTTGTTTTTCCCTTTCTCTTTACCTGCTTTAGGACTAACCCATTTGTCCCTGTGCTGCCTAGGGACCATCTGAGAAAATGGGATTTATAATACTACCCGAAGAATCTCTTTCCCATCATGGCAGCACAGGGAGCCCCACCCTTTTCTTCTTCCTTAATATCTCTCAGCTGTGCTAATGGGTACTGATGGAGAAGGGGTTAATGCAGTGAAGAGGAGAGCTAAGGGGGACATCCCCCCCCCTGGTGTTGGAAATCCCGTTTCCAATACCAACTCTTGTAACTAAACATTAGACAGTTTTTAGGTATAAGATTTTTTTTCTATATTATTATTATAGTATCTTTTTTAAAAAGGTTCAGCTTCTGTGTTAAATGAATTAAAATTCATTTTACATATCTTTAAGCTTTTTTGAGAAGTATTAATGAATTTTTATCCCCAAAGGCCTAAATGCTGCTGTAAAGATAAATATCTCCATTATTTTCTTAGACAAGAGAAGAAAGAAAAATGGAAGCTATTCTGCAAGCTTTTGCAAGACTGGAGAAAAGAGAAAAAAGAAGAGAACAAGCTTTAGAAAGAATCTGCACATCCAAAACAGATGTGAAAACAGAGACCAAGGACTTACAGATAATCAGTGAAACAGAGCTCCCGCAGGTATTTTATGTTGAGTAAATATGACTTTGTGTCAGAAAATCTAAGTGACTGGGATTTCTTAATAGACCTATGAAATGCTGCTCACCATGGCACTTCTATGGTCACACATGACTGATGTCTGCACTTGGGTACTGATCTTATAAATATAGAATGGGGACCTATACTGTACTTGCAGCAGAAGAGAGGAAACCTTCTGCCCACGTTGGTCCTTCAGTTCCTTTCAAGTTAGATTTTTCTTGCTTCTAAAGCTAATGACCAACTGGTTGTTCCCTTTCCTGTGAGATAGAGATATATATATATATATATATATATATATATATATATAATATATATATATATATATATATATATATATATATATATATATATATATATATATATATATACAGTCCTTTGTCACACAGATACATCAGGTTAGAAAATACAAGCATTGCTTAACTGTTTTACAATGCAGTTAGTTGAATGTGAATTTCCATGCATTAGAGGCTCATTTTCTGACTTACATACCCACTGCGATAAGGCCTGATATATATATATATATATATATATATATATATATATATATATATATATATATATATCTATCTCAAAGGAGAGGGAACAACCAGTTGGTCATTAGCTTTATAAACAAGAAAAATCTAACTTGAAAGGAACTGAAGGGCCAACGAAGAGGGGTGGCAGGCAGTGGATCAATATATCTGCCAGAAAGAAAAGAAAATGACCTGTCCCATTAGCATTAAGGAAGTTGAGATAGAAGGGAGTTTTCGATTATTTTGATGTCTTTTATAGGCTTGCTGGCTGAAAACAAGTTTACATGGAAATGTAAACCCCCCCACACCAAAATGTAATCGCAAAAGCGCCTCTTTGAAGTCTCTAAATACCTTCTACTCTGGTTGTTAATAGTAAGGCTGTAGCATCCCCTTAATCACTTAAGATTCCTTCTGCTCCTCTAACCCGCTCAGCCCCCTCCCTCTGGAATTTCCTTTGGTTGTTGACTCATGAGCATGCTCAGTTCTTCTCAACTCAGATTATTAAACACACACTCCAGTCTTAACAGCCAATGAAGAGATGGCATTGCTGGTTCCCATAGAAACTGCTGTAGCTGCCTGCTCCTATTTTTAAATCCTAACCCCTCTCCTGAGCTCAGAGTAACCATTACAGTGCTCAATCCAAACAGGACTTGTCATCATAGAAAATTCTGCCTGTGTTAGCCTGCATTCTTTAATTGCATGAACTTAACAACATATCCTGTTTGCAGATATAAATGCACTGATGATGTGTCAGAGGACCCCCGGGTAAAAACTATTTGTTTTAGGGAAATGTAATGTCTCTGGCAAACAGAGGGGATGTACTTAAAGGGGTTGTTAACCTTTGAAATAACTTTTAGTATGATGTAGAGAGTGATATTCTGAGATAATTTGCAATTTGTTTTCATTTTTTATTACTTGTGGTTTTTGTGTTATTTAGCTTTTGATTCAGCAGCTTTTCAATATGCATTTTAAGCAATCTGGTAACTAGGTCCCAAATCACCCTAGCAACCATGCACTGATTTGAATAAGAGACTGGAATATGAATAGGAGAGTCTGAATAGAAGGATCAGTAATAAAAAGTAGCAATAACAATACATTTGTAGCCTTACAGAGCATTTGTGTTTTTAGAAGGGGGCAGCCATGCCTATTTGAAAGCTGCAAAGAATCATAAGAAAAAGACAAATAACTATAAAACTATAAAAAAAAAAAAATGAAAACTGATTGAAAAGTTGCTTAGAATTGGTCGTTCTATAACATAATAAAAGTTACTTTGAAGGTGAACCACCCCTTTAAGAAACTACAAAATTCATAGGGTTTTCGTTTGATAAAAACAATACGAAAAAATGTTTGATACCATTTGGGGTATACATTCATTCTGTGTTTTCCTTAGCAGCACTGACAGCTTGGTTAAAGTAGTAATGTTCTTTAGTGGTGTGAAAAGTTCCTAGTTCGAACTAGTCTCTAACTATCAAAAGAAAATGTTTTTAATCTAAACAGAAAAGTAATATTCTCTGTTAACAGCCAGCATGGCTGACCAATTTTTCTTAAAATGTCATGGACCTCTCACCATTTTCTTTTCTGCATTTTCTGAACTAGGAACCAGTTAAGGAAGAACCTGCCAGCAAACCTACTCCTGCCAAAATAAATCGCACAAAGCAGCGAAAGAGTTTTACAAGAAGTAGAACTCATATTGGACAACAGCGTCGCCGACACCGGACTATAAGTTCCTGCTCAGATATCCAGCCATCTTCTCCAGATATTGAGGTTGTACCACAGCAGAGTGAAACAGAGAATAATGTTGTAACTGAAGAACCTCCCAACGAAAGCAGTGCTGATAATACAGAAGAAGTTACAGAGACAGAATGTTGTGCTCAGAGCAAATGTCCTATAAAATACCCAAAAACAAAAAAGGTATGTTTTCATCCCCAAAGGCACTGACCAAAGCCAAGTAAAGATAATTTATTATATAACAAATCCTTCCATTTTTCTTGCCATATTTAATGCATATACATTTATACATTTATGATATATTCATGGGATGGTTATACACGATCATCCTACAGAAAGCTTTACTATTGAATATGGTAAAATGAGTCCCCAAAATATGCAGATATGTTTTTATTTAAAGGCTAGTTAAGAAAAGTTAAAGGGGAGATATTTTGTTTTTTTCAACTTACAATGTTTTTGTAATTATGCACACTGATAGTAAATAGAAGAAATATTTTTATTATACCATTTTAAACCTTTCAAGTTTCTCTAAAACAAAAAAAAAAAAATAATTTGCATGTCTCGTCCTTTTCGTCCTACTTAAGCTCTTCAATACAATATTGAGCAGCCACCAGCACTTTACATTTAGATTCTAAAGAACATTTGAGAGATGCAAGTGGCTACATTCACTGCTGGGAGGTGGATGACAGAGTAATATTTAAATGTGTTCTGTATACTTTGATTGAGCAAAGCTTTAATCGTGTACATTATATTTCTAAACACAACAGAACATTTTAAACCATGCTTCACTCTAGTCCATGGAGGGGAAAATTTGTGTGCATAGCTTTTTGTTTTCATTTTATATTTGGTAAAAGGTATTCACAAGTATTAACCATTTTTTTCATTTTAATGTTAAAAACCAATTTACAGTATAAAGAAATGTTATGTAATTGTATTTTTTTCCTTTAGCATTTGGTCAATGAGTGGTTAAATGAAAAGCATGACAAAACTGGCAAGCCTGGAGAGCTCATGTTGGAAAAGCCTTTAAGAATAACCACAGATCCTGAAGTCCTTGCAACTCAGCTGAATTCCTTACCAGGACTCATCTATAGTCCTCATGTGTACACCACTCCTAAGCATTATATTAGATTTACATCACCATTCCTTTCTGAGAAAAAGAAGAAGAAAAATGAAGAAAATGTTTCCAACTGTTGCAAAAAGGTATGCAGTATGGCATTAAAGGAACAGTTAAAGGAACAGTTATGTAAAATAAAAACTGGATAAATAGGCTGTGCAAAAAAAAAAAAGTTTCTACCCTTCTATCCCCTGCTTGAGTGGTAATTGCCTACACCCCGTGGTGCCAAGCAATCATCAGATCAGGGTGCCAATGCCATAACATGCAAAGCAGTGGTGCTGTGCAAAGCAGCTTTTTATTAAAGATGTCACATGCACATTTAGATAACCCTAGGGCAGAAGACTAGTGATAAGTGAAATTTTTCACCACAAAAATGACGGCCATAGACTCTAATGGGTAAAAAAAATTGTTGCACGTAAAAAAAAATGTTGTCAACCATAGACTTCAATGCATTTCGGCAAACTTTTCTCTTTTCACAAATATTTGGCGAAACGGGTCAGATTCACCCATCACTACTGCAGACAGCTGCCCCGAATGGTTAATGAGCCAAAAACCTAGTATTTGCAAGCTGAGACTGGTAATATCGGAAAACCACAGAAAAGAGAATATCTAAGTAAAGCTGGCCATAGATGTAACGATTTTTAAAAGATCTTTTCGTTATCGTGAGACCACGATTATCTTGAAACGATCGTTTAAATGTACGATTTGTCCATCAACTAGAAAGACCATTTCAGGCATATTGCCAGCAAAACTAAGGGGAACTGCCTGCTTGGCCCTGCAAACATACATAGATTGCACTGGGGCTGTCAAAATTCTTTTTACCTGGCCGATCAAAAATCGTTTGATTCCCACTAACTTAACGATCATTTGACGGATTGGTCAGATTGCACTGAAATTGATCATTCACCATGAAAGATGTTTGCGTCTATGGGGACCTTAAGCCTTTACTTTTTCTTTAGGTCCAGTTTACAGGACAAGGAAAGGTGAAGACCTGGGGGGTTACGAATTTGTTACGTCTTTTCTTGCCGTTTAACAGTAATAGGAATTGAATCCTCTTGCTTTGAAGTAAAACTTTTTTTAAGAAAATCATTACTTTTCTTTTAAGAATATCTTTCTTTTTTGTTTACTCCAGCGTTGGTTGAAGAAAGCTCTGGAAGAAGAAAATGCACCATCGGTTAATGCACTTGGTTCTCCTGCTCAGGACCGATCTCAAAGTCCGGTTGTAATAAATGAAAGTAAATGCCATCTAATATTGAATGGCAGCTCTCCACTGACAGGTGAGCTCAAAACTGCTAATCTATATTGTGGGAGAGGAAATCGTTTTCACATTGTATTTTTTACTGCTATACCCTTTAAAAAGAAAAGTGCAATTAACAAAACAAAGGGCCTGACTTGTTTTGCGTTTTTAAGATGAATACTTTGATGCTACTGGATGGCTGTGGCAAAAAAAAGTTATATCCGTTAAGTTAAACAGTTCATGAAACAGTTTGTTGTTCATAGTACAATGTATTTTAAGGAGGCCCTCTGCAGCTGTGTTATTTCATTGGCAACCCTTGATAAGTCACATTCATTGTATCAATTCTTGTGTTAACCTTTTAAATGCCACAGATCGTAGAATCTACGTTCTGTGGCAAAGGTACTTGAAATGCCACAGAACGTAGATTCTACGTTCTGCAGCATTTCCTGGTTCAGGAGCGGAGGAGCGGCTGTTAGAGCCGTTCGCTCCGTTCCTGCTCGATCTCCTGCCCCTAGGCAACGAGCAGAGCAGGGGATCGAGTGGCCCCTGGGGCGCGATCGCCCAGGGGCCCAAAAACAGCAGCAGGCACGTGTTACTTACGTGTCCTGCTGCTGCAGCCTGCACCGGATCGACGATCTCCGCCCCCATAGCACACAGACAGGAACCACGAGGCAGATGTCTTCCAGGGGCTCTTCCTGATCGCCTGCAACAGTCTCCAGCGACTTTTTCAGGTTAGTGCAACAATTACACACACAAACACACCAACACACACTTATTACAGTAATACACACTTAGATTCACACTTACACACACTTACACATACATTTTTGGGGATTGGGGGGGTCACTTACACTCACTGCACTTACACACACGTGCACACGCACACACGCGCACATAACATGTAATTTACCATTTGTACACACGCACACGCACATACATGGCATTGTGGCTTTTTTTTTTTTTTCTTATCGCATCGTTTCTTTTTTGGCTGAAAAAAATGTTTTATTGCCATTACGCATAGCGTATTCGCTAACCGTACTGTGCAATACCTTTTTGTATGTTATTTTCGGTGATTATATTGCAATTTTGGGTATTTTGGTGCATTTTTAGCCATTTTATTGAATTTTTAGCCATTTTATTGCATTTTCAGCTCTGCATATGTTGTGTTCACTTGTTTCTAGCCGTAGAACCTGTTTGGCCCATCTAAAATATTCAAACTGTGATTCTGACGGCCGATAACACTAGTCTGGAAAAAAAACATTGATTTTTGTGGTTTTATTGGATTTTTTTGCATTTCACCCTTTACTGCCTTATTTTGTTTTGCCTTGTAAATTTTATCTACTCTACTATATATCCATTTGGGGGTCTCTGTGCGCCACATAGTTTGGTATATCTATGCATATTGGGCATCAAAGTGTTCAGTAGACCTCTGGCGTTCATATTTAGGATGTTTTATGCTGATACGTTACGAAATGTGGGGCATATAATGGGGTAAAATTCAAGCTTTCTGACAATTTTCAGAAATTTGATAAAAACCGTTATGTTCAGCATTGCTTTGCAGTTTGGCAGTTTGCAGTAGAAACACTTATTTACCCATATTGGATTCGTCAGAATGTGTACTTTCTGAAAATATATGGTTTTCTGGGGTCTCTGTACTGTTAGGGGGGTCTAATGTCGCATAATACACACACCAGGTGCTTATATTGCAGCAGCCAGCGCGTCAGCCGTGAAAATGTATATACACTATTGTCATTTGGGGGTCTCTGTGCGCCACATAGTTTGGTATATCTATGCATATTGGGCATCAAAGTGTTCAGTAGACCCCTGGCGTTCATATTTAGGATGTTTTATGCTGATAAGTTACGAAATGTGGGGCATATAATGGGGTAAAATTCAAGCTTTGTGACGATTTTCAGAAATTTGATAAAAACGGTTACGTTCAGCATTGATTTGCAGTCTGGCAGTTTGCAGTTGAAACACTTATTTAACCATATTGGATTCGTCAGAATGTGTACTTTCTGAAAATATATGGTTTTCTGGGGTCTCTGTACTTTTAGGGGGGTCTAATGTCGCATAATACACACACCAGGTGCTTATATTGCAGCAGCCAGCGCGTCAGCCGTGAAAATGTATATACACTATTGTCATTTGGGGGTCTCTGTGCGCCACATAGTTTAGTATATCTATGCATATTGAGCATCAAAGTGTTCAGTAGACCCCTGGCGTTCATATTTAGGATGTTTTATGCTGATACGTTACGAAATGTGTGGCATATAATGGAGTAAAATTCAAGCTTTCTGACAATTTTCAGAAATTTGATAAGAACCGTTATGTTCAGCATTGCTTTGCAGTTTGGCAGTTTGCAGTAGAAACACTTATTTACCCATATTGGATTCGTCAGAATGTGTACTTTCTGAAAATATATGGTTTTCTGGGGTCTCTGTACTGTTAGGGGGGTCTAATGTTGCATAATACACACACCAGGTGCTTATATTGCAGCTGCCAGTGCGTCAGCCGTGAAAATGTATATACACTATTGTCATTTGGGGGTCTCGGTGCGCCACATAGTTTGGTTTATCTATGCATATTGGGCATCAAAGTGTTTAGTAGACCCCTGGCGTTCATATTTAGGATGTTTTATGCTGATAAGTTACGAAATGTGGGGCATATAATGGGGTAAAATTCAAGCTTTGTGACAATTTTCAGAAATTTGACAAAAACCGTTATGTTCAGCATTGCTTTGCAGTTTGGCAGTTTGCAGTAGAAACACTTATTTACCCATATTGGATTCGTCAGAATGTGTACTTTCTGAAAATATATGGTTTTCTGGGGTCTCTGTACTGTTAGGTGGTCTAATGTCGCATAATACACACACCGAGTGGTTATATTGCAGCAGCCAGCGCGTCAGCCGTGAAAATGTATATACAGTATTGTCATTTGGGGGTCTCTGTGCGCCACATAGTTTGGTATATCTATGCATATTGGGCATCAAACTGTTTAGTAGACCCCTATGTTTATATTTAGGATGCTTTATGCTGGTAATGATACATGGACAATACGATGCTGGAAAGTTGAAGCTTTGAGGCAATTTCCAGATATTTCACCAAAACCGCCAAATTTGGCAAAGCCTTGCGACTCAGTAGTTTGGAGCAGAAAGGCATGGGTACCCATTTTAGATTCCGTAGAATGTGTACTTTCCAAAAATATATGGGTTTGGGGGGTAAACATATATTTCTGTGTTTTTACCCCGCAAAAATGCAGTCAATGTGTTGATTTTTCATTAGCTGAAGTTACCCACAGGACTGTTTGTATGCGCTAACTTCATTTTGGGGCCTCTAAATGCCAGATACTTTGGTAAACTTATGAACAATGGCCACCAAAATGTTCAGAGGAACCCTGGCAATCATATTTAGGGTGCTTTTTCTTAGTACGTAATGACACATGGGTGATATGGTGCTGGGAAATTGAAGCTTTGAGGCAATTTTCAGATATTTCACCAAAACCGGCAACTTTGGGAAAGCCTTGCGACTCGGTAGTTTGGAGCAATAAGGCATGGGTACCCATTTTAGATTCTGTAGAATGTGTACTTTCCAAAAATGTATGGGTTTGGGGGGTAAACATATATTTCTGTGTTTTTACCCCACAAAAATGCAGTCAATGTGTTGATTTTTCATTAGCTGAAGTTACCCACGGGACTGTTTGTATGCGCTAACTTCATTTTGGGGCCTCTAAATGCCAGATACTTTGGTAAACTTATGAACAATGGCCACCAAAATGTTCAGAGGAACCCTGGCAATCATATTTAGGGTGCTTTTCTTAGTACGTAATGACACATGGGTGATATGGTACTGGGAAGTTGAAGCTTTGAGGCAATTTTCAGATATTTCACCAAAACCGACAACTTTGGGAAAGCCTGGCGACTCAGTAGTTTGGAGCAATAAGGCATGGGTACCCATTTTAGATTCTGTAGAATGTGTACTTTCCAAAAATGTATGGGTTTGGGGGGTAAACATATATTTCTGTGTTTTTACCCCACAAAAATGCAGTCAATGTGTTGATCTTTCATTAGCTGAAGTTACCCACAGGACTATTTGTATGCACTAACTTCATTTTGGGGCCTCTAAATGCCAGATACTTTGGTAAACCTATGAACAATGGCCACCAAACTGTTCGGAGGAACCCTGGCAATCATATTTAGGGTGCTTTTTCTTGGTGCATAACGATACATGGGTGATATGGTGCTGAGAAGTTGAAGCTTTGAGGCAATTTTCACATATTTCACCAAAACCGACAATTGTGGCAAAGCCTTGCGACTCAGTAGTTTGGAGCAGAAAGGCATGGGTACCCATTTTAGATTCAGTAGAATGTGTACTTTCCAAAAATATATGGGTTTGGGGTGTAAACATATATTTCTGTGTTTTTACCCCACAAAAATGCAGTCAATGTGTTGATTTTTCATTAGCTGAAGTTACCCACGGGACTGTTTGTATGCGCTAACTTCATTTTGGGGCCTCTAAATGCCAGACACTTTGGTAAACTTATGAACAATGGCCACCAAAATGTTCAGAGGAACCCTGGCAATCATATTTAGGGTGCTTTTTCTTAGTACGTAATGACACATGGGTGATATGGTGCTGGGAAGTTGAAGCTTTGAGGCAATTTTCAGATATTTCACCAAAACCGACAACTTTGGGAAAGCCTTGCGACTCAGTAGTTTGGAGCAGAAAGGCATGGGTACCCATTTTAGATTCAGTAGAATGTGTACTTTCCAAAAATATATGGGTTTGGGGGGTAAACGTATATTTCTGTGTTTTTACCCCACAAAAATGCAGTCAATGTGTTGATTTTTCATTAGATGAAGTTACCCACAGGACTATTTGTATGCGCTAACTTCATTTTGAGGCCTCTAAATGCCAGATACTTTGGTAAACCTATGAACAATGGCCACCAAATTGTTTGGAGGAACCCTGGCAATCATATTTAGGGTGCTTTTTTTTGGTGCGTAACGATACATGGGTGATATGGTGCTGGGAAGTTGAAGCTTTGAGGCAATTTTCAGATATTTCACCAAAACCGACAATTTTGGGAAAGCCTTGCGACTCAGTAGTTTGGAGCAGAAAGGCATGGGTACCCATTTTAGATTCTGTAGAATGTGTACTTTCCAAAAATATATGGGTTTGGGGGGTAAACATATATTTCTGTGTTTTTACCCCACAAAAAATGCAGTCAATGTGTTGATTTCTCAGTAGCTGAAGTAAAGTCCTGATCAATTTGGATGCGCTAACTTCATATTTGTGTCTCTAAATGCCAGATACTTTGGTAAACCTATGCATAATGGGTATCAAACTGTTCAGTGGACCCCTGGCAATCATATTTCAGGTGCTTTTTCTTGGTACCTAATATAGTTTGGGATATGCGGAGCAGCAAAATAAAACCTTTGAAATGATTTTTCAGAATTTTGAATTTTTTTTTGAAAAACCGCTATTTTCAGACAAGCTTTTATGTTTGGTAGTTGGGAGTAGAGAGACATAGTTACCCATTTTGTAATCGGCAGAATGTGTACTTTTCAAAAATGTATGGTTTTCTGGGGTAAACCTACGGTTTCAGGATTTTTTGCCTTGGAATCTAAAGCATGCTGTTTTCTGCCTTAGTGCTTTCAAAATTCGGTAATATACTGCCGGGAGTTTTTGCTGTACAGAAATCCTAAATCTCCCTAAAACTATACATATCTGGTATTGGCACGTTCGAGAGACATAAGGCTTTCCAAATCAGTTGGATTTTCATCCCTAAAATGAAATATTTTTCTGGTATAAATTGATATACGATGAAAAATGGTAATTTTTCATTTTTTTTTGGTATTTAGCACTATAAATTTTTTTGCACAGGTGGAAATACATGAAAACTCAGGCAGATTTAGAAAGCTCAGTTTCTACCGAAAAAAACAATGTATAGTTTTCCTAGGTAAACTATAGGTTTCCCCTCAGAAAATGCCCCTAAAGTGAGAGAGCACAAAATGTTTCAAAAACGGCTGGCATTTCGCGTAACCAAAATGTGAAATTCTGCTGGCACTTAAAGGGTTAAAACTCATTTTGTGTATATTATATTTTTATTTATTTATTTTTTTGAATCAGTTTTCCAAAATATTTTTTTGCCATTATAAAGCACTTATTTTCAATTGGATTTTTTCACTGCCCAGTAAAACTTTTTTTTTTTTGTTTATTGCCAGATATAACCAAAACCATAGATATTAATATAAAACAATAGGCAAAAAAGGTTTGTTTTTTTTAATGCTTAACATGACATTTTGGGCCTTCTGCATTAGAGCACTTGTATGCCCTTTAGCCATTCCACCTTTTATCTTCCCAGTTGAAGTGTTCAAGGTAAGCTCAGGGCAGTATCCGCTTTTCTGCCTCCTGATCCAGAAGCACCTCCTTTGTTTGGATGGGATAAAACTGTCTGTGCTCCTGCCTGGACCCCATCGACCAAATATAGCAGAGGAAACATGACCATTCTAAAATGTTTAGATTTGGATTTATAAAAATTAGTTTTTCTTACTTTCCAGTAATTATTTATACAATATGCAGGTTAGGGTGCATCTGCACAAGTGGTGATAAAGTTAGTAATGTTTATGCTCCGTTATTTGAGTTTAATTATGTTGTTTTACTTCCTTAGATTTTACAACTCCATTGAAGAAACGAAGGTTGTTTAGTTTTTTGGATTGCAGTTATTCCGAAAATTCAACACCAGTTGCATCTCCTTATGCTACCCCTACGCATACTGATATTGCTTCCACGGATCCATTTACTACTCCACCCAGGGTAAAAGCAGAAGAGGAGATTTGTCGCAACGGTTGCAAGCAAACTTATTCACCAGTTACTCCTGTTCCATCCTGCCTGCGTGGAAACAACATGCATTTTGAGGTAATGCACTGAGCATACTGGCAATGACCACAACTTTTACGTTAACAAACATTACCGATATCCTAAAAATGTAGTTGTTTAATTTAAACAGTTGTATTCTACAATTCTCTACTTACTTAAGCTGTAGCTGCAAGTGCAAAACAAAAGACATTTTTAATTGAATATTTACTTTGCAGAGTATTTCTTCACCTGATAGTTCGCCAGAAGTGAATCGAAGATCTTTTTGTCAGGAAGTAAGTGTGTTTTACATTTCTTAACATCAGAGGCCATGCTAAGTGGGTTGGTACATAAACGTTGAACTACTGACATTTTCTTTATTTTCCTATTGCAGGGGAACGACCGGGCATCTACATCTCTGAATTCTTCTTTCAGAAATACAAGCTTGTCTGAAGTGGGGCTGCAAGAAATAAAGACTTTTGGCTACTGTAGCCCTAGGAATAGGACAGATGTTTCTGCTCCGTGTACTGGTGAAACTGATGCTGGACCAGAGGTCCATTTTGAAGTAGACATAAATGAACATAGCTCTTTGCAAAAGGTCATGGAGCCTCCACAGGATAGGACTGATTTAAATAGCCTGCAGGAAACTGCTCATAGTGGACAATGCACCATGTATCCAACTTGGATTAAAAGTCCAAACAGGACTGGGGTGAACTTCTTATCTGTCAATTCTAATTTAAGAGATTTAACCCCTTCTCACCAGCTGGAAGTTGGTGGTGGATTCAGAATGAATGAATCAAAATGCCTGATCCCAGAAGATACTCGGGCTGTTTTTATAGATGGGCCTATCTTCTGTTCTGCAGAAGAAAGAATTGTGGCTGGATTTGGAAGATCTCTTGTTGGCGATGGGATATTAGATGGAAACGGGACACCACTTATTCCTCCTCAGAAGAAAAAGGTTAGTGATTTTTATATAGTGTTGTTTTTCTTTAAAAAAAAAAGAAAAAAAAAACCAGCAACATATCTTCTTTCCAGCAAATTTCCTTAAATAATACTTCTCAAAATCCTGTATTGCAGTAGCAGTATAGATTTTTTAAATACAATTTGGGTTTCATGTTAATCGTTAAGTTGAACAATTGATTTTTAAGGATCAGTAAAAAAAAATCAAGTGTAAAAATAAATCACCATAAAGGAAATTAAAGGACTCGGAAATATGGTACAGTCTATCACTGTGTGACACAATACATACTTCTCTCGCTGGTTATTGAGTCATGATCTTTTGAAGCACATGCAGTTACGGGGAAACACAATATTCATAACTGGTAGACACTGGGTGTGTTATTCAGTAGCGTGGGCATCCTGTATTTTTCATTACATTGGGGGGGTTGACTTTCATTTGATAAAGAACACCGTGAATAATCTTTATAATAGTGAACTCAGCTGGCCCAGAGCTAACATAGTAAGTTAAGTTGAGAAAAGGCACATGTCCATCCAGTTCAACCTTTTAAGTCTATTTCTCTGTCATTTTGGAGGACACAGGGACCTCCTGTGTCCCCCATTCGACTACACAGGGACAGAGTACAAAAATCCTGTTTTTAACCTGCCTAACTGCCAGTTGATCCAGAGGAAGGCAAAAAACCCTATCTGAAGCCTCTCCAATTTGCCTCAGAGGGGGAGAAATTCCTTCCTGACTCCAAAATGGAGTAGTCCCTGGATCAACTTGTACTATGAGCTATCTCCCATAACCTTGTATTCCCTCACTTGCTAAAAAGCCATCCAACCCCTTCTTAAAGCTATCTAATGTATCAGCCTGTACAACTGATTCAGGGAGAGAATTCCACATCTTCACAGCTCTCACTGTAAAAAAAACCCTTCTGAATATTTAGGTGTAACCTCCTTTCTTCTAATCGCAATGGGGGACCTTGTGTCAGCTGGAAAGACCTACTGGTAAATAAAGCATTAGAGAGATTATTATATGATCCCCTATATATTTATACATAGTTATCATATCACCCCTTAAGCGCCTCTTCTCCAGTGTGAACAACCCCAATTTGGCCAGTCTTTCCTCATAGCTAAGATTTTTCAATACCTTTTACCAGCTTAGTTGCCCTTCTCTGTACCCTCTCTAATTCAATAATGTCCTGTTTGAGTGATGGAGACCAAAACTGTACGGCATATTCTAGATGGGGCCTTACAAGTGCTCTATACAATGAATGAATGACCCCCTCCTCCCGTGACTCTATGCCCCTTTTAATACAGCTCAAGACCTTATTTGCCCTTGATGCTGCTGAGTGGCATTGCTTGCTACAGCCAAGTTTATTATCTACAAGGACTCCAAGGTCCTTTTCCATAATGGATTTGCCTAGTGCAGTCCCATTAAGGGTATAAGTGGCTTGGATATTTTTACATCCCAGGTGCATGACATTTATCAACATTGAATCTCATTTGCCACTTAGCTGCCCAGATTGCCAGTTTGTCAAGATCATGTTGCAAGGATGCCACATCCTGGATGGAATTAATTGGGCTGGATAGTTTTGTATCATCTGCAAACACTGATACATTACTTACAACACCCTCCCCTAAGTCATTAATGAACAAGTTAAATAAAAGTGGACCCAATACTGAGCCCTGGGGGACCCCACTAAGAACCTTACTCCAAGTAGAGAATGTCCCATTAACAACCACCCTCTGTACCCGATCCTGTAGCCAGTTTCCTATCCATGTGCAAACGACTTCATTAAGCCCAACAGACCTTAGTTTAGATATCAGTAGTTTGTGGGGAACGGTATGAAACGCTTTGGCAAAATCCGAATAGATCACATCTACTGCTTTATGAATCATATCCTGAGTCAGACACTGACTATACTGAGCTGAGCCAACAGTGCAGCTATGAGGTGGGACTGGGAACTCAAGACTCCTTTATAGTATACACTTAAGAAAAGAACTGATTTAGTACATTTTGCCACTTTTTGGCCTGTAACTGAATGCACTCTGATTGTCAGGGTTACTGACACCTTCAAAAAAAAAAAAAATTGCAAGGTTTACATTTTATTTTTAATTTTCATTTTTAATTTTCATTGTTTCTATTTGATTTTAGGCCCACTGCTATGTATTTTCTGTTCTGTACAGTTTTACCACAAAAGGGTAACATATTTCAGAAATTGTTTTGCAAATATGTGCTTTCCTTTTGATTTGTTTAGGTGTCATTGCTGGAATACAGAAAAAGACAGAGAGAAGCTAGAAAAAGTGGCTCTAAGCAGGAGAATTTATCTCTGGTCACTTTGTCTCCCCATCCGGATGGTCTTGCTGGCAGCTGCATCCCTTCTGAAAGCTGCAATGTTGTGTTGGAGAGTTTTGATCAGAATGATAGTAGCACTTGGTTAACACTGCCACCTGAAGTCCAGTCTGTTACTTTTGAAGAAACAGAGCAATCGACTCTAGTAACAGACACCACAGCCACTGAAAAAAATGATCCTGAAGTCCAGTGGTAAGGAATTTAGTAGTTCTTGTATATACTATCTATATATTATCAAATCTGTTTAAATAGGCCTGAAATATAGTATATGACGCCTTCCATCAGTTTGGTTCGTGTAAAGGTGCCTGAACGATGCCAATAATATATATATATTTTGTTGTTTTACAGAAGTACATGGTTCCTCAAATTGAGAGTTTCTGGCTCACATGGACCATTTGCCCACATTCATTAGGCTGGCAGAGAGCTGGCTGGCTCCTTCCCCATCTTGTTCAATTGTGATAGACTCTGGGAACTAAAGTCCATTTGCATTGCATAAAGTGTGTGCACTTCACAACCCTGCTAGTAAAACAAATTATTTGTATAAAAGAAGCCAGTGTCTGTTTCCTTATCACGCTGCAGCTTGGGGTTTGTTTATACATTATCTATCTCTCTTTATAGTTGGGAGAGCTTTCGGAGGAATTATTAGTGCTTTGTAATGGAAAAATGTTGATTTAAAAGAACAGAGTACTTTTTCAACCCAAGTTGTACAGCAGTGAAAACAAGTATTGAACACATTAACGTTTTTCTCAGTAAATATATTTCTAATGAGGCTATTGAGATGAAATTTACAACAGATGTTGGTAACAACCCAAGTAATCCACACATACAAAGCACTCAAAGCAAATAAGTCCATAAATGAAGTTGTGTGTAATAAAGTGGAATGACACAAGGAATAAGTATTGAGCACTCTTACTGAAATGTATTTAATACTTGGTAGAAAAGCCTTTGTTGGTAATGACGCCTCCTGTATAGAGAAACTAGTCATATGCATTACTCAGGGGTGATTTTGGCCTATTCTTCCACACAAACTGTCTTCAAATATTGAAGGTTCCGGGGGTCTCTTCTATGATCTCTGGTCTTCAGTTCTTTCCATAGAATTTCAATTGGATTCAAATTGGATGATTGACTGGGCCATTCTTGCAGCTTTATTTTCTTTCTCTGAAACCAATTGAGAGTTTCCTTGGCTGTGTGTTTGGGATCATTGTTTTGCTGAAAAGTCCACCCTCATTTCATCTCCAGAATCTTGGTAGATTTCAGCAGATTCTTCTCAAGAATATCCTGGTACATTTCTTCATTCACCCATCCTTCAATATGTATTCCCCATGTCATTCCACATACACATAACATAATCTATGGATTTATTTCTTTCGAGTGCTTTGTATGTGTGGATTACTTGGGCTGTTACCAACATCTGGTGTAAATTAGAAATATTGTTTACTGAGAAAAAACATTGACATTTCAATACGTAATTACTCCTTCTAAACATGAGCGAGACAATACAGCAGTGCCACTTTCGAAGGGCAGCATTCACCTATTTTGCACATTTTTCAGTGTGAGCCGGATAAACAGAATACATTATGTATTCATAATGTATTCTTATAATGAAAAAATGTATAGTTCTTAAAACAATTCAACCTGTACCACACACATGACTGTCAGTGCCAAAATCTCTTATTTGTATACAGCTCCAGAGTTGTATATTGATATTTTTAGCTAAAGTCTGTATCTATAGATTTTCAATCCATGTGTAGTTTATTTTATCTGTATATACGTTTCTTAGGACTGCATCAACATGTGTTGAACAAGTCAGAGAGAGAAGCTATCAAAGAGCATTGCTACTGAGTGACCACAGAAAGGACAAAGATGGTAAGTGAATTTGTATGCTCCTCTAATGTACAATTTAGTTTTTTTCTGGTGTGTTGGCTCAGCAGCTTTTCCCAGGGTAACATACCCGATTCCGTAATCGGAATGGGTGACCTCGTGTCACCTGGAAAGACCTACTAGTAATAAAGCATTAGAGAGATTATTATATGATCCCATTATATATTTATTTACTTCTTATATTACTTCTTTATTAAGCCACACAGGATGATTCTTAGAGCTTCTACATTTACTCCTTAAGGGAATAAATTGAGAACAGTAATGATTTAATATCATTTTAAATGACAACCATTTCTGTTCTGTATTTCTCTGAAAACGTAATGCTCCAATCAATACTCTGTAGGGTAGAACTCAAGGCACTAAATTTAGCTTTTCCAAAATTCATGGTTTTTGTATTTGTTTTTTGCACCAGACATGATATAACATTGTGGTCACTTACTCAGGGGTTCAATAACTTGCACATTTGCTATAAGTTCTGGGTCATTTGAGATCACTAGATCCAGAATAGCATTTTTTCTGGTAGGCTCCTCAACAACCTGTGCCATAAAATTGTCATGCAATAAGTTTATAAATTTGTTCCCATTAACTGATCTAGCAGTACTGTTGCTCCAGTCAATATCTGGGTAATTAAAATCTCCCATTATCATTACTTTACCTAAACTAACAGCCTTTTCTATTTGCATTAGGAGCTTTGTCTCTTCCTCCTCACTTACATTAGGGGGTCTATAACATACGTCTACAATTAATTTGCTGGATTCTTTACAATTGGTGAAGAACTCCACCCATACGACTTCTGCCCCCTCATTTTCTAACATAACCTCCTCCTTTATATAAGCTTTTAAATCCTGCCTAACATACAGACATACCCCTCCTCCTTTTCTATTGCCTCTGTCCCTCTGAAACAAAGTATAGCCACTGATATTAACTGCCCAGTCATGTTACTCATTCAGCCATGTTTCGGCCACACCAATCACATCATATTTTACCTCCAGTACCATATTGAACATATGACATGCGGTCCTCCCTATCCTTAACAGTACCCCCAGCCAAATCTCCTCCCCCATTTTCCCTTTCTTTGCCCACTATGTCGTCTAGCCATCTTATCTCCCAAAACAGCTGTACCATCATCATTAAGGTGCAGCCCATCCCTAGCAAAGAGCCTGTAGCCGACTGAGAAATCAGCCCAGTTCTCCAAAAACCCTCCCTACACCAATCTTTCAGCCACGCATTAATCTCCCTACACTCCCGCTGTCTCCTTAGTGTTGCTGGTGGCTCAGGTAATATCTCTGAGAAAATTACCTTGGAAGTCCTTGCCCTCAACTTTACACCTAGTTTTTTAAAATCGTTCTTGAGGTCTTCACCACCTCCTCTAACTTTGTCATTGGTACCTATGTGTACCAAGACCGATGGGTCTTCCCCAGCCCCTTCCAATAATCTGTCCACTCGTTCCACTTTGTTTTTGACAAGCTGTGGACCAGCCTCCCTACCCTTCTGTCCCCTACTTCCCCTCCTGACTGTCACAAACCTTCCTCCCTCATTAGCCGCCACTGCCCCTTCTCCTCCCCCCACTCCACTAGCCCCTGCCAGTGGTTGCTTTGCAAGCCTCCTTTCCTCCCCCTCGTTCGCCGATGCTCTCAGTGCTGCAACTTCACCCCTTAGAGTCTGCAGTTCAGATTCCAAGATGAAAACCCACCGACATCTCTCACATGTAAATACTGCATGGAACTGCTGCTCCAACACCACATACATGTGACAAGACACACACTGAGTGATTCCAGCAAACCCACCTGCCCTCATATTTACACTGGGTACTTACAGTGTCCCAAATGCAATTCCTCACAAACGCCTTTTTCGGTTTTAAACGCCTTAAGGTTTTTAACGCTGCTTAACACTTAATTCACATGCAACACTTAAGTCATATGCAACACTCGCTTATGACTCTCAGAGGTTAAAGAAGAAAAATGTTGTTTTCAGGACCCTTGTGACAGGGCCCAGATATGTAAAGTATTTGAACTGAGTTGCTATTATTTCTATTCAGTTTAATTTTGCCTACAGTGTAATTGTCTACTCTGGTGCTCACAAACATTTTTGCTTAAATAAGCACCACCCACTATAGGCCCCAATGTCATTCTACACCCTAACTGACCTTTTATTTTGTTTAAAGATGCCGACTTGGAAAGTGGGGGCCCTGTTCATGCCAAGGAATGCCAGTCACCAGACATATCCAATAAGAATTGTATAAGTCCTACACAGAATAAGGTAAGGCAACTCCCAGTGTTGCAATTTTTAAATAATTGTATCACATTTTTCCAATTTTATGTGTGTGTGCGTGTGTATATATGGTAAAACGTCATAGTTCCATATGTGCCACATATCTACATTGTAATTATCATATGTAATGTGGTTTATGCGCTTTGGTTGTGTGTAATTGTTTCTTGAACTGAAGCTGAACTAAAGAAGTAGGGTAGAAATGCTGTACATTATGTTTTGAGCTTCTGTACCAGCCCAAGGCAACCACAGCCCTTTATCAGGGAAGATCTGTGTCTCCAAAGTTGCCCCAGTAGCTCCCCATCTTCTTTTCTGCAGATTCACTGCACATGCTCTGTGAGTGATGGGGCCCACTCACAATATACAGTACACATAGAATATAAATGTCACAATATAAGGCTGATTAGTAATTAATTCAGATTCTCATTACATGCCAGTTTAGAAAACTGCCCCATAAGTCATTAGCCTCAGACACTCAAAATAAGCTTGTACAGTACAATATATATTTAAACATATATATGTGCATTTGTAAATAATGGTATTGTCATTTCCAGCAAAAGATCCTAAACACATTATATACAGTGAGTGACAATCAGCCCTGCCACCCTACATCCCTCTTTACCTTTTTGCATGTTACCTAAAGGCTGGAGAAGGTTTGAGTAATGTATAGATCAAAAGCAACTCACTCAACTTACTAAAAAAAATGCTCCACATAGTGGTCGATGTGAGAATAGCACCCAGGCAAGAGAAATAGGAGCAAATGCAGAGTTGTTGACTACTTGGAGGATTGAATATGTCATACTTGTAATATTATTAAAATACATTTGTTGTTTGAAGAATAACATTTTAAAATGGTAGAATTGTTTAATCATTATTTTTCCTCTTTCTGTGCAGTCCTGTTCTCTGGTGCCTAATTTAGCCCATGGAAAGACACCCTCAAAGCTAGATCCTGCCCAAGACACCATGGTGAATGCATCAACAACTGCTGATGTGAACTTGTGTAACACAGACTCTCAGCAGAAAGCGCTCCTTTCTAAGTGTCACATGCCTCATTCTCAGAAGCTACCTTCTACACCTTTAAAGTTGCATTGTCCGTCATCTCCTCATCTTGAACAACCTCCAAAATGCTCGACACCAGTACAACATGGTTATCTTTCGCCAAAGCCTCATTCACAAAAAATAGGTTCTCCATATAGACCACATCATTCCCAACAGCTTCAGGCGGGGACACCCCAAAGAGAGACTCATACAAACTTTTACCCTGTAGTGCAAAGCCTTCAGCCTGCAAATCTCCAGCCAGCCAGTGGGCAGTTGTTTTCCCAGACCCAACCAGGGCAGTGCTCCACTGTTTATACTTCCTTTAATCAACAGGCTGTCAGCAGTCCTGCTCCACCTCCCCCACCTCCAACAGCAACTTATTATCAAAACCAGCAGCCCTCAATCAACTTCCAGAACTACAATCCGATAAAAGGAGCTGTTGCCCAACAAACTGTGTTTACACCTGGTCCGAATCAAGGTCATCCTACTACAGCAGGACAACCAGCAATTCAAGGACACCATGTAACTTCGGGACATTATTTGCCTTCTCAGAGCCCTAATGTACATCTCCAAGCTACAGGGGTTCCACCGCCCCCACCACCACCTGTAGCAAACTGCCATCAGCAGCAGCACTCTGTTCAACATGTTACAAGTCCAGTTCATACAGTTCCAGTAGTGAGTAGCTCACATATTCATTCTCAGACATCTGGGCATAATTTACCTCCACCGCCCCCTCCACCTCCTGGCCCAAATCCTCATCATTCGCATCTTCAGCATGTAGCAGCGGGGCACCAAGGCCTGCAAGCGCAGCACCAGCATGTTTTAAATACAGTTCCTCCACCACCCCCACCACCGCCTCCACCACCGCCGCAAGCAACAAATGTTTTGGGTGGTGTTGGAAATCTGACGGCATCAGCACAAGGAATGCATATGCAAACTCATCAAGGACCTCCTATTTTCTCTTCAGGAGCTCATCCTAGTGTAGCGCCGTATTCAACACAAGCTGCACATCATAACCAAGTTGGACCTGTAGCGCAGCACCAGTCACTTCCTGGCCAGAACTCTCATATTCAGACACAAGGACCAAACAGTATTGCAGCACCTGCAGCTTTTTGTCCGCATCCGAGCTCCGTCCTTGTCCATGGAGTTCAAGGATCTCAGCCGTCATCAACGGTGCCTGGGCAGGTTCCTATTCACAGGCCACAGGTACCTCCAACCTTCCAAAATAACTACCATGGCTCAGGATGGCATTAGAATTGGATAATCTGTGTGTTAACATTTTTAAATGTTGTGTAAAGTGTATATTTTATATGTACCTTATAAAGGTACTTTTTATGGCCTGTATATGAAACTTTGTACAAATTTCAATTCCAGTGCGTTTCATTGTACTTTTTTCCTTCCGATTTTGTTTTTAAAGTCCCTGAGAACTGTGTGTTTTTTAAGCCAGTATTGACTAAACATTCCAGTTTTGTTCTCATTGTCTTTCCTTTACGGCAGTAGCGTGAATACTGCGGAACTTGTACATTTGCTTGTCTCGATCTCCACTGTGTGTGTTTGTACATGTGGCACTGACCGGTCTCCCCTCAGCCTCCTCTTGTGCCACGTGTGGGACTATGTTGAGAAATCTGCACCCATTCAGTTTCCATTCGTTATATACAGCATTGTAAATGAATGTATAGTTCTGTTTTAACAACTTGACTTCATTAGAAGTTCTGTAAATACTGTATTTTGCTTGTATATGGCTGAAAGCTTCCACCTCATTTGATAAAACATTGTACAGAATATATATTTTTTTTTTGCAAACTATAATCTTTGTGGAAGTAGTACATTATATAACATGTCATTTTTGTAATATACGGTCACATTACAGCACTGGTTGGGCATTTTAATTCATGTTAATAAATCACGATTGTCAGTTTTATCAGGTTAGTCCTTTCATACATTTTACAAATGCAAATTGATGCATAAATACAGCACTTAAAATGTATATTAAAATTCCGTCTCGGCAGTTTTATTTTCCTGATGATTCTAAGCCTTGTTTCTTTTGTATTCATTTATATAGAAGCACAAATATATGTAGTGCTTTACAATTATAATAAATAGTGAGAAATCCCCCATAGTCCTCCTATTCAAATCTTGAGAATCAACAATGTTCTACTTCAGCTTCCACATGTAAAACCAGAAAAGTAAATACCTGTTATTTTGAAGAGAATACAGGCTTGCTATCCTTTCTCACACATCATAACATTATGGAATGCTCTCCGTGGTTTTCCAGGTAATCCTCATTCAGTAAAACTGTTATTATTACATTCCTTGGGCTAGAGTCCTGCGCTGAGCCAATTTGATAAACTGCAACCCGCATACTTACCAGCTTGGGCCTGCTACTCGACCCGCAAGTACCTTATCTGCTGACCATCAAGAAACAGGAAGTGCTGTCATTGTAAACCAGAAGTGACATCATTAGCAGTAGCTGTGATCCAGCAAACCCAAAGAACTGCCGACCCTCCTCTATACCCGCTCCTGAAAGTACAAACCTGCATGGTACCGCCGTTTTTTGCGGGTAACCTGTGGGTAGTTGACCTGCTGCAGGACTCTACCTTTGGCAATTGTCATATTTGAAATACAGGAATGGGATCTGTTATCCAGAATGCTTGGGACCTGGGGCTTTCTGGATAAGGGGGCCTTTCCTTAATTTAAATATTTCTCAAAGCCATTTTAACATTAAATAAATCCAAAAGGATTGTTTTGCCTCAGATAACTATGAATTTTTTTTTTAAATACAATTTAGATGGCTTTTCTGTAATTCAGAGGTTTATGACCTGTATTTGGGTATCAAAGTAACATTCACCACAAATGGTTTATATGAAGTGAATTATCTGCTATGAGAACTGTTAAAAAAAAAAATGGAAGCTTTACATAAAATATCTTTTTTATTTACGTTTTCCAAACCCACATTCCCACTGACACAGTTAAACCTTGCAGAGCCTGTCATTCTAAACTAGGGATGCACCAAAGCCAGGTTTTGGCTTTTTTAAGCAGGATTCGGATTGAGCCCAATCCTTCTGCCTAACCGATCTGAAACCTTTGGAGAGGGAAATCGGGTGACTTTTTGTCACCAAACAAGGAAGTAAAAAAATGTTCCCTTCCCACTCCTAATTTGCATCTGCAAATTAGGGTTCAGTATTTGGCCGAATGTTTTGTGAAGGATTGGAAGGTTTGGACAAATCCAAAATAGGAGGTTTAGATTAGGGATGCACCGAATCCACTAGAGTCTCTAGACATACAACAATGATTCCTAGGCAAAGGCAAACACTGAAAAATATTTCTAGGGTGCCTAACTGTCTGTATTCGCTCCTATGCAGAGCTTGCACCAAGATGAGTGCAAATACCCTATTGCACCTTATTAACTTTGCAGTGCCCTGGATCAAATGGATTAACATCCAAGCTATTGTCCTTGCATATGTAAAAGTTCGGGAATAAGAGATGGAAGATTGACGTATTCCCTCTGCTACCAAACAACACATTTGAAAAATAAACTCAACTGGATATTGATAAAAGTTTGACAAGCCTAGTACTTGATAAGCAATCCAAATATTATGGGAGCCATGGTTACAGTATGTTGTCCCAAAAGGTAAGACCAGCATTATACGAGTGTTCTTACTGTTAACTATATTTCATAGGCAGCCACTGTATTTTGGCTGGGAGGCAGGAAATAAAGTATTGGTACAGCCGCACAACACATCACTACAAGAATATTATAATATGAGATTAAATGGAATCTGCCACTCAAAGTACATTACATGCAGACACTGAGAGAAGCAGAAGGCACTGATCCCCCCAGGGACATAACACAGAGAAGCTCTGGCATCCCAAGCACTAGAATAGGATACTGGCACACAAATGGATACATAGGGTCCAAATAACAGCCCCACAAGCAGTGAATACTGGCAAGGGAAGCACAATATACAATAAAACTAAGTGGGTGTATATACAAGTACATTGTATAGTTAAATTGGGCTGAAAAAAGACAAAATCCATCAAGTTTAACCCTCCAAACGAAAACCCAGCATTCATACACACACCCTTTCATACTTTTACATAAATTATACCCATACCTATACCAACTATAGCGTATAGTAAGGAGTGAACATGGGCACTCCAAGCATATCATAAAGTTTGAGATTCTAGAATCGCCTCAAGTGTCACTCAATAGCCAAAAAGCAAGGTGTGTGGGGCACTGTGTCACCTGTAGGAGGTAAAGCCAAGTGACTGCATTAGTAATGTTGAAGTTTCCAATATCTTTCATTGCCTGGATCCCCCTTTGGCAGGTTAGACAGCAATGTTATATTATAATTGGGCAGTTGTTCAATATCACCATTTCCACTGCATCAGCATTAAAGGTTCATAATTAAATATTAACATAGCAATTAAGGTTGACAAATGCCTAACCAAGTTGGTGCAGAGGAAGTTGAAAACTCCTATGTAAAGCCTATCCAATTTGTCAAAAAAATTCCTTCCTGACAAGAGGGCAATGTGATCAGTCAACTTTGTACTGAGAGTTAATTTCCGTGACCTGGAAAAGCCACTCATTTCTTGAAGCTATTGGATAGCATATGTATGGCATACCTTGTTATCCAAGAGCTTCTCTATTCTGTTCCCTTCTTGTACTCCACTATATTCTTCTCTTCCCTTCTACTTTCATTCTTTACTTTTTTTTTTTTACATCTCCTTTTGTTATGTTTTGGCATTATTGGATGCTTTGCCTTTCTTCCTCCACTACTTTTACTCCTTTTCATTTAATTCCTGTGCTGACCCCTTTGCTCCGTTTTTTCATAATCATATAGTGAATTCGTAACCCCCCCAACAGGAATACTAGTAATTTGGACAGACACAAGTAAGCAATGCAAGGAGGGAAGCATCACTGGTGGTTCAGTGGACTGAAAATCTAACTTGATTCACCAGCAGCACTTCTTGCTGTTTGACTTTCCTACACTCTGGGATGGAAACAGCAGCGGTGCTTAAAGTCTATGGCTGGAAAAAAAAAAAGCCCCAAAACGACCAATGCTGCGCCAGGAGGAGTTCCATGTCCTGTATTATTTGGTCATGGAACTCTTTGGTGACTTATAATATGCTTGTATTTTATAAAAGGGGTACTTTATTCACTATATACTGTATTGCACCTTTATGCTATAGAGACAGTGATCCACTAGAGCAACAACTACTGTGATAATGCAAACAGGGAATTACTCAAAAGCACTTCAAATGTTTAGGTGACTTTAGTGGCCTTGCAAACTTTTGTGCAGGGCCCTTTTCCCTCTTGTAGTGGTTGGTTTTGTACCTAAATCTGTTCAATGTATACACCAATTTTTACAGCACTGCAGATGTCAGCGATTTAGAATGTAATATATTTAATGATTGTTTACACCTATATCCAGTATTACACCTGTATCCAGTACAGTATTGCAGCATATATGGCTGTTCAGCTAAATGATCTTGGTTAGGAATTGCATCAGGTTTAGTCTTGGTACTAACATATGTTTTATTGTATTGCTTTTAATGTTTTTATGTATGTGTATTTATAAAAATATATTGTATAGCATTATATATACAGTTGTGTTCAGAATAATAGTGTTTAAAAAAGTGAATTGCATAAAGCGTAAGATCCTTAACAGTTTTCATTTCCATACACGCAAATGTATTGGGAAGAAAAATATAAATTAGGGAGCACCGTCCATCAATTGGAGAAACAAGTGGATGGTGTGTAGGGTCTGAATTATAAGTCAAGACGTAGGAGAAGAAAAAGAACTAACCCTTAAAGTTGCACCTTCCCCATCCCATGATCCGATCACTCAGTGAGCAAACTTAAAACATAACTTTTACTATGTAAATTAAAAAAGAGAATCCAGGAAAAACATTAAAATAAGGGAAGGCACAGGGAGACGGAAAGACTTGAGGTAGGTATTCGGTCTCTATGAGCTTCAGAATGGGTCTGAGACCTGCCTAATCGGCTTGCAGCCGGCTGCTGGAGTCACCTAGGGATACCCCTTCAATCAACAATTCAACAACCACCCCTTCACCCGCAATCAAACCCTCCCAGTCGTGTGGCCAAAGAATGGTTAATTCAGCGCCATGTGAATATGAGCAAATATCAAATCTGCTTTCCTGCATAGAAGGCACAAACAATATGAGTAGTGTTGATGAGCTCTACCCCTTTAGGCTCCGCCAATCACCAACCCCTTCACCCACCCCTCCCAGTTCAGCGTGTAGAAAATAACCCATAATATCAGTCTCCTTCAACCCTCCTGCGCGTATACACCGACATGTATATTTATGAAGTAGCATTTTAACCCCGTGAAAAGCATTTCCCACTTAATATGTTGCAGAGATGCCCTTATACTGTCAAAGTTTGCACGTCTGAAATTTAGTGTTTTAGTTACTCCCTTATAGAATTGCTTCTGCAACAGAATCTCAAAGGAGACCATGTTATGATCACTATTCCCTAAATGCTCACCCACACAAATGCTAGAGATGAGTTCAGTATTGTTAGTTATTCCAAAAGAGAGTAATTCCTAGTAGGTTCTTGAACGAGGTGGAATAAAAAGTTGTCATTCAGCATATTTACATTGATTATCCAGTCAATGTCTGGATAATTGAAGTCACTCATAATAATAACAACCGATTTGTGAAGCTGCTTCTATTTATACAAGTGGCTGACCTTCATTCTCATCACTTATACAAGGTGGTTATTAGCATTCACCAATGATAACCCATGATGTATGCTTTTTCCCCCATTTGTATGGTACAGATTATAGCATTCAGACAACCAGCTTTATTTTTTGTTATAGTTGATTTAATGACCATTTGACTTGCCTTAAATCTAATTGTTGGAAACAACCAAGTCCCTACTGTAAAATACAGGAATACTAGCAGTAACTTGACCATCCCATAAGGTGAATCTGGAATAAAAGCACAAAATCCCACTAAAATAAAGGTTTCCATCAGATGAAGGGTTTTGTTTTCATGATTTTTCCCTTTAAAAGGAACAGAAACTCCAGAAAATGTGTTTTAAAATAATTAAATGATAATATACTGTTTTTCTGCACTAGTGTGGTTGTTTTAGAAACACTGCTATAGTTAAATATAAAACAAGCTGCTGTGTAGCCATGGGGCAGCCATTTTTTAGTGTTACTGTTCCTTTAACGGTCTATTCTAAGGTCAAGTTAAAGTAAACCTGATTGGTTGCTATAGGCAACTGTATTGGAGCAATTAAGCACTTGTGCTTGTAAATGATGTCTTGGCTATTGTTCCCCCTGACTTTGCCAAAGGAAAGCTGCAGCAACTGAACACCATTTGGCTCAACACATTGAGCAAATTTACACCTGGACAGTAACCCAAGGCAGTGATTAGCAGGTAGAACAATTTAGCAACAGTTACTGCAGCATCTGATTGATTGCTATTGGTTACTACCCAGGTGCATATTAGCCCAGTGTTGAATGAGCCCCCTGAGGTTATCAAAAGATCACTTATCATTATAGTTGTTTGTAAATTAATTAACACATGGCTAAAACTTTTCACTTATTAAAAATGTATTTTTTTTCTGTATGCATTTCTAATAAATATTTGCAAGCACGAGTGTTTTCTAAAATGACATTGATAGTGGTTTGGCTGCAATTACAAAGAACTCTACTGATACCTGAAAATTAAAAACTGTTATAAACATATTTCAGTCATCAGGTTATCTGGAAAAACATACATTTTATTGGACAAATGCAAGCACCTTAAACCACAACTGGTTACTGTTACAATACGGGGCATTTTACATCTAATTATTGCAAAGGCTTGTGATTAAAATGAGAGGTTTAAGAGAAAAGTGGCACCATAATTTGTAAAAACAGAAATTTACATTCATCCCAATAACTAAAAGAGGGCCAAACGGACATTTACATACATCCTAAAAGCGGTATTACCTAGAATATTTTTTTCTTTTGCTTTGAATCGAACCAGGAATGCACCTGAATGAAAGTAACGTTATAAGGTAAAATGAATTACTAAATAGTATGTATATCCAAAATACTTATAGCCAGTGCAATCAGTTATAAAAAAATAATGCTGAATTATATGTACTGTACACCTAAGCAATTGTGAAATTGGCTATTTAACATTCAGAATGCTACACCAGAATGAGCTACATTGTCCACTGCACTACACACTGTGGAGCAAAATCATTGCATTAACATCTTTATTCTTTGTTTTCTGTTATTCTTTGCATTTCTGCAAACATATAATACATGTTACCTTACACAATTTACACACAAAATGTTATTGAGGTCTTTCTGATGTTAATGCAGTAAACACCTTATGTGTGTTATCTGTGGGTATTACAAATCATGTAACCTAAAGTTCAGTCAGTATATATTTACAACTGGCCTGTCTGTCACACACTATGGTCTATGGGACATGAGACAAATTTCAGGTGTTTTGTCTGGATGAGAAATGGAGCCATAACCTTCCCCTGCTGCCTGCCACAAAGCTAAAGAACAACTGCCTGAAAACAGCAGCACTGCCATTTTTCTGGCAATTAAGAATTGAACACTGGAGCATCTGGCTGATCAACACCAGTTCTGGCACTTTAAGGCAACTGACATTTTACCATATGGAAAGCAGCAAGGGGTGATTTGGGGCATTATCCCACACCTAGGAAAGAATGGGGAAATGTGCCCTGTATGCCATAAGCCAAAGTTCAAATGGTGCACCATCACACTCCTATAGAAAAAAAAAAAACCCCAAATATCCTTGAGTATAACCTCTGACAAAACACTAGTTGCTGTAAATAACATATACAAAATTGGAAAATTATTACAAATAGATTTACTCTAAAATAAGAATGAAGCATAGTGGTTTGAGATGAACTGCCCTGTTTTTCTATGAATTAGAGAAGCATCAAGGGCAAGGATTTCCGTACCAATAAATCAAATTTGTTAAATATAACTAGAGGGTAGACTAAGTCTGCTATTCATATTTCTGTACAGTTTAATAAGGATATGGAAACGCTGCTACACAAATTTTAAAAATCTAAAAAATGTATTTTAGGATTGTTGCAAAAGCATCCCTAAAGTGCCATTCAAGTCAATTGTTTGAGAAGAAAAGGCATTACTTTGCAACTCAAGTTCAGAAGACCAGTCACCTGCAGGGAACAAGCAGAGATAAGCTGACATTACATGCTGCTAAACTGAACAGGGTAACCTAGACTGGCTTTGGAATTCAAATATCATTTCATGTAATTAACTGTCAAGAGTACCAGAAGGTGCCACATCATACTATTGCCTTCTCTTAGCATTGATATTAATGAAAACATTTACAAAGTGAATGTACATAGAATATAATACAAGAGTGGTAATATCTCCTGAACAATAAAAATGTACTGTGCCCATATATTTAGGGCCCCTTTTTTATTTATTTTTTTTGAATTTCAAAAGCAAGGATTTACGCAAACATCACCTAAAACGTATCTTCATAAATAGTTACAAAATCTTGTAGACATGGAAAAAAAACTCTATTTGCTCAAATATTAGACATCCGAACAGCACATAATATGGAAAAATATGGTTAGAAACAAATTTTCCCCTACCCAATACAGAGTGGATAAGTTAGAGCAGATAAGAATAGCAGACACAAAGGCTAACAGTACCAACAAATACTAAACACACCAAAAAATTTAAATAACAAAAAGTAAAATGGGGTAAATCAATGGGACTGAGATGAAACCAGCTCAAATATTATGCTGCTGTTAACATTTTGTCACAGTCAGCAAGTAGGTATGCAGCAACAGAGCAAAGCTTCAAGCCTACAATATTTGCTAAGAACTTAACCAAGGATGTCTGAGACACTCGCCAGCAGACGCACGCTTCTCTGGAACCATTTCCAGCATTGGTGTCAGGAAATCTGTAAACTGAGCAGCATCTTCTTGAGGCCAGCCATACTTCTCCACAAGAACATCATAGAGACTCCACGGCTTTAATTTAGTGATGTGTCGCAGTTCTCCTGTACAAAAAAAAAAAACGCAGCACATTAATACCCCAAAAACATCAATTTGTAATTGTCTTTAAACAGTAATTGACAATAATAAAGCAAATATGGATGGATACGATATACAGTATTTCCATACAGGATGCAGCATCTTTGCAACAGGATCTTGACAAACTGGCAATCTGGGCAGCTAAGTGGCAGATTCAATGTTGATAAATGTAAAGTCATGCACCTGGGATCTAAAAATATCCAAGCCACTTATACCCTTAATGGGACTTCACTAGGCAAATTCATAATGGAAAAGGACCTTGGAGTCCTTGTAGATGATAAACTTGGCTGTAGCAAGCAATGCCAGTCAGCAGCATCAAGGGCAAATAAGGTCTTGAGCTGTATTAAAAGGTGCATAGCGTCAAGGGAGGAGGGGGTCATTCTTCCACTGTACAGAGCACTGGTAAGGCCCCATCTAGAATATGTTTTGGTCTCCATCACTCAAACAGGTTATTATTGAATTAGAGAGGGTACAGAGAAGGGCAACTAAGCTGGTAAAAGGTATGGAAAATCTTAGCTATGAGGAAAGACTGGCCAAATTGGGGTTGAAAAAAAGCTGAAAAGGGGTGATATAACTATGTTTAAATATATAAGGGGATCATATAATAATCTCTCTAATGCTTTATTTACCAGTAGGTCTTTCCAGCTGACACAAGGTCACCCATTCCGATTAGAAGAAAAGAGGTTCCGGCTAAATATTCGGAAGGGGTTTTACAGTGAGAGCTGTGAAGATGTGGAATTCTCTCCCTGAATCAGTTGTACAGGCTGATACATTAGATAGCTTTAAGAAGGGGTTGGATGGCTTTTAACAAGGGCGAAAATACGGGGTTATGAAAGATAGCTTGTATTATAAATTGCTCCAGGGACTAGTCCAATTGCCATCTTGGGAGTCAGGAATGAATTCTTTCTCCCTCTGATGCAAATTGGAGAGGCTTCAAATGGTTTTTTTTGCCTTCCTCTGGATCAACTGGCAGTTAGGCAGGTTATATAAAACGTGTGTGGACGTGTGTCTTTTTTTCAACCTAACTTACTATGTTACTATGGACAGGATGGTCTCAATCATATACATCAGGAGAGTTTTTATCCCAGTTATTTAATCAACTCTTAAGCCTGATATGAGCAGTAAAATGGACCAAACCTTTAAATGAGTAAAATTGTAAAAATAACAGCTTACATGAGTACTGATCAAGTCTGACTGATAATGACGATGATATATTTATAGCAAGTCGGCAGTTTTGCTAAACAAACTCTTACTGTCAAATTGGGCTGAGGTAAGGGCTCTGTGCCCATCTCAGCACCAATTCTATGCAGAACACTTTTTGTGCACATTGGTATTATTGTGCTGAACAGCAAAGCTTAACAGAAATAGCATTACCAAAATGGCGCTACAAAGTATTCTAAAGCAGTCAAGAATGTTGTATACTAGGGTTATGTTTTGCTTTCACTGGAACCAGGGACCCTAGTCACATACAACAGTCCCAGTATTACACATTCAAACAGGAAGCATTTTCCTGGCATGGCCATAATTATCTAGAAGACTTGTAAGTGTTAAAGCTTGGTTCACCAATTCAAAGAACACTTTTTTTTACTGTAGCATGATGAATAGAGTACAAAGGGAACATACTTTAAACCGCTTCAGCTAATGCTAAACACATGGAGATGTTAAGTTGGTTTGCAGCACCCCCCCCCCCCAGCCCCATCATTTAAAAAAAAAAAATGTGCACTACAAATCGTTCTTGTGCTACTACTGATTTCAGAGATAATTTAGAATTGTGATTGAGTGTGTGATCCATGTTTTTGGATATACTGTGCATTTAAACTTGGGATTCTATCCACTGTAACTTGCTTCTAAAATAAACCTTTCACCTCAATTTCTTAATATATATGGTGGCCATACAGTATATACAGAGGAGCAGCATTAATATGTGTGAACAAACCACTAGAATATGCGCCACTACACTTCAGTGGCCTGGGCATCCCACAAAAAACATTTTCTGGACCTAACTGGCACAAAATTATGGGTGACCCATGAAGTAAATAAAATTATGGGTCACCTATGGTTTTTGTATGCACCGAATGTCACCTGAAAACCCCTTACAGACTCCCTGTTCCATTAAAGTTTTATGGGAAGCCAGTCATCCCCAGGTAATAAAAAAGTCAGTCTATTAGTTCCAAGTGGTTTTGATATTTAAGATTATAATAATTTCTTAATGTTGTGCTATGGCACACATGGTTATTTGGTAGTAGTGCTTCAGAAATATAGCAATCAAAATCTTTCTTGTACTGTCATTGCATCCCATTCAAAAAAGAGAAAACACTCTTAGTGGCTATATAAATCAATACTCATCCAATTAAAACACTGCCAGGAGTAATCTTCTTAAAAGCCTTTATTTATTTATGTAGGATACACTCTCTCCTCAAACACAATTGAAATTTGAGGAGAGAGCGTATCCTGTAGATTTACTAAAACAACATTTGGAAGTTGAAAATGGTTTAGAGGGTACGAAACTGAAACAAGCACATTCTTCAAAAGATTGAATCCGTTTTGTTTCCCATTATAGTACAGTAAGTACATATAAAAATGATATTATTATGGTTTATTTACATGAAGCAGGGTTTTACATATGAGCTGTTTTATGCAATATTTTTTTTAGAGACCCACATTGTTTTGGGGGTATAGTTTTCCTTTAATATCATTTTCTCAAAGAAGGCCATGAGGTACAACAATTGAAATTCTGTTGATAATGTACCAAAAAAATGTAGAGGTAGTGATAGGATCAACGCCCTTTACAAAAGGAAGCAAAATGGATAAGTAAGTTAGTGACATTGGTACACCATGGTTTAATAGTAAATCACCGGTAGACCTTACTTAAATCATATTTTCTATTAAACCATGGGGTACCAATGTCACTAACCTACTTATCCATCAACCTTCACCAAAAAGTACATTTTTTTATATAAATTATCCTGTAGAAAAAATAAAATTACCATTCAAATACTAACATGTAAAACTCTGTACAAGACTTAGTAAATCACCGGTAGACCTTACTTAAAAAATCATATTTTCTAAGTCTTGTACAGAGTTTTTACATGTTAGTATTTGAATGGTAATTTTATTTTTTCTACAGGATAATTTATATAAAAAAAAATTTACTTTTTGGTGAAGGTTTTTTTTTTTTTTTTTTACAAAAGTGACAGATAAGTGATATATTTAAATTGTAACTCTGAAAAAACTTTTGTAATTGCGTTGTCATGTAATATGGTCAGGGCCGTTTCAAGCTGTTATGCCGCCTGCGGCACCGTCCGAAATGCCGCCCCCACACCCGCCTGACGTGCTTACCTTACGGTGCCATATCGCTAGTGCAGAGAGCAAAATTGCGCTCTCTGTGCTAGAAAAGCCGAATTTCCGGCTTAATAACCGGAAATTTGGCTCTTAAGGTTACCAGGAGCGGCTTTTTGCCGCCCCTGGTAACTTCTGGGGAGCTGCTGTCTGAAGAAAGGTGCTCACCTTGCCTCATGGCAGAAATGCCCCTGAATATGATGGTTTACCAATAGGAGTCTTTATGATGCACTATAAATGTTTGAGCACATGCTGCTTTCAGTAGCTTGATAAAAGACCAGTATTGGTCTGAAACACTGCTAGTGCCCAGGTCAGAGCCCACAATTAAAGGGGTTGTTCACCTTTCAGATAACTTTCAGTATGATGTAGAGAGTGATATTCTGAGATAATTTGCAATTGGTTTTCATTTTTTATTATTGAAGGTTTTTGAGTTATTTAGCTTTTTATTCAACAGCTCTTCAATTTGCATTTTAAGCAATCTGGTAACTAGGGTCCAAATTACCCTAGCAGCCATAAATTGATTTTAATAAGAGACTGGAATATGAATAGGAGAGAGTCTAAATAGAAGGATCAGTAATAAAAAGCAGCAATAACAATACATTTGTAGCCTTACAGAGCATTTGTTTTTTTTAGAAGGGGACAGCAATGCCCGTTTGAAAGCTGCAAAGAATCAGAAGAAAAAGACATAACTATAAAACTAAGAAAAATAAATAATGTAAACCAATTAAAAAGTTGCTTAGAATTGGTCGTTCTATAACATTCTAAAAGTTAATTTAAAGGTGAACCACCCCTTTAAAGAAAGGATTTTAAAGGGATACTGTCATGGGAAAAATATTTTTTCTTTAAATTAATCAGTTAATAGTGCTGCTCCAGCAGAATTCTGCACTGAAATCCATTTTTCAAAAGAGCAAACTGATTTTTTTATATTCAATTTTGAAATCTCACATGGGGCTAGACATATTGTCAATTTCCCAGCTGCCCCCAGTCATGTGACTTGTGCTCTGATAACCTTCAATCTCTCTTTACTGCTATACTGCAAGTTGGAGTGATATCACCCCCTCCCTTTTCCCCCAGCAGCCAAACAAAAGAACAATGGGAAGGTAACCAGATAGCAGCTCCCTAACACAAGATAACAGCTGCCTGGTAGATCTAAGAACAGCACTCAATAGTAAAAACCCATGTCCCACTGAGACACATTCAGTTACATTGAGAGGGAAAAACAGCAGCCTGCCAGAAAGCATTTCTCTCCTAAAGTGCAGGCACAAGTCACATGACCAGGGGCAGCTGGGAAATTGACAAAATGTCTAGCCCCATGTCAGATTTCAAAATTGAATATAAAAAAATCTGTTTGCTCTTTTGAGAAATACATTTCAGAATTCTGCTGGAGTAGCACTAACTGATGTGTTTTGAAAAAAACATGTTTTCCGATGACAGGATCCCTTTAAGAAGATTACTCCTGGCTGTGCTGTCAATTGGATGTGTGTTCTACATGGATGTGGTCATTGTGTGACTTGCACCCTTTTGTTAAGTATATTGCCAAAAAGGTGCTGATAAAAATATTTTAAGTAACAGAGGGAACCATTCATTGACACAGGAACACACTACAAAAGAACAGAGGCACAAAAGACTATACATACAGTATACTATATAAAGGCAGTGTCCCCCTAAGATTTATACAATAAATAATTAAATAAATAAATATGCCTATGCACACAGATATAGATGTAGTATCTGACATACAACATCAGCAATCTCATCAATATATTCAGAGCACAAATAATGTTTATACATAGTAAAGATAAAGCATTTAATTACCAGTTGAGATAAATTGTTGTAAGATGTGTTCTATGAGACAGAAGTACAGTTACCTTTCTTGGTGAAAAAATCCTTGGAATATTTCCCCAACATAGCACATTTTCGAGGGATTTTTCCCAGCAGTTCAGTGATCAATGCTATGTGATCTGTGTTTGGAGAACATTGCCAGCAAAACAGAAACATACAACTATAATCAGTACAATTCATGTGTTCAGAAACTGGCCCGGCACAGACAGAATCAATCAATTGCTGCAGTATACAGAAATTAAACATGACCTGTGGCTGTATGTTTATCACATTTTACAGATGTCTTTGTATTCAACTAACCAAAAGTCCCAATCCTGAAAACAAGAAATATAATTTTACATTAAAATTTTCATACACAAAACAATGCGGATCCTTTTTTTTTCCTATTTAGGACTGGCATATAACTTCTAAAAACAAGAAAAAGACTGATACTAAACAAGGTAGGCAAAAGAGCCCAGCTTATAGAGAATAAAAAAACATAATTTCTGCCCCATTTTCCTTCATGAAAACTAAGAGCGAAAATATGATCCTTTACAACCGTGATTACATTATTCAAAAATAGCAGCAAAGATCTTCATTCTGTCTGCATCACGGCGCCTGTCAAAAAGAAGAGGTACTACCTCTGCGATTGAAGAATTCCCGAGAATATTTTCCAGACAGAGCAAAGTGTCTTGGGATATTGCCTAGAAGCTCAATGATGTGTGCTATGTGGTCTATGAAGGAGAGAAAAAGAGTAGTGAAGAGTGAAAAGAAGAAGAAAATAAATGAGATAAGAAAATATATGAAGAAAGCGGAATTAATCATAAATGAATATTGAAATCAAAAATCAAGCTGAGAACAGAAAAGTAGAAAACAAACAGGTGGTAAGCCCATGCAGAGGTAGCAAGGTCAGCAGATCATCATTAGAGGAATGTAGGACCAATGCATATGTAGTCCATTAATCACCCAGGAAAAAGAAATGAATAAAAAGATATATATAATGCAAAAGCCTTGGTTTGCAAGTTAGAAATATTAGTCTTTATGCTTTAGATTTTTATGCCTTATGAAAAAAATCAAGGTGAAAATATGTAAAACAACAAAAAAGAAAATGTGGATTTAAAACAAAATAAAAGATGGCTGCATGATTTAATAAGGTTACATATAAGAAACATACATGCAGTGCCTTTAAAATAGATTCCTACGTTACAAGAATTTTTAAGGGCAACCATTAGATAATGCATATGAATGGATCGGTTTCTCAAATAGTCTTTTTTTCTTATGGTTGCCATAATTAGAAAGAAGCAAATGTTCAACTTTTGAACAAAAAAAAGCAATTTACATAATTTAACCTGCTATATGTATATATGGTGCAACTAGAAGAGTATGTAAAATGAACAGTGTCACATATGTATGTAAAAAAGAGAAATTAACATGTTAATTGAATTGGTAACCTATATGTTTTATCGTTAATATCATCAATGGAAGCAAACACATACTGATAACTGTTTTATCAGCAAACCTAATAAATGTAACCCGTGTTAGAGGTTATTAAGTAGTATACTTTGAATGTCTAAACTGTCAAAATATCTAGTATCAAGACACTTTTTACATTTAATATAATCATGCAATGCAAATACCACAAAGATTGTGTGTTGCTCAAAAGTTTGAAGAAGCCTGTTTAATGGGGTAAAAAAATTAAGAATTACATATCTCAAATAATTGCCCTCATTAACAAATAAAAATGGAGAGGTAGCTCTCATCATAGACGTTCCTACTGTAACTTTAATAAGAAGGCATAATCCCTAACAAAAAAAGAGAAAAACCCCAAAAAGGAAGAACAAACCAATGTCGCTTACAAAGATCTACAAAATGCTCCAAATACATTTTTACATACATTCCATATTAAGGTGTATTTCAATGTACTTACCTGATAAACTTAGTGCAGTGGAAAAGGGGAAGGGATAAATAGGTTGGCAGCCTGAAGGTCACCTAGAGTGAGATTTGAGGAGAATGCCTATGTGCTCTTCTAGATACTAAGGGAAGTCCAGCTTGTGCGTTAGTTAGGGTTATACTGGGAAAGATGTCTATTTACCCCCTATAAGAAGAAACAAACCCTTAATTTAAAAAAAACCCTACTTTACATAGGTCCCCCTCCCAGCCTAGCTGCCCCCAGGCAAATGCCCCTAACTCTTTACTTACCCCTCCTTGCAGATTCTGTCCAGCGGAGTTCATGGGCGCCATCTTCTTCTCTTCGGTAATCTTCAGAATGAGACTGGCGAAGCGGCGCATGTGCAGTTGGAGCAATATTCTGTTACGCTACAACTGCGCATGTGCCGAAACTCACGAAAATTGTCGAATTGCCAGTCTCATTCGGAAGATTCCCGAAGCGGCACCTACGAACTCAGCTGGACAGAATCTGATCGAAGGGGTAAGTAGAGAGTTAGGATCATTTGCCCGGGGGGCAGCTAGGCGGGGGGGGTCTATGTAGGGTAGGCTTTTTTTTATTAAGGGTTTGTTTCTCCTTTAACACAACTTTAAGATTTGCTTTGAACGAGACTTGACGTAAACCCTAGTTTTTTTCGATATTCCTGAAACTATGCCTGAATGGCTATACATTAGTGTTGATTTGCATCTAAAATCCTGTTGTGTGCTAAGGGGGGCCCTGGCTATATACTGGATCTGTTAAAAGTCCAATAACACCACTACTACAATTTTTTAACATGGGCGAAAAATCACATTAAGAACGTAAAAAGTATAAATTCTATTTACATCAGCTGAACAAAACCATTCTCTAACAAATAGCTTTACAATAGAAATTAAATTTTTTCTACATTTTTCTCTTTCTAATCTATCTACACTCACCTTCGTCTCGTGAATAATCTTCTCCAGAATGGGGTTCAAACAAATAGTCACCAGTTGCCAGTTCAAATGCCTAAAAATCACAGAAAGTAAAGCAGAGAGGAAATTAAGTGGAGCCTTAACTCCAGTGGAAAGGGACCATTCAAATAAAAGGTGAGAAACATAAACTTCCATAATGTTTCTTCTTTTTTCAAAAAAAAAAAATCTGTTAACAAAAATAGGCAGCACAGTGGTTTAGTGGTTAGTATCGACACCTTGCAGGTCTTGGATCCTAAACTCAATTCTAACGAGGGCACTATCTTAAAGGGGATTTATATGCTTCTGGCTGCTTAAAAGTGCATCAACCCAGGGTACTATTCCTTCAGGTGACCTTTCCATACAAAGCCCAAGTTGCACTTGCTGTGTGCGCCTTCTCACTACTTAGCCCCAGAGGAGCCTGGGATAAGTTGTATTCCAAGAAGTTCTATTAGGGCCATCACTATCTAGTATCTATTGTATTATTGGCATATTATTCTACAGCATTCCCAAATTTTTGGGAATTTTCAAAAAGCCTTGGACTGTGAAAGCCAGGGGTCTGTCAATAGGAATCTATAAAATGACTAAATGCTACCACAAATTGAACTTCTTGGCTTATTAGAAGGCAAGATTCAGATGCAAGGTTCTCCATTTTTTAACTCAGTAGAAACATTCCTCATTTTTGTGCTCTGTAAAGCGGAAACAAGGAAAATGCTAGTATTGTAGCCATGTTTTATTCCAAGGCACGTTTAATGGTAGAATTCAACAAACACACCATTCTTTGTTCTTAAAGTTAAGTGTTTGTTCCAGATTGGGCGAGAATAACATTTTGGTTAATGCAGCCATGGAAGGGTACATGGGGGAAATATTGCTGAAAATCTATTGGGTAAAGGAACAAATTTGATCTGGTGGGTCTCTAACAGGATCTTTGCCGTGGCAACTGTACACTGACCTGTAACAGCAGGATTTACTGAAGTAATTTTGTGAAAAAGGAAATATGTGAAAATGAAAAATGATGTTGTGGTCACTGTACATTAAACTGTATATTGTCCTGCTCTGCATTCAACATTTTTAAAGAGAATGTTGGAGCAATGTTTTTATACATTTTCTTCTCAGTGACTTTTCAAAATGCTTACGTTTCAGCTACATTCCAAAACTGTGATAGCGAAGGGACAATATAGTAGGCATTGTGTGAGAGAGAAGACCAAGTACCAATGATATGCCAATTTATGTTTTTATATGTACATAAGTGTTTAATTTATAAAGATGTATTCCTTGAAAGCACCTGTCGCACTTTTATCAGTTGTAGTAATAAAAACAAAATGATATATGGCTTTTAGGATCACAGAACTATTTCTCTAACTTGTAGAAAGGCTTGACTGTTTTCTCAGTTATGACATTTTTGGAAGGTAGCTAAAAATTACTAATTTTACATGACCCAGCTGTGTAAGATGACTTGCCAAACCACAAACCCCTCCCATGTGCATACACATGATGCATAGGTGCAGACAAATGGGAGGAAGCAAGGGTATTCGATCGATTAAAGGAACAGTAAAATCAAAATATGTATGTATTTAAAATATAGAAACACTAATCTTTTTTGTTGTTACAGTTCCTTGAACAAAACCCCCCCTCCAGCTTTTCCTTCAGTTGCAGGGTCTACTGTATTGTAATTACTCTACTGACAACGACTCACCATACATGCTGTACTCCAGATATCTGCGGGTGTGCTATACCCTGCCCCTATCAGAACTTCTATTGATCTGTATTGCCTGGTTTGGATATCTTCAGTGAAGTGTTTATGCTGCAAATTGAGAAAAAACACAGAATAAGTGGAAGATACAAAACAAAGTATCTATACACTGAAAAAAAAACCTCTATTTACATACCACCCAGCAAGCATTTCCAAGGTCTGCAATTTTGACTCTTATTTTATCAGCATTTCTAGGATCCAGAGGATTCACCAGCAAATCGGCAGCTTGAAGTTTAGATGCTGAAAATCAAGCAATAGTATTACATTTTATTTTGCCAGTTATAGTGTAGGTATGGGTACCTTTACTCAGATTGTAATGCAAAAATTACAGAAAGGCCATCTACCATGAAGTCCATTTTAAGCAAGTTATTTTTTTCCTCTGTAATAATATAATAAAATAACACCTTGTACTTAAGCCTAACTAAGCTAGCACAAATTCATACTGGTGGCACAACTGGATTTACCGTATATACTCGAGTATAAGCCGAGTTTTTCAGCCCCCAAAATATGCTGAAAAACTCTAATTTGGCTTATACTCGGGTCAAGCGCAAAAACGGTCGCCGGCGCCTAAGAATAGTCGCCGGCGTCCAAGAATAGTCTCCAAGAATATTCGCCAGTGTCCAAGAATGGTCGTCAGCATCCAAAAAAGAGACGCCGGCACCTCCAATGGGAGCAGAAACCCTCAATTTTTTGATTGAAACTTACCAGAAGCTGCTGCATTTCTCACCCTCGGCTTATACTCGAGTCAATAAGCTTTCCCAGTTTTTGGAGGTAAAATTAGGTACCTCGGCTTATACTCGGGACGGCTTATACTCGAGTATATACGGTATTTAATGTTTAAATAAGACCCCGTATCCAGAAAAAAAAACAGATCCCAAGCATTCTGGATAACAGCTCTGGATGGCGGGCCCTTGATATCAAGTTCTCTGGTGGACCCTTGGTGCTCTAATCAAACACTATAGTTTTCCTTTATTATTAAACTCATCTGTTTCACATAGTATTTTTGGCTTTCAAAAATGTATTGGGGTTATATAATAAAAAGGGCAAAGTCTAGTAACATACAGCAAACAATCAGATGTTTAAAAACAAACAGCAGACCAGCAATTTCTATCTGTTGATGTACAGCAATTAGTAAACAGACCCTTAGGCTAGGGCCACACAACACGAATCTGCTGCCTGCACCTATAATCATTACCTCTGCTCGGAAACAAGCAGCCGCAGTAGATTTTGGCACAGAATCCGAAGATTTTGCATTTTGCGCCAAAACACAACTTCCAAAAAGAACACCTCCTTAGCTATGAGGATTTAACAAGTTAAAAAGTTAAACCTTAGTTGGTTATATTCTTGAACGCTCATCAGTTCTTTGCTATTCCTGTAAGTATTTTTTTTTTGTCACGAAACTTTCATGTACAATGTAATACATACTTTTTGGAAAATCTCCAGTACTCGATGCTGAAACTGTCCTGCTTCTGTCTTGACAAGACCTACTTTCATCCCTGTCTGTGAGAGCAGATTCCTCAGAAACTGCTAAACCACATGCTGCAGATTCCAAAGCCTCAGGAAATACGGAGGTCGAAAACTCAGAAAACTGCAATTCTGAATTTTTATGCGGTCCATTTGGCAATTCACCATTAAATTGTTCATATGAGCTGCTATAAGTATAATCACTTTCTACATTTGATTCATCTAAATTGAATTCCACTGGGTTAAGGCAATCATCATCTTCTTCGTCATCTTCCAACTGTGATTCAACACAGAAAGGCCCATTTTCCAAATGACCATTTGTTTTAGGAGATTCAATCCATGTCTGATCTGTGTCAACCAGTTCTGGCTCAGCATCATCATCATCATCATCATCATCATCTTCATCTTCATCTCCATCACCCTTTTCAACATTTTCCTTTTGTGTGTCTTCTTTTTCATCTTTACCTCCCCTTTCTGAGGAAACAATACCCAATATATTTACAAATCCAAAGGCTTAGAACTGCATTTTAATGAAGGTAATAAGAAAATACTAGCATACATTGTTTGGCAATGAAAAAAACTACAATGACAAAATATTAAAAGATTATCGTTTCATGTTCTACTAAAAATATTCCTATACAATCTAATTTTTTTTTTGCAGCTACTCAACGCCATATCTATAGATGTTTTTTAAAGGTTATAGATGTTTAAAGATTTTTATCTAATATAGAGGTTGAAAAAGTAATGATGCCCCAAACCTATAACTAGATAAAATCATATTTAAAACTTTCTTCTGAGTTAGATATCTTATTTCTCTTAAATCAGTTAATACGGGATCTTCTGATGCTGCAGGTTATTAATTACATGTAGTAGGAGATATCTTATTTCTCTTAAATCAGTTAATACGGATTTTCTGATGCTGCAGGTTATTAATTACATGTAGTAGGCAATTGAGTGATTTACTCAGCTACTGACAGAGCACAGAGGCAGTGTATCACGGGGCAGTGTGTGATATCAGTATCCTCCAATGGATGAGTGATAACGTTTTTTTACAATCGAACGACAATTGTGAAAGGTAAGAAATACTGTGTTAAGATTATTCATGGGACAACACATTGTTTCCTAAAAGCACCAGCCCTGGGAAAAAAAATAAGTGATCTAATTCACTGGGGATGCCTAAACTGAGAATGATATGAAAAAGCAAAGATATACTATATAGAACATACTATATACTCAAACCATCATACAGATACGTTTGAAAGAAAAATAGAAAGAAAGAAAAGGCTTGAAGAAGAAAATAAACTGGAAAATTAAAAATAGGGTGTGAGAAGGGATTTTTTTCATATGTTTATCTGTGGTTTAAATCGTTGTGGCCAATGCCCCCAAGAATCCTGTGTACATAGCAACAGCCCTGTCCCATGTGACCCATTCCATGCAGCAATCTTACCGTACTCAATAAAGACAAAGTACCCATCTAGTGAGTGGAGAAGTGAAGTTAAAATATTTAATTAAACAAACCTTGGGCAATTCTGCATGGTCACTCTTAGAACATTGCAGAAAAAGCAGAAAAAGACACTCTTGCAAAGCAAGCTTGATTACTCCAGAGTAAAGGGAAGAATGAAAAGAATAATTGGAGAGAAGTGGCAAAGGACCAAAAAACTATGTCAAGAAAATTATTACATGGAAGCAGTAGATGTATGTGAGCAAAGTGGAGAAAATGAAATAGTGGGAAGGAACCCACTGAAAATGGGCTAGACAGGGAAGGGGAAAAGACTATGGGGCAAATTCACTAAAGCACAAAGTGGCTAACGCTAGCACAAATTCGCCAGCGTGACGTCATTTGATTACTTCACTGATTTACTAACAGGTGCTGGCTAGCGAGGTGGACCTACTCTAGCGCTACTTTGCACCCTTACGCCAGGCGAAGTTGCGCTATGGCAAAGGGACGTCACGTAACTACGTTAAGTCCCAAAAAAACGCTGGCGTCATTTACTTTTATAAGGGTGATAGGCTGAAAAAGATCGTAATTTTTTTTGGGGGCAACCTCCTTCCCCCCTACATTTCCTAACATATGGCACCTAAACTATACAGTGGGCACATGTATAGGGCAACATAACCACTCTATTTTATTTTATGAAGCTTTCCCAGGCTTGTGTAGTGTAATGTATTTGCTGCTACATTGTACTTTACAGTAACTTGGCGCCATATGCAAATTAGGCATTACTAGCGTAACTTCGCTTTGCTTGATGAATTAACACTAGCGCAACTTCGCTACCTTTCGCCTTCCTTAGCGCAACTTCGAATTTTTAGTGAATTTATGGGCGTCCTGGTGAAGTGTGGCAAAGGCGTCACTAGAGTATTTTCGGTGCTTAGTGAATTTGCCCCATAGGCTAGAATTATAGTTAATTTGGTGATATTTTGAAAATGTATCTTGTCCAAGGACATGCAAAATGTGAAAGAATATAAAATGCTACAAATGTGCTTAAACACAGCTGGTATGAAAAAGGTATGGAAATGTCATCAACAACGGACTATACAAACCATGTTCATTAACAGGCTCCTCATCAGTTGCATCCTCAAGACATACGGTTTTCATCTTAGCTTCAGGGTGACCTTCCAAGTCCTGTTCATTTAAAAGAACTGTTGAGGATACAGTTTCGTCTGTCTTTTTTTGCTCTGCCTCTCGTTCTAATTCTTCTATTTCTTGAAGTCGTTTTTCAAGAAGCTCAGCTTGTCTCTTTTGCTTTTTTTTAAGTTTCTTTTTCTTGTTTTTGGAAATTTTGCCAATCTGTAACAGTGACAAAATTAAGTTTAGAACTGTGGCACTGGCCACTTACAGTGATTAAAAATTAATATTGAACAAAACCTCAAAAGTTTCAAGTCCATTTAAAGGGGCAATGTAATATAGGTTGCAAACAGAAAAATAGTTAGCAATGCAAATAAATATTTGCTTTGCAAACCCTTTGCCCCTTATGCAACAGTAGGATAGTGATTGTGAATTTTATGGTTTGGGATAGTGCACAGTGTACATGTTAAACTTAATGAAAAAGTTGCAATTAAAGTCTAACGAAGAATATTATATTTCGACATGCACATTTTTTTTTCTTGTGTGCAAATCTAAGTCTTACACACTGCACTTAAAGCACTACTGCTTTTCAGTTTTAGATATGAAAGTGAGCAACATCAAATCTTGGGGTACGTGCATGAGTTTTTTGTTTGTTTTTTTTTTCCTTGCATTTTTGTGCAGTACCCATAAAAAAAATCAATGCAATTTTTTTTTTTTTACATATTCTTTATTTGGTTTTCTTTTTTTTCAGAAAAACAAGACAAAAACAATATACAGAAAGGAGAAAAATAAAAATAAGAGCGACAAGAAGTTCACCTTGACTGTGTTCACAGAGCGATATTGCATTCATCACAATCAATATTTGTATAATAATTTGTATGATATCATGAACAATAAAATTATTTATTTACAAGCTTGTTCAGTTTTGTCAAGGGTTTACCTAAACATAAGAAGGGGGTGGATCAGAGCATCACAATCTGTAAATACATATTTGCCTTAATTTTGTAGCATAAGAAAATTATATTGTTTTAATATTTCCCACAAAATTATATCATAAACTGGCAAACAGGTTTCCTCTCAAGGAATAGTAGCTAGAATTCGAGTGTAATCCGAAGTTGCTTTGAATAGAACCCAGGACGTTCAGACTTTTATATATGGGAGATAGATTTGTATATGAAAGTAGTTCTTCTATTCATTGTATATGATTTAGTTCTACTACCAACTGTGGGTAGTGTGGAACATTTCCAGTGCCTGAGGATTATGGTTCTGGCTGCTGCAATTGCAAAAGCTACAAACCCCTTAGGTACAATTTTCATCGGTGCATTAGGGGATGGTATAGATATTAATGCTAAAGATGGATCTGGTGGGATGTCTATCTCTGTGACCTTAGAAATTAACTGAAAGACTGAAACCCAAAAGGGTTGTATTTGCAGACAATCCCACCATATGTGCTTCATATCACCTTTCTGCATGTATCAATGCAATTTGATACATTTTATTGTGTTTAGCATGGATCTGTTTTCCATACTGCAAAGAAAGTGAATGCAAAGTATTTAACAGTATGGCTTTAAAAGCTATACTGACACGTTCCTATAAAAATCATAGGAACATGTCAGTATCAAGTAAATGCTGCACCCGGAATAGTTCACCTGAATGCCCCCCTCAAAGCCGCCCCAGGCCCAGCAAACCTGCGTTAAGCCGACACTGCTAAATGATCTTCTGTACCGTTTCAGTGACGCTGGGCTTGGGTGGCACAATCCTTCCATAGGCTGATTATGAATGAAAACAGGAATTCAGCCTATGGAAGAATCACTCCGCCCCAAGCCCAGAGTCACGGAAGCAACGCGGAAGATCCGTTAGTAGTGTCAGTGGGTTGGCTGCACACAGGTTTGTGGCGCTGGGGGGGGGCTTTGAGGTGAACTATTCCGGCTGCAGTATTTACTTGATACTGACATGTTCCTATGATTTTTAAAACTTAAAAAATTCCACAAATAACACAATATAAAGACCAAATGCAAATTGTCTTAAATATTACTCTCTACATCATAATAAGTTAGCTCAAAGGTAAACAATATTTATATTCAACACCACTCATCTCAACAAAGAAAATGCTGCTAAAAAAACGAAAAATATATTTATATATTTTATATATATATATAGTATATACTTACTGGTTTTTGCGGAGGAGCAGTACTCACTAGAAACAAAACACAATACATTTTAAACATTTACATACACACAGCTAGTTTGTAATCATGTAATGATTTATTGGGAAGATTGGAATGACAGCATGACAAACAAGTTTTTGGTTGTTATGCTATTACATGGGCAGAATTGCATTTTTTAATAAAAATAATAAGTAGGCCACCTGATAACGTAACTGTATTAGATATCTGGATACTAGTTTAAAGAAGAACTAAAGCTTAACTAAAGAAGTAGGATAGAAATGTTGTAAATTATGTTCTGAGCTTCTGTACCAGCTAGGGTAGCCACCTTTTCTGAAGAAGTCTATTGGCTGGTGGGGCACAAACGGGGATGGTCTGTTACACAAAGGGGCGGAGCCACGCACCATGATGCAAAAGGGGCAGAGCAACATTGTGCAATGGCCATAAGGATAAAAAAAATGGTAAGTTCTGAGCGAATTGGGGGCGGACAAGGGCTTGTTTTTAAGGGTATTACAAATTACCGGCTCCGGCCTTGTAAAATACCGGCCGGGTGGCAACCCTAGTACCAGCCAAGGCAACCACATCCCTTTAGCTGTAAATATCTGTGTCTCCAAAGATGCCCCAGTAGCTCCCCATCTTCTTTTCTGCTGATTCACTGAATATGCTCTGTGCTGCTGTCAATTACTGAGCTTAGGGACTGATTCAAAATATACAGATTAGTAATTAACTATATGGCAGCACAAAAACTAGTGCAACTAACTTTAGAATTTAATAATCAGCCTTGTAGCATACGTTTTTATTACATGCCAACCTCATTTTCTGCTTGATCATTTGTGACGACCCCTAAGCTTAGCTTCTCAATAGCTGCTCAGAGCCCACTGAACATCAGAATGTCACAGACAATTTCCAAGATATTGTCCCCCTGTGACAAGTTTGAAGACCAGGATCATTGCTGCTATTGAGAAGCTGAAACTTGTGCAATAAGTTCAATATGTAAAATATGGCATTTTTAGCCGTATTAATTTTTAGGGCTTAGTTACCTTTAAGTGAAATTCTCATTGTTAGAACCCATAGAATTTGAAGAACTGGGCATCAAAATGACAACTCAAGTTTAATGTTGATCATGCATGGTTATGTCGAAATAACAAATGTGGGTTATAAAATAAATGGCAGCATGTTGGGCCTGCCTTAAAGGGGCTGTTCACCTTCAAACAACTACAGTGGTGTGAAAAACTATTTGCCCCCTTCCTGATTTCTTATTCTTTTGCATGTTTGTCACACAAAATGTTTCTGATCATCAAACACATTTAACTATTAGTCAAAGATAACACAAGTAAACACAAAATGCAGTTTTTAAATGAGGGTTTTTATTATTTAGGGAGAAAAGAAATCCAAACCTGTGTGAAAAAGTAATTGCCCCCTGAACCTAATAACTGGTTGGGCCACCCTTAGCAGCAATAACTGCAATCAAGCGTTTGCGATAACTTGCAACGAGTCTTTTACAGCGCTCTGGAGGAATTTTGGCCCACTCATCTTTGCAGAATTGTTGTAATTCAGCTTTATTTGAGGGTTTTATAGCATGAACCGCCTTTTTAAGGTCATGCCACAACATCTCAATAGGATTCAGGTCAGGACTTTGACTAGGCCACTCCAAAGTCTTCATTTTGTTTTTCTTCAGCCATTCAGAGGTGGATTTGCTGGTGTGTTTTGGGTCATTGTCCTGCTGCAGCACCCAAGATCGCTTCAGCTTGAGTTGACGAACAGATGGCCGGACATTCTCCTTCAGGATTTTTTGGTAGACAGTAGAATTCATGGTTCCATCTATCACAGCAAGTCTTCCAGGTCCTGAAGCAGCAAAACAACCCCAGACCATCACACTACCACCACCATATTTTACTGTTGGTATGATGTTCTTTTTCTGAAATGCTGTGTTACTTTTACGCCAGATGTAACGGGACGCGCACCTTCCAAAAAGTTCAACTTTTGTCTCGTCGGTCCACAAGGTATTTTCCCAAAAGTCTTGGCAATCATTGAGATGTTTTTAGCAAAATTGAGACGAGCCTTAATGTTCTTTTTGCTTAAAAGTGGTTTGCGCCTTGGAAATCTGCCATACAGGCCGTTTTTGCCCAGTCTCTTTCTTATGGTGGAGTCGTGAACACTGACCTTAATTGAGGCAAGTGAGGCCTGCAGTTCTTTAGATGTTGTCCTGGAGTCTTTTGTGGCCTCTCGGATGAGTTGTCTCTGCGCTCTTGGGGTAATTTTGGTCGTCCGGCCACTCCTGGGAAGGTTCACCACTGTTCCATGTTTTTGCCATTTGTGGATAATGGCTCTCACTGTGGTTCGCTGGAGTCCCAAAGCTTTAGAAATGGCTTTATAACCTTTGAAATTGAACTCAGGTGTGATAAACCACAGTTAAGTTATTTTTTAACAAGGGGGGCAATCACTTTTTCACACAGGCCCATGTAGATTTGGAGTTTTTTTTCTCCCTTAATAACGTAAACCTTCATTTAAAAACTGCATTTTGTGTTCAATTATGTTATCTTTGACTAATAGTTAACGGTTTTTGATGAGCAGAAACATTTAAGTGTGACAAACATGCAAAATAATAAGAAATCAGGAAGGGGGCAAATAGTTTTTCACACCACTGTATCTGTTTTCAGATAGATCCCCAGAAATAACGACTTTTTCCAATTACTTTCTATTTTCTATGTGTCACTGTTTTTCTAATATTGAAGTGTAATGTATAATTTTCAGCTTCTAAAGCAGCTCTGGGAGGGGGGTCGCAGACCCTGTAAACCAGGGGTAGGCAACCCGCGGCTCCGGAGCCTCATACGGCTCTTCTTCCTGCGGCTCTGTCTTGCGGCTTTCGCTATCATGTCGTCCAGATCTGGACTGAGAATTAAAATAGGCCCTGGCATTTCAGGTACACAGAGGCCCAATCAGCCCACACAATATTGACTTTCTATGGCACCTTCTAGCAGCCCCTCTGGCATTTGCCAGAACCCACAGATTGCCAGTCCTGGCCTGATGCCATCTAGGTGCCCCTGCACTTGCTAGCGGCTTCTTGAGTGTGAGACCGGGAAGCCGCAAGCAGGTGCGAGGGCTGTATATACGTCCCAGGAGTGACGGGCAAGACCGAGCCACAGCAAGATGATTCATCATGGTCCTTACAGCGGTCACACACTCAAGACAAGAGAGGGAAGATCAGCATGGAGCTTCAGAAATAGAAGTCACATTAAACAGATGAGAAGAATAACATTTATTAGGGCTATTCAGTGTTTAATTTATTTCAAAGTAGGCTTACACATACACACTGCACTTCTGTTTGTTGTATTCTGATGTTGTAACAGTTAAAATTAAAAAAAGGTTAAAACTTTTAAAAGTTTATAAACTGTGTTATGTTTTGCGGCTCCAGACTATTTTTCTTTAGTGGACGAAGGGTGCAAAATGGCTCTTTTGATAGTAAAGGTTGCTGACCCCTGCTGTAAACTGTTCTAAATTGATTTAGTTAAAACATTTCTTATCTTTGTCCCTGCTGAGCAGAATCCTTGAGTTACATTAAAGGCAGCTGTTAGAATTGATACAATAGTTGCTAATATTCCAGAGATGCTTCACAGAAATGTATCAACTAAATGTTGCAAAATTGTACACAGTTTAGAGTTGCCTGAATAACTGAGCTGCCAGACTGAAACACCAGAGACAGGGACATTGAATTTAAACTTGAATTTTGGAAAAACAGTAAAAAATAAATAATTGAATGTAATTGAAAAAAAGTCTTTATTTCTGGGGAACAATCTGAAAACAACTGAACTGAAAAAGTGCTTGGAAGGTGAACAACCCCTTTATTCACCTTCAAAAAATTTTTCCGTTTTTTATTTCACCAGAAGACTTTTTTTTCAGTTTTTTATTTCACCAGAAGACTTTTTCTAATGTGTCTATTGGACCATTATTCTATTTATGACCATAATTCTAAAAATGAAGTGTAAAAAACACTTTTTTTCAATAGCTTTTGATATATTACTGTTTTTCCAAAATTTAGGTTTAGGAATGTTCCTATCTTTGGTGTTTTAGTCTGGCAGTAAAGTAATCAATGTGTAAATTCTGTTACCATTTGCGACATTTAGCTGATACATTTATGTATAGACATTTTTCAGCGGTATCTTTGAAATATTAGCAACTACAGCATCAATTCTTAAAAGGTAGTTCACGTTTAGCGTTTAGCAAAATAGTTAACTTTTAGCATTTTATAGACTGATCAATTCTAAGAAATTGTTCAATTGGTCATCACTATTTTTATAGTTTTTTGATTATTTGCCTTTTACTTCTGAATCTTTCCGGCTTTCACATGGGGGTCACTGACCCGATCTAAAAAAACAAATGCTCTGTAAGGCTACAAATGTATTGTTAACGCTACTGTTTATTGCTCATCCTTCCTATCAGGTCCTCTCCTATTCATACTCCAGTGTTTTATTCAAATCAATGCATGGTTGCTTGGGCAATTTGGACCCTAGCAACTAGATTGCTGAAATTGCAAACTGGAGAGCTTCTGACTAAAAAGCTAAATAACTCAAAAACTACAAATCTGAATATTACTCTCATACTATAAGTTAATTTTAAGGTGAACAACCCCTTTAATAAATCTCAGGGATTTAGTTCAGAAAGGGCAAAGATAAGAAATGTATGTTGTATGGAAATAACCTTCCCCCTCCCCCAGAGCTTCTTTAGAAAGGCAGAAGAAGTTGGTAAATAAAATTCTTCTGGTGAACAAACTAAAAGTAACTGAACTGAACATAACCGTGCATCTGTAGAGAGTGTTGGTTGCTCACTTTGAGCATGCAGTACTGTTTTGGGCTCCAATTTTTAAGAAGAAAAGTAATTAGCTGGAAAGGGTGCAGAGCAGTGCAAATAGATTGGTAAAAGAAATTAAGCAATTAACCTATGCGGATATAACTTACCATCTAAAAATTGGGGTTATTTTCTCTGGAGAGTACAAGCTTGCATGGGGCCATGACAACTGTTTAACTACAAAGCACATTACACAATGATAGCAGAGAATTTTTTTTCACATAGAAAAAAAAAAGCAATGGCCACATCTTCACCATTTTGCTGCTTCATTTCAAGCAGTGAAAATGGTTCTTCATGATGAGGGCAATGAGGTTATGGAATACCCTATCAGGTCATGTAAGATTCTATAATTAGATTCTATTCATTCTATAAATGCAATCTTTGCTTGCCAATAATATCTCCTACATGCTATCTCCTACCAAGTTTTTGGCATTTCTGGACTTGTAAACTTTGCCACCAGTTCAAAGCATTGCTTCCTCCAAAGTAACAAGTCAATGGTTGCAGGAATGATCCCATAATAGCAGCAAAGTTATTAGCATGCTTTAGCTGCAGGGTTATTTAAATGCAGCTCCTCCCGCCCAGCTCCACCCCTCTCTTTCTATGCTGTCCATGGAGCCTTCCTGCTACTAGCTGCTGTCCTCCAGTGGCCATTGCCAGTGAGATCTAAATTGCCCAACACATTGCACATACTGTGACCATGATTTCTCAGGGTGACTAGTGATTATAAACTGTATCATCACTCTTTCTGTATTGGCTACATTGCTTTTTCAGTTATTTTATTATGTTTTCAGTTCTAAGTTGCTGTAATCTCACATTCTGACTACTAATCAGGTATTTGGCCACTATTCACTTTGCCCAGTCAATTTTTTTTAATGGTAAGTTAGTGATTTTATTGCATTTTCACAGTCATTGCTGTTTATTACATGTTTATGACCATACAGATGTCATTATAATGTTTTGATGATACTAGTATATAAGATATGAAGATCCAAAGTACGGAAAGATCTGTTATCTGGAAAACCCCAGGTCTCAAGCATTCTGGATAACAGGTACCATACCTGTAAATAACAGCACTAATCAGTTAATTTTGGATTAAAGGTATTGATTGGTATTTTATTTGACATTAGTTGTAATTTTTTTTCATAGTAAGAAAGGCTTTTGTGCCAGAGAGTTCTAGGGAGTTTAATGGGCAAGGATCTGTAGTGTAACAGATTATAATCTACAGACTGGTCATTTCCCTATGGGACCAGACTGTAAATTATATCTTTATAAACGGCGTTCTTTCGTCAGAACGCACTGATTATAAGCTTAAAGAGACAGCACTGGCAGCTACTGCCTTCTCCTCCTCTACACTTGCTTCCCACCACTATAGCTTTCAGGCTCCACATTTCATGTACTAAAAGGGGTTTCACTAACTTTCTTTATTAAATTGTTTCGTAAAACTACAGTACACACAAGGGTAAAATTAATCGTAGAAGGGAGAAGAGAGGAAAGAACCTTGTTTTGTGACTGCAAATTGCCTTCAACGGTTAAGGCAACCGTTTTTGAGAAAGCTGTGGCGAAACGCGCGTCAGGGCAAGATTTGACTCTTGATCTTCTTTTAATTACTTCACTTCGGTGAACAAAAATTGCACTTTTTAAACAAATAGGAACTCTTCCTTAACTGTTTCTTAAATCTGTTTTCTCTCCATGAACTGAATGGTCTGCGGTTTTTTAGGGTTAAATAGCCTCTCTTTTTAGACAGAAAAGATTAACTAACGAGACCGCAGCCCTTCAGTTTCTGCCTTCTCCCACTTTGTGGTGCTCCTAGGGACTTAGAAAAAATATAACTAGAAATCTTGGGAGCAACTCCACCAACTATCTTTTTTCACAATTCCTCTCTTATCCTCAAGGAGCGGTTGGGTTAATTTGCAACTGAGTAGCACTGTTTTAAATCTACTCAATCAACTTTTTTATTAATAGCACCAGTCACTTTTTTATATTTACTACCTCAATTATCACGATACAAATGATGTAAGAGATCCTCTATCAACTAATGGAGCACAGGCACTTTATAAATTATATCCATGAATTATAATTCTCTCTCTTTTTTTAACATAAATACTAGGAATTTGTTAAATTAATTAGTATCAGAGTTTTTTTAGAATCAACAATTGATAAAATATACACAGAGTCGGTGTAGCGACAATCAATAATTTATTGGTTGTATTTATCCAAGCACTGCACTTTATGTTTATGGTATAAGTTGAGGAACTTTATATACTTCCACTAACTGAATGGTGAATGAAAAAGTTGGTCGCTGAAAGAATCAACACATGGTCTACAGAGGTGAGGGTTGTTTTTAACCGTTGAAGGCAATTTGCAGTCACAAAACAAGGTTCTTTCCTCTCTTCTCCGCTCCACATTTCATCACTTCCTTCAACGTGATTTACTGAGTTTATGCGATGAAGGGCTTCTCTTTCCTTCATCGCATGTCTCACTCCTGTCATAAGTCTCCTGCAGCTGCCTCACTGGTATCGCTTTCCTCACAGGATTCCTCTCCATTTTCGCTCCCCCTCCTGTCCAGTGTCTGAAGTCTCGCTCCGCCTCCCTTACACTACCAAGGTCTCGCTCTGCCTCCCGTCCACTCACTCCCCCTCCTTCCCTGCATGAACCGTCTCTGATGCAGTAAAAGGAAATGATGTGACACAGAAGGAGAGCGATACTTTAGATAGTGGACAGGAGGGGGAGTGAAAATGTAGAGGAATCCTGTGAGGAAAAGAGCGACACCAGGGAGGCAGCTGCAGGAGACTTGTGCCATTTAGAAAGCAAGAATAAAATACAGGTACCTAAAAGAGCTGCAGTTAAAGATAAAAATCAACTTGTAGAGACACTTCAAAAAAAGTAAAAGTAATAAAGAACCCAGAAACTATAATTTATAACTTATAATGGATAATGTACCCCCCCCACTTAAAATTTATAAAGATATTAATAGTCACCTCGGAGTTATGTGACCTGTATAAAAGCACTCGGCCTGCGGCCTTGTGCTTTTATTTTTTTTTTTTACTCTTCGGTAACATAATATCTTTATAAATTACAGTAGAGGGTACATTATCCACTATATTAACTCTTGTGACAAGTCCATAAGGCTAACATTCTGTTGAGTTCCTCAAAGATGCAGGTAATTTAAGAATGCAAAGGATTTCAGGGGGTTGGGCTCATATCTGCTTTCTTCCGATGCTAGATTTGTTTCTTTCATATTCAGCTTATATTAGACCTTCAGTCTAACAAACGTAAACTATATTTGCATAAAGCGATACAGCAGACCAATGATGGCAAATATGATGGCTACTGATCACACTGTAAAATCACAGATTACTTGATTTTATCTACTAGTCCCTCTAATTTTGAGCTGTTTGGATCCGGATGCCTGACCGAAGGCAGCTTCGGGCGACTTTGGAAAGCTGAACCTTCTAGTATATTTTCCCTTCCGCGATTGATATTAGTACTGGATTTTCAGGAGATTTGTGCTGTGCTTACATGGATTTAACAATGGGCAACAATCTCTTTGTGTGCCACTGCCCTGCCGTTAAAGGAACAGTAACACCAAAAAATAAGAAAAATAAATAAAAAAAACCCATAAGTATACATCAAAAAATAAACACCAAGACAAATAAAACTTTAAAATAGCAAAGCCTTTATTAAGAAATAACTTACCGAAATTCCACTTCCGTTCTTGTTCAGAAAAGGCGATATGGCAACCATCCATTGTGTGGCGCTGGATTTCTCCTCCCTGGCTCTCTCTCATGGTGTACTGTCAGCGGCTGCATCAGGGAGCGCAAAATTGTACACATCACCCCGGCTTCTGTGTAACTACCAGTTCCCGAGTACAGACCACTGGAAGACACGGGGCAGCTGAAGGATCTAATTGCTGGCTCGGGTTCTCCGTGCTCTTCTGGAAGTCGCCCTCTAAATCGCCCAGCTGTACAGGCTTGCCAGATCCCTGATGCTCACACGCTGTAGGGATCACATGTGGAATCCATTTGACTCCTGCCAGGCACAAGAAGCCGGATCTTGCTGCTCTCTCTCATACCGGAACTATTCCTCCCTCTCTCCAGGCTTCTTGTCACTCACTAATATATACACTGTCCCTCCTTCGCCGTACACGGATTCGAAGACCTCGTAGGCTGGCCGGGGTGGGATGATGCCATTCGCCGCAGCCAGTGCCAGTCCTTCAGCAGTTCCATAGAGCAGCTGCAGCTCCCGGACCTCATTTTCTTCCTGCCTCCAGAGCAAAATTTGCAGGCCATCACCCTCTAGCACTCAGTGATCAGCGTGCACTTTGCGCACATACAGTCTTTCCAGCAGCAGAAGCGTTTGTGGGCCTTGAGCCCAGAAACGACCCCGTGATTCCTGCAGTGTCTATAGATTATGCAACTATGGTGGCGCAAGTTGTGCTCCGGAGGCAGCAAGCCCAGGATCCTTGGGCGACGAAGGAGGGACAGTGTATATATTAGTGAGTGACAAGAAGCCTGGAGAGAGGGGAGAATAGGTCCGGTATGAGAGAGCAGCAAGATCCGGCTTCTTGTGCCTGGCAGGAGTCAAATGGATTCCACATGTGATCCCTACAGCTTGTGAGCATCAGGGATCTGGCAAGCCTATATAGCTGGGCGATGTAGAGGGCAACTTCCAGAAGAGCACGGAGAACCCGAGCCAGCGCTTAGATCCTTCAGCTACCCCGTGTCTTCCAGAGGTCTGTACTCGGGAACTGGTAGTTACACAGAAGCCGGGGTGATGTGTACAATTTTGCGCTCCCTGATGCAACAGCCACTGTAAGTACACCATGAGAGAGAACCAGGGAGGAGAAATCCACAATGGATGGTCGCCATATTGCCTTTTCTGAACAGGAGTTTCGGTAAGTTATTTCTTAATAAAGGCTTTGCTATTTTAAAGTTTTATTTGTCTTGGTGTTTATTTTTTGATTTATACAAAAAAAAAAAAATTTTTTTAATTTTTTTGATGTTACTGTTCCTTTAATGTAACAAGAAGCCTTTGAAGCCATGTTATTACCTGCTGAGCCAGATGGAGGAGGAGCACCAGCCTTTTGCCATTCTGTCGCCTCTGCAGCCATCCTTCGAACATAAGCATCATCAACACACATCAAAATATTTTCTGGTTTAATATCAGTATGGATAATTTTACATTTGCTATGCAAATAGTCCAAACCCTGAAGAACCTAGGAAAAAGACAATTAACATTTATTATTTATTTACCAAAAATAGATTGGTAACACTTGATTTAGTATGATGATAGCTCCATATTTAGAGAAATTAACAAATATAAATGATTTTGTAGAGAAAACAATGGTCCAAGCAATTATTTATGAATGCCACTCTTTCTGCACATTATCCCTTTGTCAAGCTATGCCCTTGCTATATTGTAGCTTTAATAAAAATTCCTTAACACTGCTTATGCTCCAGATTTTGGCAGAAAAGCAACATGTTCAAACGGCAATGGCATAGGAGACATTGTGAACAATGCAATGGTACAAAGAAGTAGATAGGACGTGAAGGGGTTCACTGCAGGCCATTTCTACATTCTGTATTAACTACCTTAAAAACATGCACATTAGAAAGATGAACGGTTTTAATTAAAGAATGTATACCAAAAAAAGGGATGCACCAAATCTATTATTTGGTATCCTATGTGATCAGCAACAAACTGACTGACTGACTTTGAATTTTTGGAAAGCTTAATAAGGCAATTGTTTATGGCAACTTTTCTGCCAGATCTTGTGTGTTGGATTTGGATTGTATGAGTTTATAAGTACGTTGAATAAACTAGGCAGACATCTCAAAAGATATAAAAGATACAGGCACATGCAAAAATATCTTACCTGGCGGATAATGCTTTTAACACAATGAATAGGAACACCCTGATAGTTTGATTTAATGATCCATTTTAATAAATGATGGCCAAGAACTTCAAAAACCATACAGACATCTACATTTTTAAATTAAGGTCTATCAGTAAGGTCTGAACATAATACAATCATAAATATTCCATAAAAATATGTTTTATTGCTAAATAAAGCATTTAAGAAGGTACAAATATCTTTATACTACTATAAAAAGCAAGTCTTAAAGTTATATATTTCAGCAAATCTGTACTACCCAGATCACTATCAATTTTATCAAATATGCTAGCATTTTGTAATGTTGAGCTCAATTACAAATATGTTCGTGTGTTGCATTTTTTTAAAGACATTCAACACATTCTGCAAGGAAAGATTATAAATGTAGATGTGAGTACATCAAACAATTCTAAATAACCTTAAAAATGTGGCTGCTTTAAAAGGGATCACCATGAAATTAACTTTTAGTATATATAGAGAGTGATATTCTGAAACAATTTGCAATTGGTCTTTTTTTTTTTTTTTTTTTAATTTGTGTTTTTTGAAGTATTTAGCTTCTTGTTCAACACACCAGATTGGAATTTCAGCACCTATCTGGCTGCTAGGAGATAAATTACCCTCGAAACAGGCAGTGGTTTGAATGAAAGGCTGTAATATGAATCGAAGAGGGGCTTAGATATTAAGATAAGTAATAAAAAGTAACAATATCAATAGTTTTTTGGCTGCTGGGGTCAGTGACCCCAAATTTGAAAAATGGAAGGTTTAGGAGAAGAAGGTAAATAATTCAAAAACTATACAAAATAACAAATAAAGACCAATTAAAAAGTTGCTAAGAATTTGCCATTTTATAACATAATAGCCAACTTAAAGGTGAACTACCCCTTTAAATGTCAATTATAAAAAGGATACGAGTGCCATTCATGCCAGAGATCTTAAAGTCATCAATTAACTGCACAACCATGTCCTTGTTCGGGTCTCTGGGGTCACTTTCTCGCACCTGAAAGAAGAGGAAATTTAAAGATCTGTCTGACTAAAAAAGCAAGCCACAAGCCTGGATACCAACCCAAAATCTCCTGGATCCAGAACCTGCAGCCCTCCAGCATGTCCCGTCTCCTTTCTGCTTGCTGCAGGCGTGTCACACAAACTTTTTACACAACGCACACATAATTCCAACACGCACACATATTTTTCTGGGGACTGTGTGCAATATTTTAATATTATATCTCTACAAACACATACTTATTTTTTAGGTTTCTTAAATGTTGGAGTAAAAGAAATTAACAAGAAATTAAGGAAAACAGGGAAAAATTATATAAAAGTATAAATAATGTTGGCAAAAAAGTCGGATACCACACATCAATTGAGAGAATGTGTCTAAGGGTTTGTTAGCCCTCCATCTCATGGGTCTTGGGAATAGAGTTGGGAATAGATTTGCCAGGGACACCATATTTTAAGGAATCGATTGTAGGTCCCATGGGGTTGTTCAGTTTTTTTTATATACCGGTAGGTATACACTTATTAACCTCTCTTTGACTTTGTTAAACTGTAGGAGATGGGTCTTCCAAGCAGCTGCAATTGTCTGTCTGGTTGCGTCCAAATTACTGAATGCCCTTCTCCCATAGACTACATTATAATGTAATAATCCAAATTTTTAAAAATTAAAAAGATTTGCCTTTTCTCTGTAATAAAATAGTGGATTCTGTGCATCCCAACTTGTAGTTGATCCAAACTAAGCTATAATTAATCCTTATTGGAAGCAAAACCAGCCTTTTGGGTTTATTTAATGTTTACATGATTTTCTAGTAGACTTAAAGGAGAATTCAACCCCTTCAGCACTAAAATCCCTCCCCCCCAACCTACCTCCCCCCTCAGGCAAATGCCCCTAACTATGGACCCCTCCATGCAGTTTCTCTCCTGTTGAGTTCACAGCAGCCATGTTCGCCCGTGCGATCTTCTTCCTGTATTCACCGGCATTTGGTGGCGCATGCGCAGTAGAGGGATTTATTGGTAAGGCTCTACTGCAGGGATCCCCAACCTTTAGAACCCGTGAGCAACATTCAGAAGTAAAAGAAGTTGGGGAGCAACACAAGGATGAAAAATGCTCCTGGGGTGCCAAATAAGGGCTGTGATTGGCCATTTTGTAGCCCCTATGTGGATTGTCATCTACATTGAGGCTCTGTTTGGCACTGCACATGGTTTTTATGCACCAAAACTTGCCTCCAAGCCTTGAATTCAAAAATAAGCTCCTGCTTTGAGGCCACTGGGAGCAACATCCAAGGGGTTGGAGAGCAACATGTTGCTCACGAGCTACTGGTTGGGGATCACTGCTCTACTGCGTATGCGCCCGAAAGAAATCGGAAACTTTGTGACTTTTGGGCGCATGCGCAGTAGATCCTTATTGGTAAATCCCTCTACTGCGCATGCAGAATTCAACACAGGGGAGGGGGGGAGGAATTTTAGCGCCGAAGTTGGGTTGAATTCTCCTTTAAGTTATGAAGATCCAATTTATGGAAAGATGTGTTATCCGGAAAACCCCAGGTCCAGAGTATTCTGGATAACAGGTCACATACCTGTATATATGTATATATATATATATATATATATATATATATATATATATATATATATATATATATATATATATATATATATATATATATATATAGTCATTTTTGATGTTTGATCTCTGTAAATAAGGATACGTGGGGCATATAATGATATAAAATTAGGTGATTCTTAGAAATCTTTATTTAAATTATATCTTTAACTTAGTTTTTAAGTTTGGAAGTTAGGACAAAAACATTTACCGGTAATCTTTTTTTGGTGTTGGGGGAAGTTATTTCTGAAAATACATGGTTATTTTGGGCTTTCTTACCATCAGGGGGTCTTACGACTTGTAATATGCATACAGGATGCTTATACTACAGCAGCCAAAGTGTTAACAATGAAATTCATATACATTATTTCCAATTTGGGGCTTTAAAAATGCATATAATTGGGCTACGTACATTGGACATCAAACTGTTCTGTAGACCCCTGGCATATTTAGGATGTTTTATGATGGTACATAATTACAAGCGGAAGATAAGAAGAAGGTTAAGGGTTTGAGGTTGTTTTCAGAAATGTAAAAGCTTAAAAAAAACTTTGGGACTGGGCAGTTTGTAGGGGGGGAAAAAGACAATTTAGATATGGAAGGATATGTGCTTTTCATATCTTCATTTTGCAGTACCCGAATTAAATGCAGAACTATATTCATTTTGGGGCCTCTATATGCCACATATATTGGTAAACCGAAGGATACCAGCAATCAAACTGTTCGGTAGCATTAATATTTTGTGTATGTTCTGGTCGTACCTAATTACATGTGGGAAATCCTGCAAACTGCAACTTTTGAGGTGATTTGTCAAAAATTTGAGAAATTAATAAAAATTACTAACTTCAGGAAATCATTGCAACTTGGTAGTTTGGAGTAGAAAGAAATTTAGACAATATAAAGACATAATGTATAGCCATGAGATCTGAACTATGTTGATTTTTGAAAGTGATGGCAAAACACAATCAAATACAATACATTAAATTATATTTTAAATAAAAATATGCTGCTGATATAGGTCTAGGGTTGTCACCTGTCTGGTTTTGACCCGGACAGCCCAGTAATTTGAAGGGCTGCCAGTGACAAATCTCTTCTTCGGGGGGCGACTAATCTCCCCGAACTGCCTCTCCTGCCTTCCAGCCGGCTAGAATTTAAATTGCCAGTGAGATGGCACTCAGAGCTCTTCGTTTTCCGAAGTAGGCGACTTCAGAAAACAAAGCGATCCAAGTGTCATTCTGTCTGCGATTTACATTATAGCCAGCGGGAAGGCAGATTTTTAGCGGGCGACTAATCTCCCCGAATCTGAGCATGTGTCTCTGCCCTAAAAAGGGATTATACATTACAATAACAACAATCTGACAACGATGAAAACAATATTCACTCACACATCTGAGTAGCTTTATTTCATCCAAAGCTGTCTCTGTGTAGTGCTGAGCACTTTTTACCACCTTCATCGCCACAAACCCCTTGCCTCTAAAAAGTAAAAACAATATAACGGTTAGCGTTACAGCAGAAAAGAAGCTTTCATTCAATATGTCTATGCTTCACAATACCACATGTAAAGATGTGAGATACAGTTCATTAGGGTAAAAAAAAATTCAGATTCAACAAGTGGTAACCCCCCCATAGCCGATTGCCATCACTTAGGTGGCAGTGCTGGGAGCCCCCTGGATGCCTGGCATAGTATCACATCAGGATACAAAGTGAAATAGGAGCACACATGCTAATGATCCAAACCTACTTTTTTCTACATTGTTCGCTTATCTACTGCTGTGCCAATATGGGCCATACAGACCAAATGAACCTGAATGGCAGCCTCATTACACAGTAGCTTAGTTATTTAAAATAGTTACAACTAGCAAATATTTTTTTAAATAACTTTAACTTTATTTTTATTTGTTTTCCAGATGTATACATGACCATGTCTCTTTGAGAGTGCTGAATAGGTGTACATGCATCATTCTGTTTTGCAATGTTACAGGTATTGTTTCAATAGTCAAGATTACATGCTTTGATTGCTATTGGAGGCAATGGCCAGAAGGAAAGTAAGGAAGAGAAGGAGTAAAATCAAATAAAATGAGATAAAATTATAACACCAAAACAATATGTTGTCACCATGTTGTTATTTTTCCTACCATTCATTATACATCAAATTGTAACAGTTTGAGAGGCAGTTTCATCTAAAGTCAGGCATTTTGTTGATCAATTCTGTTCATATTTGTCATGTTTATCATTTAACATATTTAAAAGAGAAATAGAACTTTTTCATTTGTATATTACAGCACAAAAGCACCAAAACAGATATTTAAATCATTATGTAAAAGATACATTAACTGTCATGATAAACATGCATTACACACACACACACATAATGAAGGTTTGCAAGCCAAATGTGGCATGTGGCATCATTGATATACAAATATAGTATGTCTGTCTGAAGGTTATAATTATAGATGGCTAATGTACTTTTGTGCAGAATGGTTAAAGGACCAGTAACATAAAACAAAATTGTTTAAAAATATCGTGCACAACGAAAAATATACACCAAGACAAATTAAACTTTATTAAGAAATAACTTACAGAAAGTCCACTTCCTGTCCTCTTCAGAAACGGCGACCATCCATCCTGCAGCGATCGATTTTTCATCCCTGGCTATTCACTGAAAAGGCATCGCCTTCATCCTCCTCCTGGTGTCCAGCATCAGCGGTGTCCAGCATCAGCAGCGTCAAGCAGCAGCGGTGTCCAGCATCAGCGGTGAAACGGTCTCTCCTGTAATTTCCCGACTCCTGGTGTGTCCAGCAGTGTCAAGTTTGTTCCTGTGCTGTCGCGCTCAACTAACAGCGGCGGGTCCTCGCTCATGCCTTCCACTAGAGTCTCCCAACGCACTCGTTCGTGCAAGTAGCTGTAATAGTGCTGCCAGGACAGAGCGCAAGACTTCCCCGGGCGCAGTTTAGTTTCAGCCAGGCGCAGTCAGCCTTTCCTGAAGCCGCTTTGCTGCCTCTCCTCTCAGTCTCCTCCTCGCTCCGAAATCTAACTGATCCCCACACACACAGGGGCTGCTTATTTTGTGTTTATTTTAAGGGCTGTTTCTTATTTTCAGCAAAGAGTTAATCACCCGACAAGGTGAAGCCAGAGGCAGCCAAAGTGCGCTGAACTGGAGCAACCCCTGGCGCAAGACGAAGCTCTCCATTCATTAGGGACAAGAGAAAAAAAACGAGAGGAGAGGCTGCAAAGCGGCTTCAGGACCAGCTGGAACTAATCTGTGGCTTCAGGAAAGGCTGACTGCTCCCGGCTGGAACTAAACTGCGGCTTCAGGAAAGGCTGACTGCGCCCGGCTGAAACTAAACTGCGCCCGGGGAAGTCTTGCGCTCTGTCCTGGCAGCACTATTACAGCTACTAGCACGAACGAGTGCGTCGGGAGACTCTAGTGGAAGGCATGTGCGAGGACCCGCTGCTGTTAGTTGATCGCGCCAGCACAGGAACAAACTTGACACTGCTGTCACACCAGGAGTCGGGAAATTACAGGAGAGACCGTGACACCGCTGCTGCTGGACACCGCTGCTGCTGGACACCGCTGCTGCTGGACACCGCTGATGCTGGACACCGCTGATGCTGGACACCAGGAGGAGGATGAAGGCGATGCCTTTTCAGTGAATAGCCAGGGATGAAAAATCGATCGCTGCAGGATGGATGGTCGCCTTTTCGCCGTTTCTGAAGAGGACAGGAAGTGGACTTTCTGTAAGTTATTTCTTAATAAAGGCTTTGCTATTTAAAAGTTTAATTTGTCTTGGGGTTTATTTTTCGTTGTGCACTAACGAATTTTTAAACATTTTTTTTTATGTTACTGGTCCTTTAAACTCTGTGTGTTGTGGAGCAGTTGCAATATGTAATTATGTATTTCTTGTTAAAATAAAACAGAAAAGATCAATGGACATAATAAAACAGTTGACAATCTCGCAACCCGCCACCCAAGAGTAACTGTTCGGACGGACACCATGGTCCTGATTGTTATGGATAAATTTAATACAGGCAAGTAGAAAAAAAAACAAAAAAAAAAAAACGAACGGTACATATACTTCAAACAAACATTTAAAGGGGACCTGTCACCTTAAGAAATAATTCCAAATCCTTTTTTTATGATGTAATGAATCTAGGAAATGCAGAATAGAAAGTGAAATTAATTCCCTGCCCTGCCTCAATGGGTAAGGCACAGTAGAGGGGTATGCAATATATGAATGACAGCTGAGACTTTTAAACAAGTTTATAACAGGTTTGGATGTTTTAATAACCAAAAGAAATTGGGCATGTTTAATTTGAAAAGGGCTACTATTATAGAGCTTTTTATGTCTGGGTGACAGGTCTCCTTTAAAGAAATGTTCCAACCCAAGGAGGGTGACTGGGAAATCTCATCCCGCTAGTAGAGGGGAATAGTAGAATAATCATAGGAAGAACCAGGCATTGTTTGGATGTATAAGGTTATAAAAGAGTAATAGGGAGTTGAAAAATAACAATGTGAAATTAAGTCTTAAATTTGGTAGAGGTAATGTTGTCAAATAACCATACATCATTATGTTGTGACTTAACTAGCAGGAGATTGAAAGGGAGACTGGTAAGGTAACCAGAGTATTGTCTTGATGGCAAATGTCTATCTGGCCATGGTGAACCAGATGGTAGTGGAGAATGTGGAGTGGAAGTTCATTTTGATAAGGAACACCTACTAAAGTATTGCCATTGCTTCTTCCAGAGTGGAAAGGGAGAATTTTTACCATTACCGGTATTACCATTATGAGTGAATATCAGTTTCAAAGGGAAGTCCCATCGGTAATGGATCTTGTGGGTTTGCAAAATTTTAGGAGCGAGTTTAAAGGCTCTCGAAAGCACCAAGATTTAAGGGGCCAATTATCACATGACACAAAACAGTCTTGCGTAGCTAGGAGGAAAGCCTGGCCAAGTTGGGGTCGTTCATGCTGGAGAAGAAGGGTGAATGATAACTAAGGGGCCGATTCACTAACTTCGAGTGAAGTATTTGAAGTAAAAAAAACTTTGAATTTCGAAGTTTTTTTGGGCTACTTCGACCATCGAATGGGCTACTTCGACCATCGAATGGGCTACTTCGACCTTCGACTACGACTATCGAAGGATTCGAAGTAAAAATCGTTCGACTATTCGACCATTCGATAGTCGAAGTACTGTCTCTCTTCGACCCCCTAGTTCGCCATCTAAAAGCTACCGAAGTCAATGTTAGCCTATGGGGAAGGTCCCCATAGGCTTGCCTAACTTTTTTTGATCGAAGGATATTCCTTCGATCGTTGGATTTAAATCCTTCGAATCATTCGATTCGAAGGATTTAATCGCTCGATCGAAGGAATTATCCTTCGATCGTTCGAACTAACTATCTGCGCTAAATCCTTCGACTTCGATATTCGAAGTCGAAGGATTTTAATTCCCAGTCGAATATCGAGGGTTAATTAACCCTCGATATTCGACCCTTAGTGCATCGGCCCCTAAGTGTCAATTTGTTTAGTAGGTATGCAATGACAGGATTTTGCCGCTTTCTTAGTTCGGCCCATAGTTAAAAATAGTCAGTTAGACTAAAAGATGTTTTGGCACCACTTTGTGTTTTTAGAAGGGAAATACAATCTAGTGAGAGTACATTAGTGGTGTTGAAAACAAAATAATAGTATATAGACTACTCTAAGTAATAGGATAGTTCTCAGAATGAGCAATTGTTAAGTTCAACAACACAAACCCAAAGTACCTCCAGCATGGTCAGATCTTGAAGTGAGTACATTTCCCATTCTCAAATCACAGTAATACCAAAGTAGAGTCGGTTTGATGTTAAGTAAAGTTCAGTCATCCAAACAAACAGGTCTTCCAAATGGGATGCTTACATTTTCCTATGACCTTATCACCTAATAATGCTATTGCCCAGAACTATGACAAATGTAATTAAAGCTTCATATTTATGGCTGCTCAAGCTTAGACAAAATAAACTTTAGCGTGTCAACCGGAATGGAACCAAAATCTAAAAATCCTTTCTAAATAATCATGACTGAATTAGGATGTAACTTGTATAGTTGCGAATTATAGCTACATCACATAAAATGCAATATCAGAAGGTGTTAAGCGAGTTCCACATCATGGAGAGAACAATGGTGTCAGTATAATTTACAAGCAAAAATGTAAAAAGTCAATGCTAGACTCTTCCATTATGCATCGTTAGCCAACAAAAGCTTTGTACAAGGATGGAATAACCTACTAGATTGTAATTATAAGTGCTCTGAGCAGCAGGAGAGGCAAGTGCATACCATTACAGTAGGCCTCCCAAATTAAATCTTTTAACAGTTCAGATTTAGGTCAGGACACAAAGAGTTGATCATCCATCCACAAACAAGGGCCTGGGGGCAGGGGGGGGGACATTGGTCAGTATTAATATATATTGGATTTTGGCATGGCTCTGTGTCTGTGCACCCAGGCCAACACAGTGACTCTAGTTGGAGACACACCAGAGTGTGTATTGGAGCGGAGGGGCAGTTTCAGCTTCAGTTTCAAAGCGGGCTAAGAAACTGCCCCTGTGACAGCAGCATAATGTAGATCCTAATACAGGCAGATGTACTCCCATTTAACTAATAACTATGACAACTGTGCATTCAGAAGCTTCTATAATTCATTAACTCACGTTCTAAAATCTTGAACTTATTGAATTTTTAAGCTTCTGACCTACAGGAAATCAGACATGGTAAATAAAAGATAACCCAGTTATCATAGATATGGAGTGTTATATGGCTTACAAACATTTTTGGTCATAACGATCATGGAGGAAAAATGATGAGGCTTTTAAATCTTAATTGTGAAGAATGGGTGGAGGCACAATCATGTTGTGTGGGTCCTTTGCTGGAAAAGGTACACTTTAGAAAGTAAGAGAAATTCTAAATAGACACCTCAGAGCAAGGTGGCCCACATAACAGGAGAAATGGTGTTGGACAGGGGTGTCTGGAGCCCTCTGGGACTTTGACCTCAAGGGCACCCCATGGTGGTGGCACAGGAAACTGAAATCATTTGCAGAGCCCACTGGGTTTTTTTTCTGGTGACCTACTGGGCCAGTCTGGTGCAAAGTGCACATCCGTGTATTCCAACCTTTATAGATAACATTTTTGGCTAACTATATTAGACATTATGTATTTCATACAGTCAATTTATCCAGTTTAATTTTTACACTCAACTGTTCGTTTATAGGATAAACCAACCTGTCCTGAAAAAAACCCGTACCCCCACCCCAGGTAGACACCCCTCACCCCTTCTCCCACCAGGCTAACTAACCCCCCGGGGAGTTGCCCCATACTCCATACTTACCCCTCGGCGCAGATTCTTCCATCGAAGTTCCACATGTCCATCTTCTGCATCCTTAGTAAGCTGATTGCGAGATCGCCAATTTCCGTGTAATTCCTTGCATTTGCAGTTGCGCAGATCGGCTGCTCCAACTGTGCATGCGCAGAAATACTGATCTCGCAGTCAGCTTACAGAGGACACAGAAGATAGACGCGCTGGAAGAATCTGCAGCGAGGGGTAAGTATGGAGTAAGGGGCATTTCCCCAGGGGGTAGTTCGCCTGGGGGGAGGATTGAGGGGGGGGGGTCTACCTGGGATGGGGGCTACGGGTTTTGAAACACATGTATAGGGCAAAATAAGAACTCTATTTTAATTTATGAAGCTTTCCCAGGCTTGTGTAGTGTAATGTATTTGCTGCTACATATACGTCCATTGTACTTTAACTTGGTGCTGTATGCAAATTCTGCATCGCTAGCGTAACTTCGCTTTGCTTGACGAATTAACGCTAGCGCAACTTTGCTACCTTTCGCCTTCCTGAGCGCAACTTCCGATTTTAGTGAATTCTCAGCACCGTGGTGAAACTTCGCCTGGTGAATGGCGGCGAAGGCTGCGCTAGCGCAACTCCGCAGGTTAGTGAATTTGCCACTATGTGTGACAATACCAGGCAGGGTTGTCTATGCATTACTGACAGACTTAAGCTTGCAAAATTAAATTAAAATTAAAAGCTAAATATTCTGCACATGCTCACTGGAACTTTTCTCTTGAAGTGGGGGGGGGTTCAGGCATGCTCAGTAAAGACCACTTCAACTAACTAGACCAGTAAAGGTCACCCCCCCATTAAAGTCTGTCTGCTTTGAGTGCTTACCTTGTGTAAACTTTAAAGAGGTATCAGTACTGAGATTAACTGGCCCCCAAACTGTTTTGTTTTTTTTTGTTTTTTATATTATGCACAGCCTATTTACCAGTTTTTATTTTTAAACTGAACAGTTAATTTAAGTAAACAATATAGTACCATTTAATTTAAAGAAATAAAAATACATTCATTAACTTTACAAGTTAATTTAGTGGCATTACCCACAGATATATCACTGTTATTTATCTGGCCTTCACCTTCGAATATCAAAATTATGCACTCAAAATCACATCTCTGGTCTTCATCGCTAGAGGTCCATGATAGCAAATTATTACTAGACAACAAACATGGGAAGAGGAAATGGTATCTAGATAAAGTACAGTGTAAAATAGTGAAAATTTGGCAAATAATTATTCTAAGATGTGGTGTCATGATACTAAACATACCACAATTACACACAATCTAAAAAAAAAAAAAAAAGATTTATATAAAAAGTTTAAGCAAACCTGATAATATGTAGCTGGATAAAGAGTACTTTTTAGACACATAAGGTAGATATGAGATATGATAGATAATATTAGGTAGCTATGATAGACAAATATACAGTATAAAAATCAAGGCAGTAGTTTTACTCTGTTGGCATTAAAACTATATTCGAAAAAAAAACCAAAAACAAATCTTACTGCATGTCCCAGCAGAGCCATACTGTAGAGAAGTGACCCCATCCCAGCTTCCTAATAACGTGGTAACGACCATTAAAAAGATCACCAATTTTCACAGGATGATAACCACCTTAAAGGAAAAAAAGAGAACACTTAGAAACAGGTAACCATATTTATTGCAATCGGCTTTATTATATATTTGTTTTAACAGGGCGACCAAATTGACAAAGTTTGCTTATGTGTAGAAGGTTATATTACCATCTTAGCAAGGACATTATATGGCAAAATTATATGGACAGTTTGTCTTAAAGGGGTGTTTTTTTTTTGTTTTTTTTTTAAATAGAACTTTATTTTGCGAAAAATCTCCTCAGCCGCCACCAGAGAAGTGCATTTTTGCACTTTGGGGCAGAAATGATGTGTAGGATAAAGTGGTATATAGGTCACTGCAATCAGAAATGTAATTTCACCACCTTGCAGTCTGAGGTTGAGCATGGTGAACAATGTTCCACAGATTTTAAAGCTGTAGAGTACTATCACATTCTTGAGTATAATATGTTTCTTACTTTGTGACAACAATTTGGGAAAGCTTTTTTTTTTTTGTGTGTTTCAGAACAATACCCCCATGCAAAAACAAAACAGGTTTGGTGAGATGAGAGTGCAAGAACAAGACCGGCCAGCACTGAGCCCCTAAATCATTTTGAAATGAACTCCTGGGTGATGAAATGAAATGCTGACTGTAAACCAGTCCTGATAATCCAGCTTCAACTGGATAACCTCGCCAATGATCTTGTAGCAGAATAGAAACAAATCCCATCAACAATATTCTGAAAACTAGAAGAAATACTTCCCATAAGAGAAGTGGCTGCTGTAGAACACAGGGAGGACCAACTTCATATTAATACTTTTGGTTTACTAATGAGATGTTACCTGCGCTAATGGCAGGTGCCGTAAAACTTTTGGGCATATTGTGTATCTTAGAATTTGTTTGTTTGAAAAGTCCACAATAATTTATGCAGAAGAATTAACAACCTATAAGTAAATGTAGGTGTCTGAAGCATTTTTAGAAACACTTAAGCATAAAACTACAGTATAGTACATTTTGAAAATTATGAAGTGATTTTTTAATTATGTTATTTTGCACACATAATAATTTCACTAAATCTAATATTTATAATTCTGAATGGTTTTAGACAAATGTGTCATTCCCAAGTCCACCCCTGTTCCACACTCTGTATTTCTCGCACCCAACTTGGCATGGCGGCAATGGATTCAACTTTAAGTGCAGAACAGGTTAAACCATTCAGCAGAATCTCCTTATGGCTCCTTGTCATTGTAGAAATTTGCATTTGGCTCTACTAGCAGCTCTCAAATAGAGACTTCTGGCCAAGTCAGATATCGATACTGCTATTTTGCTCCAAATATACAGCCTGCTGTGCGATTGAGAGAAGAAAATGATAGCAAGCTGCCACGACTACTTGTTCTACATTCACATATAGAGCATCAGCTGCTACAATAACCATCTTCCCTCTATACATGCTATGTGACAGTTCCTTCACAAGAGGCTCTTTCTGCTAAAACATACTATTTGAAGCCATCACTCCCTGTTCCCAGCCTAACAGACAAAAGGAAAAGGTGAAAGTGAAAATTCACCTTTTGATAAATATGCCTTTCAAAATTCCCCCCAAATGTAGATTTCCTTTAGTCTGTTAGCTGGAAGCTTGCCATAATTAAGGTTCTAGTTAACCAGGACTAGAGCATGCTCAGGACATTTTACAAACCTTTACAGTAATCAGCAGGGTCTTCTTGTTCCTCATCATCAGATCCTAGAATCTCCTCCTCTGCCTCAGTTGGTGATGGCTCTGGAAGTGGAGGAGGGGGTGGAGGGGGTGGGGGAGCTGAAGGGACCTTCTGTTGAGCCTCTGGCCTAAACCCAAAGATTATAAAATTATTTTTGAAAGTTGCCTTTTGTACATTTTATACAAGTGACAAATACCCTTACCCAACTACTTTGCCTGTGTAAGAACTTCGTTCCCTATCTCTCCATTCTCAGTGAATATTCCTCTAGCCACTCTTTTCTCATTGGCTAAACGTTTTCCAATTAGAATATCTAACCCATTCTCTTTCTAAAGTTTAAAAAATTCACTTGGTTTCAATAATCCAACTCTTACACCTTTCCCTATGAACTACTGAAACTATAACAAACTGAAAACCTTTTAAACTAAAAACTGCACTGAAACTGTTTCAAATAATTAATTCATAAGTGCCTAACATCTATGGGGTTATTTACTAAAGTCCAAATTTTTCTGGTCAGAGTTTTAAAGGGGAAAAATTTTTGTATATAAAACCCCATTTATTTTAGAGATTTATTAAACCCAGAGGCTGCTAAAAGTCTGAATAAAAAAGTACAGTATCTGACCTGCCAAGGCCAAGTAGAAGTCCATGGCAGATATCCCTTTTACAATTTGAAGATATCATGATCTGCCCTGGGTTTTGTACAATAAATCAAATAATTTGTGCTTTTTGGGTGACAATCCGGAAAAATCAGTTTTCAGGTGTCAAATCCACAAAAAAATTGCACGTTTTGGATTTTTTTCAGCATTTTATCGAGTTTTTACCCACATCAGATTTTATCGAGTTAATTTATTGATAAATAAGGTAAAAATGTGGATGGGAGTTTGGTCCAAGTGGTTTTAAAAATATGAGAAATATTCTGATTTAGTAAATAACCCCCTAGTGTTGCATATGTAATTATACAGATACAACAGAAACATTTGTAAATGTATCCTCAAGATATACTTTGCAATGCAGAACCACTAACTAAAGATGCAAAAAGGTACCCACTATCTTCCAATGATTGAATTTCAAACATACATAACATTCACAATTACATATCATTTAAAGCTGGGTATATAGACAAGACAAATTATTCACTAAGAGGGATACATATCAAACTGTGAAAAGGGGAGGGGAAGAAACAACTTTGATTACTTAGTTTCAATGGCATCTGTAGTCAGAACAAGCATGGCATAGAACACTGCAGTTCATATACATATACAAATAAATAATATACCTAATTGATGTATATTACAAAAAAAACTGCTTAGAATTAAGTGTGCATTTCATAACAATTTTAGTGCCACACTTTTGGTGGGAAGGAGGGTTGCACTTATCCAGCAAGACAAAAATGTACTATATTGTAACAGAGCAGTAAAAAAAAATATATACAAATTACAGTTAGATTAAAAAAAAGTAATTGCAAGTGCATTGGGCTATAATATATGGAATAAATCTGTGTCATCAAGAAATGAGGTTTTGTTAAATTGGTATCAAATTAAAATAATTTATCTCCTGTTTCTGGGAAATGGCATGCAGAAATGTGTAGCTGCTACATAATAGGTTTCCCTGATATCCCTATAGCAAGCCTCACACATAAGCAATAATTTGCCCATGATAAACAAATGAATGGTGCGGTTGGAACTCAAATAATAATAACAACTACAGATGCAACATTCTAAAATATAGAAAATGAATGAAAATTATACTTTGAACAATGGCGCAACCAAAACCTATTTTACAACATTAAGGTCTGCTACTGCAAACAAAACTAATGGGATCAGTTTTTCACTGCGGCCAAATTTACAAAATATCAGTGTACAAATTTTATTAGAATGTTATAAATATAACAATACGTTTTTATTAAGTTCTACTACACAATAAAAATAAAATAAAACTAAATAATGGTAATATAGTTGTGTGTTTCATAGAAAATAAAAGGGCCTACTTTTCTGTTACTTAACTTTACACCTAAAAATATCCCCATCACACAAAATAATGTATTTCCAACTAAGACACGTGGTTGACAAACATAGTTATCAGAAATTATCTAATTTCGCACAAACATAATACATTGTGCAGACATTTAAAAACAATGTTTCGCATATATTCTAATGCTGTGGTTGGCTTTATGTTAAAGCTGTAAACAACCATGTTCAGATTAAACTAAACAAATAGGGCTTACCATGAAAATGTGTTCAGTCTTTTGTTTCTTTTTTTAAATTAAAAAAAACTTTGTTCCATTATAAAGAACAAAAGTATCACTTTTATTTTCAACCTTTTTATAGCCATGTGCATCTGTACAGCTAATAGCAACCTTTTATCTTTCACTCTTGCAATGCTATGAACCTTAACTATGCAATGTAAAGACTTAACTAATCATGACATTGCATGCTAAAAGTCACAATGCTTTGTTTTCCATTTCTACTAAATTTTGCATTAGTGGTATGGGATATGTTATCCAGAAAGCTCTGAATTATGGAAAGGCAATCTCCCATAGACTCCATTATAATCAAATACTGTAATCCAAATACATTTTTTGTTTTTCTCTGTAATAATAAAACAGTACTTTGCACTTGATCCATACTAAGATATAATTAATCCTTATTGAAAACAAAACCAGATAATTGGGTTTATTAAGGGGCACATTTACAAAGCTCGAGTGAAGGATTCGAATAAAAAAAACTTCGAATTTCGAAGTGTTTTTTGGGCTACTTCGACCATCGAATGGGCTACTTCGACCTTCGACTACGAATCGAACGATTCGAACTAAAAATCGTTCGACTATTCGACCATTCGATAGTCGAAGTACTGTCTCTTTAAAAAAAACTTCGACCCCCTAGTTCGGCAGCTAAAAGCTACCGAACTCAATGTTAGCCTATGGGGAAGGTCCCCATAGGCTTGCCTGTGTTTTTTTGATCGAAGGATATTCCTTCGATCGTTGGATTAAAATCCTTCGAATCGTTCGATTCGAAGGATTTAATCGTTCGATCGAACGAATAATCCTTCGATCGTTCGATTGTAGGATTAGCGCTAAATCGTTCGACTTCGATATTCGAAGTCGAAAGATTTTAGTTCCTAGTCGAATATCGAGGGTTAATTAACCCTCGATATTCGACCCTTAGTAAATCTGCCCCTTAATGTTACATGATTTTCAAGTAGATTTAGTTTTTTTTTTTTATCAAAATCTGAATAAAAAAAAGTCAGACCAAACTAGAATCCACAATTTACCATTAAAAAACCATGAAAAAAATTGGATCAGGAAAACTGCAACTTTTTCAGACTGTTGCTCGAAAACCACAACTTTTTCGGATTGTTGCGCGAAAAATCTGAATTCAAGCCCAAAGTGTCAGAATTTTCTGTGAAAAATTCTGAGCCCGAAATAGGACCTCTGCAGAACCTCGACAGGTTGAAGATGGAGTATTTTCAGATTCTGACTTTTTGCATCCTCTGGGAATAATAAATCTCGAAGAACGCAAGTTGTTTTTTTCACATAATCAGGCCAGGTTACCTATTTGACCAATGACATACAATCATGGCATTTTTGGCAAACACAATGTATGCACTGCAGATTAAGGGGCACATTTACTTAGGGTCGAATATCAAGGGTTAATTAACCCTCAATATTCGACTGTCAAAAGTTAAATCCTTCGACTTCGAAAATCGAAGTCGAAGGATTTAGCTCTATTCGTTTGATCAAACGATCGAAGAAATAATCGTTTGACCTTCCCCATAGGCTAACATTGAGGTTCGGTAGGTTTTTTTTTTTAAAGAGACAGTACTTCGACTATCGCATAGTCGAACGATTTTTAGTTTGAATCGTTCGATTCGAAGTCGAAGGTCGAAGTAGCAAATTCGATGGTTGAAGTAGCCAAAATTCAAAGTATTTTTTATTCTATTCCTTCACTCGAGCTAAGTAAATGTGCCCCTAAGTGTGTGTAGAACAAAGCTTTGGTATAAACGGTTATATAGAATTTAACAGTATAACCTAACAATTAATGAATCAACAACTTAAGACTCTGCCAAAGGAGATATATGTATAAACAGAAACCAATTCAAAAATGTATATTTACCCCTGCATCTTGCCTTTGTAAAATCTATTAAAAATAAAACAAAACTGCAGACGCTTAAAGGAGAAACAAACCCCTTGCTAAAAAAAAAAAACTACCCCCTACCCCACATAGACCCCCTCCTCATCACCCCCAGCCTAGCTGCTACCCCGGACAAATGCCCCTAACTTTTTACTTACCCCTCGTTGCAAATTCAGGGATCGAAGTTCACGGCAGCCATCTTCCGGGTCTTTGGTAATCTGAGAATTAAGGTGGCCATACACGGATAGATCCGCTCGTTTGGCGATGTCGCCAAACGAGCGGATCTCCCTCCGATATGCCCACCTTGAGGTGGGCAATATCGGGCTGATCCGATCGTGGGCCCTAGGGCCCAACGATCGGATCCTAGCGTTCGCCAAACGGGCGGTCGGATCGCGGGACCGCATCAACGAGCAGATGCGGCCGCGATCCGACGGGATTTTTAACCCCATCCGATCGAGATCTGGCCGACTTTCGGCCAGATCTCGATCGGGGAAGCCCGTCGGGGGCCCCCATACACGGGCCAATAAGCTGCCGACTTGGTCTGTCGGCAGCTTTTATCGGCCCGTGTATGGCCACCTTAAAACTGTGGAGTAGCACATGCGCTGTTGGAGAAATTTACCCGCTTGCGTCAACTGTACATACACGAATTGGACGGAAATTGCAAAGCACCGGAAAAAGACACGAAGACCTGGAAGATGGCTGCTGTGAACTCCAATCCCTACATCTGCACCGAGGGGTAATTAAAACGTATGGGGCATTTGCCTGGGGAAGCAGCTAGGCTGGGGGTGAAGAAGTTCTTATAAGTGGTTGTTGTCAGTCTCTTAATGTTACTAACATTAACCCAGACATTCTGCATGCTTTTCCCCTCAAAAAGATCATCCAGGCAATCAGGAAAAAATTGCTGGTTGAATAGCTGGTTTTCATAGTGATATTCTTGGAACTATGGATGAAATCACTAATACACCAATATCTGTAAATATGTTATGCACCAAGATAGCGTCTGAAATGGAAACCTCAACAGCTGCTCTTGACAAAAATCATTAAAATCAAAACTCCCTTAAAGAAAAACTATACCCCCAAAACGAATACTTGAGCAACAGTTTATATCAAATTAAGTGGCATATTAATGAATCTTATGAAACTGCCCTTTTACATCTCTTGCCTTCCATTTCATGATGGTCTGTGTTCTGCCTCAGAGATCACCTGACCAGAAATACTACAACTCTAACTGGAAGAAGTGTGGAAGCAAAATACAGAACTCTGTCTGTTAATTGGCTCATTCGACCTAACAAGTATAGTTTGTTTGGTATGTTTGTGTGCACCGTTAATCATACGATCCCAGGAGGCGGGCCGTATATAAAATGGAAATTTTCTATTTATGATTACCCAATTGCACATACTGCTAAAAAAGTATATTATTATGAAAATTGTTTATTTACATGAAGCATGGTTTTACACATGAGCTGTTTTATGCTATTTTTATAGAGACCTATATTGTTTGAGGGGTATAGTTTTTCTTTAACCGTCACTGATGGGCAAAAATGCTTAGCCTATACAAGACAATGGTGGTAATAGACTGACAATTCAGGAAAGCTCACCTTGGCATTTCTGAGACAAATCTGCCTGTCACTGTCAGGGGCCGATTCACTATGGGTCGAATATCGTGGGTTAATTAACCCTCGATATTCGACTGGGAATTAAAATCCTTCGACTTCGAATATCGAAGTCGGAGGATTTAGCGCAAATACTGCGATCGTACGATCGAACGATTAAATCCTTCGAATCGAACGATTCGAAGGATTTAAATCCAACGATCGAAGGAATATCCTTCGATCAAAAAAAATTAGGAAAGCCTATGGGGACCTTCCCCATAGGCTAACATTGACTTCGGTAGCTTTTAGCTGCCGAACTAGGGGGTCGAAGTTTTTTTTAAAGAGACAGTACTTCGACTATCGAATGGTCGAATAGTCGAACGATTTTTAGTTTGAATCCTTCGATTCGAAGTCGTAGTTCGAAGTAGCCCATTCGATGGTCGAAGTAGCCCAAAAAATACTTCGAAATTCGACGTTTTTTTACTTCGAATCCTTCACTCGAATTTAGTGAATCAGCCCCTATGTGTCTGTCATAGGCAAGATTTTTTGGTCTTGTTAAGGGAAGCAGTAATGTTTTTTGGGTCATCTCTGTTCTCCACAAGAGAGCAATATGTATCAATAGCCTTAATGTAACATTACATTTTAGGTCTGAAATTAAAGGCAAAAAAAAAAAAAAAGGCTACTTAATATAGATGACGGCAGTCAAATATAAAGCGCGCGCGTGTGTGCAAAAGCCATGAATATCTTGTAAATTATATCCTTATAAACGGTGAGTTCTGATGTCATCAGTTATAAACGGTGAGTTCTGATGTCATTTCTGACTCACTGAAATTTGTGTATTATAATAAATAAAGTACCCCCAGTTGTAAAATATGAGGATATTAGAAGTTACCTCGGAGTTCCATGTGTTTTTATATGGTCATAAAACTCCTCTGTAACTTATAATATACTTGTATTGTAAAAGAGGGGGTACTTTATTCACTATATATATATATATATATATATATATATATATATATATATATATATTCTACAGTCTGGTCATTTCCCTATGGGACCAGACCGTAAATTATATCCTTATAAATGCTGCGTTCTGATGTCAGGGTCCGAATTTGACGCCGCGCGTCCAAAACGGACCAGAATTTGACGCCAGCGACCAGAATTTCGACTCCGACCCCCCCACAAAATGTAGATTATAATGCATAATGTACCCCCTACTAGAAATTTATAAGGATATCAGAAGTTACCTCGGAGTAATGTGGCCTGTATAAAAGCACTCTGCCTGCGGCCTTGTGCTTTTATATGGTCACATAACTCCTCAGTGACTTATCATATCTTTATAAATTACAGTAGTACATTATCCACTATATATATATATATATATATATATATATATATACACACACATACACACAGATATGTATGTTAAATATGAAAAATCTGTGTGTATATGTCCTTATACCTATAACTTCAAGCAAAACATTGAGAGCAATATGAAGTCAAAGGAATCAAACTGGTGTCTTATTTTTGTGCATGCAATTGTTACCACAACTGTGTCACTGAAAAAATATATTTATTATTTCAGTTTAAGATTTAAAGGCTATAATGTGCTTTATAAGGCATAACTGCAAATTAGGCCATGTAGAAATGATGGAACGGCACACTAACAGATAATATATTTAGCAAAACGTGCATGAATAACACTAGCTAGCATTTCCTGCATGCATTTGTACAGGCTTGTAGCACTGCATTTAGGCAATAACATGACTAATCTATATAGGTTAGCAATTCCAATGTTATTTCATAAGGGCACTCCCTTTCTAAGAAGAGTCTTACATTTTATATGAACATGTCTTAACATCCTACTTGCTGAATATTTCATGTCTGCACACAGATATTCCAAGTCTAAAAAAAATTAAATACATATAAAATAATTCGGAATGAAAAAAAAAAGCAAATAACCATTAATACATTTAAATACATTTTATAGGTAAGGATGTCAAACTGGTTCCATGTAGCTGCTGCAGTACAATTTCCAGCAAAGCCTTACAGCCTGTCTAGGGATGCCTGGGGGTTTATCTGTATAGAAGCAGAGGCTGCCGGTTGGGAATCTTTATATGGTTATCAGATAGGTATTTCAGCATTAGCTACTGCACTCCTCATTGTTCATGCAAGAGATGGAGCTGTACCTTTCTGAAGACGACGACTTCTCAGAGTTAACTGACATCAGCAGCTCAATCGTCTGCTTGGTTTCTCGAAAAAAAAAAATCCTGTTGAAAAGCGTCCTCTACTAGCTCTGGCCTTTCCTGTGTTTGCCCAGAAATTGTTACGTTATTTTACCACGAGTAACAACGTCTGAACTTTGCAGGAAATGAAGCCGAAAGATTTGTAACCGATGACAAGAGAAATAAACGACGTTTCTCTGACTCCGTTCAGAAAACAGAAAGCTGCAAATGTATAAGGCCTGACTGAACTGTACACATGACGTTTGCGAGGTTTATGAAAGCAGGGCGTACCATTTCTGTCGCGCGGGGGAGTAGCGATAAAGAATGAGCGGTAGCTGCCTTTATTTTTATTAACTATGTTGGTCACCAGCGCGAATGCCATCTATAAAAGCTATATAACATAGCTTGTGCATGTCGGCTTATAAAAAATTACGATTAGTCTCTCCGTGAAAAAGAATACACACTATTTGGTCTATGGAGTGTTACATTCTAAACACGACAGCATCGAGAACCAGCCGCCGCCACCTTTTCTAGCAATGTAATGGTTTGAGCTGAAAAACAGCGACGCCCATTATACAGGTTAGACATTTTCTACATCGTGACAAAATACCGCACGCTACCGTTGGGAGCCTACTTACTATCCACACATAAAACGATTTTCTCTCCGGAGACTAGGAGCCTTAGTTCAATATCCGTAGTATAACACAATGTTGCCAAAATGTCCAGTTTACTTGATTAAATTGAAAACATTATAATTGCCACATGCCAAATGTATAACATTGATGAAGAATGTGTTACCGATTTAGACCAAGGTACTGCTTTCTGTGCAGTCATGCAGTGTGCATCTCTATCCTTTTAGTAGAGAGGGAGCAAAAAAATAAATACAATTATATATACACATACACAAATATATACATACATATATATATATATTTTCTACAGTCTGGTCATTTCCCAATGGGACCAGACTTTTATTTTATCCTTATAAACTGTGCGTTCTGAAGTTAGAACGCGCCGTTTATAACAGGTGCCCCAGGCTGCCAAATTTGACGCCACGCGTCTGAAACGGACGCCGGCGTGTCAGAAACAGACCAGAATTTCAACTCCGACCCACCCTCCCGACCCCCCTACAAAATGTAGATTATAATGCATAATGTACCCCCTACTAGAAATTTATAAAGATATCAGAAGTCACCTCGTGCTTTTATATGGTCACATAACTCCTCGGTGACTTATAATATCTTTATAAATTACAGTAGGGGGTACATTATCCACTATATATATTATAATTTTACTTACAGGCCCAACTTAGGTGCTACCCACTTAGATACATGTCTCTGCTGCTTCTCTCTCCTGTCCAGTACCTTTGAGGTACTTTTTAGTATATTATAGAATGTCCAATGCCTAGCAACTTTGCAATTTGCAAAATTATTTATTAAATAATTTTTTAATTTTAGAGTTACTTGCCTTTCTTTTTCCAGCTTTCAAATGAGGGTCACTGACTCCAGCAAAAAAAAATATATTTCTATTCAGGCCCTCTCCTATTCATATTCCATTCTGTAATTTAAACCAATGCATGGTTGCTAGGGTAATTTATCTAAAAATAAATGTAATCAAATTCTTCATCTACATAGACATATAAAAAATCAGGTAAAAACACATTTTTGTTCTCTGTCCACAATCATAGCCAGTTTTTGGCTGTGGTGACACAAGTGGCACTACGAAAATTCACCCTTTAGTGAAATTGCCCCATAGCTGTTTTCAAGTTCATTTGCACTGCCCCTAGAGATGCCCCCTTGATTAGCAGATCTCATTTAGGTATAGTTTTATAATAAAAAAATCCAAAGATGCATGGCTACTATTGCCAATACAGTCATGAACAGGCCAGATAGGAGAACATGAACCAAATAATTGTCCTATCTGCTCTGTATCCTGTGCCTTTTCTAGCTTTGAATGGCTGCCCCCATGTCAACACAGAAGTTTCAATATATAAACTATAGTTGTGTTTCTGAAGTAGACACACAAGTGTACATGATTTTTCAGTACTTTAGGACACTTTCATTTTTTGGTGTTACTGATCCTTTAACAGCAAGATGTTTTTTTTCTCAAATTCTGCTCCTTTTTTAATCCAAACCTTTTGTGATTGTAGCCAACGAGTTATCTTACTTCATTAGTCTAAGGCAGTGGTCCCCAACCGGTAGCTCGCGAGCAACATGTTGCTCTCCAACCCCTTGGATGTTGCTCTCAGGGTCCTTAAAGCAGGTGCTTATTTTTGAATTCCAAGCTTGAAAGCAAGTTTTGGTTGCATAAAAACTGAGTATAGTGATGAGCTATGCCTAGCTAAGACCCCACCACAACATACCATCTCGCAGATTTACAATATCATTCGCAATCTGAAACAGTTACAATTACCTGGTTACACTACGAAATGGGCAGCTGATATCAAACGCAACATTACCGAGAAAGAGTGGGACGTAAGTTTTAAGCTAACACATACGATGGCAACAGCCTGTAAAGCGCAAGAGACGAATTACAAAATTTTGTCCCGATGGTATCGGTGCCCGGTGGTCCTTCATAAGATGTTCCCAAACTCCTCTAACAAATGTTGGAGGTGTAATTTACATTTAGGGGATATGCTGCATATGTGGTGGGAGTGTCCTATGATTCGAACCTATTGGGTCGCTATTATAAAATGTATCTCTAAAGTAACGGCTATGGACCTCCCCATTGACCCTGGGATGGCACTTTTATCAATACCTCCTCCACAAACCATTATTGTGCGGAAGGCATTGGTTGCATTCGCCCTAACGGCGGCAAGATCAGTTATCCCCAGATATTGGAAACAAAGTGTTACCCCGCCCGTAGGGGACTGGATAAAGGAACTAAATTCAATCATGCGCAATGAAGAATTGCTCTCCTATTCCAACAAAACTCAGGATAATTTTGTCTGTACATGGTCGACGTGGGTAGTCTTTAGGGAATCGCCTGATTATACTAATATGCTGGTCAGTTAATGGCATACTCTGTTCCTATGTCCCTCTACATATATGTCCCAGACAGTTCAGGGTGACCTTGTGACAACTCATAGGATGCTAAATACTCGGGTTTAGTATTCCCCCTCGTTTGCTGTGAGGGGAGTTAAAGGTTTAGCATGGGAACTGTGTCCCCCCCCCTTCCCCTTGTTATTGATGTATACCGTGCATGCATGTCTCTACTTTGAGGTTTGTGGTTAAAACTTTCTGTACTCATTGCCATGGACACTATAAATGTGACTGAATCTGCAATTCGATTACTACCTTGCAACGTGCAATAGTCCATGAATGTTTCTTCCAAGATATGTATGCATGTAACTCTTTTATATCAGTCATGTTGTTTATTATGTGTATTTTGTTTTTTAAAAAAACGAAAAATAAAGAATATATAAAAAAAAACTGAGTATAGTGCCAAGTAGAGACTCCTGTAGGCTACCAGTCCACATAGGGGCTACCAAATAGCCAATCACAGCCCTTATTTTGCACCCCAAGGGACTTTTTTATGCTTGTGTTGCTCCCCAACTCTTTTTACATTTGAATGTGGCTCACAGGTAAAAAAGGTTGGGGACCCCTGGTCTAAGGCATGTTTCCCAAAGGCATCATTATGGCTTGACTAGATGCTGTTGTTCCTACTGCAGATTTTGACGTATGTCATGAGGGTTGCAGGTGAGGATTCCTCCTGATGACTCTTCCATGCAGATTATGCTTGTGCAAACAATGCTGCACTAAGGCTGTATTTCATGTTTGTATTTGGTGGAAGCAAAGCGTGCTTATTTTGCCACAAAACAACTTTTCACTTTTAAAGTTAACTCTTAGTTAAACTGACTGCCAAGCTGTCCAAGTACTCTGTTATTTGGGGACATGATCCAGAGGCAGACAGTTACTATAAGTTATCTTACCCTTAGACCCAAGCAAAACATTTAACCAATAAATGTCTTCAAAGTGTAAAAACTAATAGTTACAATTTCAACAATATAAATAACTTATTATGGATTTTTTGTTAGAATGAATGGGTCACTTTTGTTCTGTCTATACATCCATTCTAAAATTTTGTTGGGCCGGTTTTAATTATTTTAGTGTAGAAATTCTATGTTTTGTATGTAGGTAAATGGGGATCCTTTTATATAAAATAAATCATGATTTATTAAATAACTTTAACAATCATAATGATAGCATCCTTAACAAAAAAAACTTGTAATTAAATGGCAAAACATTTTACAGTAAAAACACTGAGCTGCATTATAGCTTATGCTTTAATTATTTTTCTCTTTCCTGTCTTACCTGAAACACCCTTTGTTTTTAATTCACACATTGACTTTTGTAAAAAAAAAAATATGGCAAAACTGAAAAATGCAACACCCATACCACAAACAGCTGCAATCAAACAATTGCACCCACTGGCATATAAATGTGGTTGGAGAGAGAGCAGCAAAGAAGAAAAAAAAAGTATGGGGATAAAAATAGAGAGGCAAATCAAAAGACAGAAAGAGCAAAGGTATTTAGTGGTGCACTCTCATATGACATCAACATTTAGTGAGGTGCTCACTGCTGGGGTCACCTGACAGATCCCAAAGTATCATAAAATAAAGTAGTAGCACTCAAATAGAAAAACCAATACTTTATTATAATTACATATCAAAACCCAACACATTTTGAGAGGGGCACTGAGAAATAATGCAGGCCCCTGGCGAAGACCCCTTCTATGACAGGGAAAAGCCAACTCCTATTGCACATACTAATGCTGTACTGCTTAGGGCACTGGTAGACAAGGAGAGTAGTCGTCCATCACAAAACTCCTCTTCTGTGAAAGACTAATCAACACCAAACACTAAATAAAGTGAATCACTGGAGCGAATTCAAAAAAGCCGAAGCAACACATACATTTTACCACCGGCGCCAGTGGAAAAGCATTTGGAGGAGATTTGTTGCAGGCAATGAATCTCCTAGTCTACCACAACTAACAATAAAGTATTGCATCAAAGCATAATGGACTCCTGTGCTTACAGTATTCAAATACTTGAAGCATATTGCACATTTCCATGTTTTTACCTTTTCTGATTTCTGAATAAAGAAAGCCAGTTGGATGACTGGTGAAACGTCTTCAAGAAAAACACAGCAAGTCCAGTTGATTTGACTTATTTCTATAGATATAACAATAAAAAAAGAATACAGTGTTTCAGAGTTAAATCTATTATCTAATGAAACAATAGCGTTATCTCACCTCTGCATCCTCAACCAAGCTTTTGCTAATCCCATGCAGCCAAACTCAAATGCAGCATAGTCTGCAACAAAGTGTCATCATAATCAGCTCCCAATATGCTCCTCCTTCCTTACAAAATCCACCTCCCTGGCATGCCTTCAGATCTGCATCCCCCTGGAGGAGCCAATCACGCCAATTTCCCCCCTCCCCCCCACTGAAGATGATTTCATAAAGACACAACCTCCATCAGAAGTCTGCCATTGAATTATGGGGATTGTAGTTCAAATGTGACATTCACCTCTCCACAGTTGATATAAAGGGGATCAGAGAGGAAATATGCCAATTTGAAAGAATGCTATAAAAATAGCTGATGTCAGCTATATAGCAATGACAGGCAGAGTATGGCAAACACACAGGGAGCATATGATGTTATGTTCATATATATATGTATATATATATATATATATATATATATATATATATATATATATATATATATATATATATATATATATATATATATATATATATATATATATATATATATATATATATATATATATATATATATTATAGACATGACAACTGGGGTAATCGATCATGGTCTACCAGTAGATCCCCGTCATGTTTCTGGTAGACCTCTACTTGGGGTCCGACATCGGCACACACAAGGAGGGGAAGGGAAGGCTGAGAGCAGCAAGCCCGGAGTGGAAGGGAGTGTGTTTAAACTTTAATAACCTGCCAAATTTTGTAAAATGAACATGGTAATTAGGGGGTGTGGCTACAAAAAACGGGCATGGTCAAAAAATTGCCACATGTTATCAAGGTAGATCTCCTGAAGGAGAAATGCAGCTCTTCAATAATGCTTCCCTGTCTTCAAGCAGAGTAGTGCCCAGATTAGATATAACTAGAGGATGAGGGAGGGGCAATATGATTCAGGGAACATGGACAGGTGAATGTTGCTGCATTAGATTGGACATTCCTAATTTCAGATTCTGAAAATGCTTGGCCTGGAGAGCAGTTAGAAATGAGTGATAAGTGTGTTTATAATACAAATTTGATGCAGTTGGGTATAGATTTTATTGTACTAATTAATGTTATATATCAATGAGAAAAATGGTATGGTTTATGGTTCATGACAGTTCCCTCAGATTTTGCTTTAATATATAAATAAAACATATTTGATTATGACCAGGGCAATCAACTACTAAGCCATATACAATGTCCAACTGAGCTGAGTTTTATATACGTACTTATTGTACAGCAATGCAGAATGTTAGTGTTTTATAAATTTAATCACAACTCTGGAGAACCAGTATCATCAGTCAAGTGATATTTTTATTTGGTAGCACTACATGTTTCGGATCTATCTGATCCTTCCTCAGGTGCCAGTGTTCACGTTAACACTGGCACCTGAGGAAGGATCAGATAGATCCGAAACATGTAGTGCTACCAAATAAAAATATCACTTGACTGATGATACTGGTTCTCCAGAGTTGTGATTTAATTTATGAAGACAAGGAGAAGTGGCGGCTCCCATACTCTGTTGGAAGAACCTAACTTTGAAAGGACAAAAAGAGGGCCATTTACCTACACCTGATCCAATTGTTTTATAAATTTGCATTAATAGAAATAATTCATTGTATTGTCCTAAATATACATACATACATTGTTAAATTATTATTCTGTTGAAACTTTTAGCCTCAGGAGGCCTGCTTTCACAATCTGATTTGAGCCATGTACTGTGGGACTGTGAGATGGTGCATTACCCTGTTGAGCCACTGAAGTTGTAGCTCAGCCTTACAATTAAGCTTGTAGTCTCCTTATCCAATCTCATTAGGGCCAGAAGCCAGCAATGTAGTGATAAAGGGCCTAAATGAACCCTGCCTCTATCTAGATTAAGGTCATTTATTTGACTCTGTTTGCCTGCCACTGACCTTAGTACATTTATCAAACACTACTTGCCTGCACTGACCACAGCCTGTATATTGACCAGGTCTTGCCTATAATATTCATAATGAGCTTTTATTATACCTCGACACTACAAGAGCATCTGAACTGCAGTTCATCTATAATCCTATACTCTCTATAGCCAGTCAGTCCTTACTAGCAATGCAGGATTAAGCTAATCCAAAAGCCTGGCCTAACTGAATTACTTTTGTGATGAATGGAATTCATTATTTCCTCCTCCATACCCCAATATGCATATTTCAAGATTTGACCAAGTCCTTCCTTAACCCTTTCACTGCCTGCTGATTTGCTACTTTTATTGCAAGATCATTTTTGAACATTTTGCTCTCTTTGACTTTAGGGGCCTTTCCTGGGAGTGTCTTTTAGTTTATGGCAAACAAAATGAGCAGGCACTTCCAAAGATCACTCTCCCAGGCAGACTTATCAAAAAATAAGGAACTTTATTCCGGTATACAAGGTGTCAGCCTTATGCATTTCATATCACACTGATACTTTTTTTGTTTATACTACTATCATCCATTTTTGTTCATATAATTATATAATTTCTTATCAGGACAACCCAATCTTTCAAAATATGCAAGAATTTTGGTGTAAAAAGATGTAGACTTCCAAAGTGTCTAAAAAATAAACATGTTTCCCATTATACAAACACATATCAGTAATAAAATGTATTTTATTTACGAGAACACAGCAGATTTGGAAATTTCTATGTCTCCCGAATCCACCAATCGCAAAATATATATAGTTTCATGGAGATTTCTCACTTGTATAGATAAAAAACTGCAAGTGGTACATCAAACCACAAAACCTCTGATTTCAAGGCCAAACATTCCACTAACAGTAGGTTTACCCTAGAAAACTATGCCATATTAGAAAGAACAGAGTCTGGCAAATCCAAAATGGGTAAATATATCTATGTACTCTAAACTACCAAGTCACAATTCTTTCCTAAAGTTATTTTTCATGTGCAGATTCTGAACTCATATTTTTCATCTGTCTACACAAATGAGGAACCAGTAAGTGAAAGTTTCCTTCTTAAAGGAAAACTATATCCCCAAAATGAATACTTAAGCAACAGATAGTTTATATCAAATTGAATGACATATTAAAGAATCTTACCAAACTGGAATATATATTTACATAAATATTGCCCTTTTACATCTCTTGCCTTGAACCACCATTTCGTGACTCTATCTGTGCTGCCTCAGAGATCACCTGACCAGAAATACTACAACACTAACTGTAACAGGAAGAAGTGAGGAAGCAAAAGGCAGAACTCTGACTGTTAATTGGCTCATGTGACCTTACATGTGGTTTGTATGTGTGCACAGTGAATCTTACGATCTCAGGGGGCGGCCCTTATTTTTTAAAATGCAATTTTCTATTTATGATTACCCAATGGCACATACTACTAGAAAAGTATATTATTATGATAATGGTTCATTTACATGAAGCAGGGTTTTACACATGAGCTGTTTTACTCAGTATCTTTTAAGAGAGACCTACATTGTTTGGGGGGTATAGTTTTCCTTTAATAGTACCAATTCTAGTAATAAAACTAATGATGCATGGTTCACACATGAAGAAATTCAAAAGAGACTAGAACATGTTAAGATTAACAAAGGTCCAGATGGTATTCATCCCAGGTTAATTAGCGATCTTAGCTCCGTGATTGCCAAACCTCTTTACTTAATTTTATAGGATTCATTGAGATCTGGCATAGTGCAGAGAGACTGGCGAATTGCTAATGTGGTGCCTCTATTCAAAAAAGGATCCCATTCTCAGCCTCAAAACTATAGGCCAGTTAGTCTGACGTTAGTGTTAGGAAAGCTTTTCGAAGGGTTAATAAAGGATAAGATACTGGACTTCATAGCAAATCATAATACTATGAGTTTGTGCCAGCATGGTTTTATGCGTAATAGATCTTGCCAGACTAACTTAATTTCTTTTTATTAGAAGGTAAGTAGAGACCTCGATTCTGGGATGGCAGTGGATGTGATTTACTTAGACTTTGCTAAAGCATTTAATACAGTGCCACACAAAAGGTTACTGGTTAAATTAAGGAATGTTGGCCTGGAACATAGTATTTGTACCTGGATAGAGAACTGGCTAAAAGATAAGACTACAAAGAGTGGTGGTAAATGGAACATTTTCTAATTGGACCAGTGTTGTTAGTGGAGTACTGCAGGGCTCTGTACTAGGTCCCTTGCTTTTCAACTTGTTTATTAATGACCTGGAGGTGGCCATTGAAAGTACTGTTTCTATTTTTGCAGATGATACTAAATTGTGCAGAACTATAGGTTCCATGCAGGATGCTGCCACTTTGCAGAGTGATTTGTCTAAATTGGAAAACTGGGCAGCAAACTGGAAAATGAGGTTCAATGGTGATACATGCAAGGTTATGCACTTTGGCCAAAATAATATAAATGCAAGTTATACACTAAATGGCAGTGTGTTGGGAGTTTCCTTAAATGAGAAGGATCTAGGGGTCTTTGTAGATAACACGTTGTCTAATTCTGCAGTATCATTCTGTGGCTACTAAAGCAAATAAAGTTCTGTCTTGCATAAAAAAGGGCATTAACTCAAGGGATGAAAACATAATTATGCCTCTTTATAGGTCCCTGGTAAGGCCTCATCTGGAGAATGCAGTGCAGTTTTGGACTCCAGTCCTTAAGAGGGTTATAAATGAGCTGGAGAGAGTGCAGAGACATGCAACTAAATTGGTTAGAGGGATGGAAGACTTAAATTATGAGGGTAGACTGTCAAGGTTGGGGTTGTTTTCTCTGGAAAAAAGGCATTTGCGAGGGGACATGATTACACTTTACAAGAACATTAGAGGACATTATAGACAAATAGCAGGGGACCTTTTTACCCATAAAGTGGATCACCGTACCAGAGGCCACCCCTTTAGACTAGAAGAAAAGAACTTTCATTTGAAGCAACGTAGGGGGTTCTTCACAGTCAGGACAGTGAGGTTGTGGAATGCACTGCCGGGTGATGTTGTGATGGCTGATTCAGTTAATGCCTTTAAGAATGGCTTGGATGCTTTTTTGGACAGACATAATATCAAAGGCTATTGTGATACTAAGCTCTATAGTTAGTATAGGTATGGGTATATAGGATTTAATTAAAAGTAGGGAGGGGTGTGTGTATGGATGCTGGGTTTTCATTTGGAGGGGTTGAACTTGATGGACTGTCTTTTTTCAACCCAATTTAACTATGTAACTATGTAACTATGTGAGGTGAAGTGTAAATGTGATTTTTTTTTTTTAATTACCTCAAAGCTTCCAGTCTACAGCATAATATCTCCTACACAGCATTAGCTACCATGGTAAAACACCCTAAATATAAACACCAGGAGTCCACTCAATAGTTTGATGCCCAATGTGTATTTGTTTACCCAAGTATGTGGCATATAGGGGCCCCAAAATGAAGACACCCCATCATCAGAGCTATCAGTTCTGAAATTCCAGATGCAAAAGCAACACATTTACATAATTTTTAAAAGTCAAATATAGAAAGAAGCGAGTTCACCCCTGAAAACCATATATTTTCGAAAAGTACACATTCTCTCAAATTCAAATTGGGTATGCGTGTCTTTCTACTGCAAAGCACCAAGCCACAAACCTTTCCTAAATTTAGTACAGTTTGGGAAAATTTCTGAAAATCGCCACAAAGCTTCCACCTTGCAGCATCTTATCTCCCACATACTATTAGGTACCAAGATAAAACACCCCAAAAATGAACGACTGGGGTCCACTGAACAGTTTTACGTCCAATATGTATAGGTTTACTTAAGCATGTGGAATATAGGGGGCCCAAAAAGACACCCCCACATAGTCTGTCATTTTAGGTAATACAAAACCAACACATTTACACCATATTTTGAGGCGGCAAAGATAGAAAAAAGTACATTCACCCCAGAAAACTATATTTTTTCTTAAAGGAGAAATCAACCTGTGGGGAAAAAACCCCATACCCCCCACCCCAGGTAGCCCTCCCTCCTCCCCCCAGGGACATGCCCCATACTCCATAATTACCTCTCAGCGCAGATTCTTCCAGCAAAGTTCCACGCGTCCATCTTCGGGCTCCTCTGTAAGCTAACTGAGGGATCGGTATTTCTGCGCATGTGCAGTTGAAGCAGTCTTGCCGGTTTGCGACAACTGCGCATGCGCGGAATTACACGGAAATTGCCGATCTCCCAGTCAGCTTACCGAGGAGCTGGAAGATGGACGCGTGGAACTTTGCTGGAAGAATCTGCGCTGAGGGGTAAGTATGGAGCATCTCACCAGGGGGGGTAGTTAGTCTGGGGGAGGAGGGAGGGCTACCTGGGGTGGGGAGTACAGGGTTTTTTCCCCCACAGGTTGATTTCTCCTTTAAAGTACAGATTCCCCTGAATCTATATTGCGTATGCATATCTTTCTACTCCAAAGCACCAAGCCGCAAACCTTTCCTAAATTTAGCGACTTTGGTGACATTTCCAAAAATCAGCTCAAAATTTCCACTTTGAAGCATCTTATCTCCCACATACTATTAGGTACCAAGATAAAAAACCCTAAATATGAAAGCCTTGGGTCCCCTGAACAGTGTGCTACCAAATGTTTATCAAAGTATATAGCATGTAAAGACCCCAAAATCTATCTTATGATGGCTTACATATACACTAATTTACAAACACTGCCAGTTTTATGCCAAATATACAGCTATACCAAAGCAGGTGGCAAAGTCCCTTGACTGCTTATTATGTGCCGCAAGATGCCCTAACAGTACAAAGACCACCAAAAACCATATATTTTTGTAATATACACATTCTTATGAATCCAAAATGGGTAATTGTGTCTTTCTACTCCAAACTACCATACTGCAAAGCTACATTAAAAGCAGCGGTTTTTATGACATTTCTGAAAATCGCCTAGAAATATTGCAGTTAGCCACATTTACCTCACCCAATTTCTTACATACAATTGGAAAATCACCCTAAATATGAACACCAGAGGTCTGTTGAACAGTTTGATGCCTAATATGCATAGATTTACCAAAGTATGTGGTATGTATGGTCCCTGAATGAAAATAGTGCATATGAATTTTCTCACCTGCTAATTCAACTTTTGCAATCTGAGCCTCCTGACTGTGTATTATGTACCACAAGACCCCCTAACTATACAAAGACCCCAAGAAGAATAATGGAGGGATAAAATTGCAATAAAACTACAAAAATTGCCCAAACCAATGAAACAGCAAAATAACTGATCTGACAGTTTAATTAGTGGTCAAAATACCTGATATGACAGTTTAATTAGTGGTCAAAATACCTGATCCGACAGTTTAGTTAGTGGTCAAAATACCTGATCCAATAGTCACGCTGCCAAAATAAACAGTTTTTAGGTAAAAAACTAAATATAAAAAATATATAAAATGAATATAAAATAAAAAAGTGTGAATTTGGGAGGCTCATTTATCAAAGGTCGAATTTCGAATTCATGTGAATTTTTTTAAATTCGAATATACTCACAATTTGACAGGGAGGTTATTTAAGAAAAAAACTTGAATGGCCAACATTCGATCGAATGGTTACGACCCAAAAATTCAAATCATCTTCGATTCATATTTAATTCTTACGAACCAAATTTTTCTCCCCCCCAAAAAAACACTTGAATGTCAGGAAGGCTATTAACATATCCAAATGGCTCAACGGACCTCTGCCATTGACTTGTACATGAACTCAGCAGGTTTCAGGTGGCGAATATTCAAATTAGGACTGTTTCCATGGTCGAGGTATGGTAAATCTCACATTCAAATTTACATTCTAAAAGGAGGATTAAAATTCGAATGTGTGAATTTTTAAACTTGAAAATTTGAATTTACTAGTCCACCATTGATAAATCTGCCCCTTTGTGTGTGTGTGTGTGTATATATATATATATATATATATATATATATATATATATATATATATAAAAAAGGTTTAATTTCAGGTGTCAGTATCTCTTTAAGTGCTACTTACAGGTTTCACAGATCTGCTATATACTGTACTTCAGTCCTTGAGGGTGACTGTAGCGTTTATTTAGTCTCTGATGTTGGTAGCAACCCTCTGCCTTACACTTCTTGACTATGGGTCTTCAGTGGGTTCAGATCACATTTCGCTCTGCTCTGCGCTCCTTCAAATAAACAATCCAGCAAATGAACAGAGATTTCCTAAGAAGGTTTATTTCGAAAAATGTTTAGCAATTAAAAAAAAACCAAAAAAAAAAAAAAACCTTAATCCTGTGAACATTGCTATAGTATGCAACTGTGCCTAGCCAAGAGATGTCTTATAGCTAAAATATGGACTGGGATACCCCAAACTATCCAAGAGATTAAAAATAGACTCTGGTGGATACTAGAAAATGAAAAACCTTTTATACATACCCACTAATTACAAGCAAACAGATCACAGGTGATGATGGTTACCTTTAATAGTCATTATAACCCTTTTGTGTCAAGTTGTGTGCATGTTATCAGGCCAAATCATCAGGGTATGTAAACTTTTCACCAGGGTCATTTGGGTAGTTTGTGTAGTGATTATGATTTAAAAAAGAGTAAACACAGTTGTTTGTCAATAAATGGCTTCAGACAACCACTAACCATGAGTGAAAGAAAAGTTTTTGTTATCATTAATATTCTCTGAAAAATGGTTAAGAAATTATAAATTCTGTCAGGGTATGTAAACTTATGAGCACAACTGTGTGTGTGTGTGTGTGTGTGTGTGTGTGTGTGTGTGTGTATGTGTATATATATATATTTTACATCTATTATAATATTGGCTTTGCAAGCTACTTTTAACTTTGCCATAAAGTATTTGCACGATGCTTTTACATTACCTGTCTGATCCCCCATGTTCCTGTATGAGGGGGCTGCCATATTTGTGCAGCAGGAGACCGTTAGCATTAGAAACTGTAACTAACAGGCTGACATGGGACAGTCAGGTTGGCAAAGTCAGAGTGTCAGAGAGTCAGGCTTAGGAACTTCAACTAACAATTACATACAAAAACAAACCTCTCAGCAAAAAATGATCAACATGACCTATAGGTAACATTTAATGTACATTCATATGCTAAAATTCATTTTTTTGTGTCAGTATCACTTTAAGTAGTGGAGTATGTGTACCTATTGTGCTACACTTTCGGTATCTTCCTTCGTTTTGGAGGTGCAGTGGAGGAGTGAGAGGGGTAAAGATACTGAGGCATCACGGGGTGCCCTTCTGGTCACTACAACATACTGACCACTAATAAATTAAAGAGACTAAATGGAGTGACTCTTTTAGACAAAGTTGATGTCTGTCAAAAATAAAAGCATTTTTTAAAAAAAAATAAAATATTACTGTCATTTGTAGAAAGGCATATGCCTAGCTCTATATCCATTTATTAAAACCAGAATGCTTGGGATCTAGAGTTTTCCAGATAAGGAAAAATTCCCTAAAAACATATTTTTTGGAAAGTAAACCCATTACACACATCAGCATTATGGACAACTCCTGCAAATGTCCATTTTCATTTTTGGCACAACACATATGCCAAATTGATTCAACACAAGTCACTAAGTTACATCCAGTGAATATTGGGAATTCCCCTCGACAAAGGCTATAGTGCCAAAACGTTGGGGTGTTCTCATTTTTGGCAAGTGTATCTGCTCTCTGTGGTTTGTCCCTTTTTGCCTTGATCTTGTTACTTGGTGGTATGTATATATTTCTGCTAATACTGTTGTATTTGTAAAAAAAAAATTTTTTTTTGCCATTTACTATAAAACAAAAATGTTTTAAAGGACAAGGAAAGTCTAAAATAGAATAAGGCTAGAAATGCTGTATTTTGTATACTAAATATAAGCATGAACTTACTGCACCACAAAGCCTAATCAAACAAATGATTTATGCTTTCAAAGTTGGCCACAGGGGGCTGTCATCTTGTAACTTTGTTAAACATCTTTGCCTGACCCTGACCCTGCACATGCTCAGTGTGGTCTGGGCTGCTTAGGGATCGTGATAAACAAAGCTGCTTGAGTTCTGCATGGCTGGTAAGTAAGGCGGGGGCTCTCCCTGCTGTTCATAAGTATGACTGTTTCCCTGCTTAGCAGTTAGGGGCCATCTGACAATTCCTATCCACAGCAGTAAATGAAGGGAGAATTTCACTGTATACAGTCAGGTTTCTTATAAAAACGGTACACATTTTTTAATTAAAGTATATTGGAGATAGGTTTCTTTTTTATTAAAGAAAGTAAAAATGGGATTTAATTTTTTTGACTTTCCGTGTCCTTTAACCCTTTGCCTGCCAAGCACGTACGGCGTACGTGCTGGCAGGCAAATGCTCAGGCTGCCAAGAACGTACATTGTACGTTCTTTGGCAGCTGAGCTCTCTCTCTGCTTCAGCGGGTTTTGCCGCCTCCGCAGAGAGTGGGGAGAGAAGACAGCCCCCTAGGCAACGAGGCTGGGGGGCTGTCAAGTCGGATCTGCGACTCGATTGTCGCAGATCCGACTTCAAAGTAGCAGACGCATCGCATGGAGCGTCTGCTACTCAACTCACCTTCTTCCTGCTTGCAGAGCCGCCCACGCACTTCCTGCTGCGCAGCAACTCAGCAGACACGCTGCCAGGACTCCTCCAAAGAAGACAGCGATTCTCCTGCTCCAAAAACGGTAAGTGCACTTTTTTTTTACACACTTACCTGCACCTACACATACTTACACAGTACATTTATACATTTTAGTAAAGATTGGAATTTTTTTTTAATTTTTTTTTTTAATTTTAGCACACTTGGTCCCTTTTGTACAGTTATTTACACTTATTTACACTTATTTACACTTATTTACATGTATTTGCGCACTCAGATAACTTATTAGTGCACAAATATGTATACACAAACAGGTGTTTTTTGTTTTTTTTTACGAATTCATTATACTGTTATCTTTTGGTTTTTTTGCCTAAAAACGTGTTATTTTGGCAGCATGACTATTGGATAATCGATTTCGGCCACTAATTACGCTGTCAGAACAATTATTTTCATCAATTTTTCAATTCATTTTATCAATTTCATTGATTTATGCTATTTTTGTGGTTTTATTGCAATTTTATCCCTGCATTATTGTTCCTTATGTATCTTTAGTATAGTTTTGCTGTTTGGTGCTTTGGTATAGAAAGATAGATTTTACTTAGTTTGATCCGCCAAAATATGTGCTTTCCAAAAATATATGGGTTTCTGGGGGTCTTTTTACAGTTTGGGGGTCTTACGGCACATAACGTACAGTTAGGGTTCTCTTTTCTGCAGCTTAGCTGGCTAGCGTGAAAATTCATAGGCACGTTTTTCATTTGGGGTCCATACACAACACATACTTTGGTAAATCTATACATATTGGGCATCAAACTATTTATTAGACCTCTGACGTCCATATTTAGAGAGATTTTTCTTTGTACGTAAAACATTGTGTGTGATAAATGCGGCAAACTGCAACATTTTTAGGTGATTTTCAGAAATGTTGTAAAAACCTATATGTTTAGAAAAGCTTTGCAGTTTGGTAGTTTCGTGTAGAAAGACGTCGTTATCTTTGTTGGAATCGGCAGAATGTGTACTTTCCAAAAATATATGGTTTTGGGGGGTCATTGCTGTTAGGAGGGTCTTGAGGCACATAATATGAAGTCAAGGGTCTATGTTCACAGAAGGCGAATCGGCAGCGGAGAAAACTCATATTCACTATTTTTATTTGGGGTCCGCACATGCCAGCTGCCTTGGTATATCTATGCATATTGGGCATCAAACTGTTCAGTAGACCCTTGGCATCAATATTTATGGTGTTTTACAATTTTATGTAAGAAATTGGGTGAGATAAATGCGGCCAATTGCAATATTTTTAGGCGATTTTCAGAAATGTAAAAACAGTTGCTTTTATCGCCAAATTTAGGAAAGGCTTGCAGCTTGGTGCTTTGGAGTAGAAAGACATGCATACCCAATTTACGTTCGTGGGAATGTGTACTTTCCGAAAATATATGGTTTTCTGGGGTGAACCTACTTTTTTCTACCTTTCCCCCCCCCCCAAAACGATGTGAATGTGTTGATTATGCAGTACCTGAAATGACAGACCATATGGGGGGTGTCTTCCTTTTGGGGCCCCTATATGCCACGTGCTTGGGTACACCTATACATATTGGGCATCAAAATGTTCAGAGGACCCTAGGCTTTCATATTTGGGGTGATTTCTCTTGATAGCTAAAAGTATGTGGTAATACGATGCTGCAGGTTGGAAAATTTTAGGTGATTTTTGGAAATGTCACCAAAATTGCCAAATTTAGGAACGTTTTGCAGCTTGGTGCTTTGGAGTAGAAAGACATGCATACCCAATTTAGATTCGTGGGAATGTGTACTTTCCGAAAATATATGGTTTTCTGGGGTGAACGCACTTTTTTCTACCTTTGCCGTCCCCAAAACAATGTAAATGTGTTGATTTCGCAGCACCTGAAATGACAGACTATATGGGGTCTTCATTTTAGGGCCCCTATATGCCACGTGCTTAGGTATATCTATACATATTGGGCATCAAACTGTTCAGAGGACCCCAGGCTTTCATATTTAGGGTGATTTATCTTGATACTCAATAGTATGTGGGACATACGATGCGGCAGGGTGGACATTTTGAGGTGATTTTTGAAAATGTCCCTAAAATTGTCAAACTTAGGAAAGTTTTGCAGCTTGGTGCTTTGGAGCAGAAAGACATGCATACCCAATTTGGATTCGGGGGAATGTGTACTTTCCAAAAATATATGGTTTTCTGGGGTGAACTTACTGTTTTCTACCTTTACCCCCCCTAAAACGATGTAAATGTGTTGATTTTGCAGTACCTGAAATGACAGACCATATGGGGGTCTTCCTTTTGGGGCCCCTATATGCCACGTGCTTGGGTACACCTATACATATTGTGTATCAAACTGTTCACAGGACCCTAGGCTTTCATATTTGGGGTGATTTCTCTTGATACCTAAAAGTATGTGGGAAATACGATGCTGCAGGGTGGAAAATTTGAGGTGATTTTTGGAAATGTCATCAAAATTGCCAAATTTAGGAACGTTTAGCAGCTTGGTGCTTTGGAGTACAAAGACATGCATACCCAATTTGGATTCGGGGGAATGTGTACTTTCCGAAAATATATGGTTTTCTGGGGTGAACTTACTTTTTTCTACCTTTGCCCCCCCCAAAAACTATGTAAATGTGTTGATTTTGCAGTACCTCAAATGACAGACCATATGGGGGTCTTCCTTTTGGGGCCCCATATGCCACGTGCTTGGGTACACCTATACATATTGTGTATCAAACTGTTCACAGGACCCTAGGCTTTCATATTTGGGGTGATTTCTCTTGATACCTAAAAGTATGTGGGAAATACGATGCTGCAGGGTGGAAAATTTGAGGTGATTTTTGGAAATGTCATCAAAATTGCCAAATTTAGGAACGTTTTGCAGCTTGGTGCTTTGGAGTACAAAGACATGCATACCCAGTTTGGATTCGGGGGAATGTGTACTTTCCGAAAATATATGGTTTTCTGGGGTGAACTTACTTTTTTCTACCTTTGCCCCCCCAAAAACTATGTAAATGTGTTGATTTTGCAGTACCTCAAATGACAGACCATATGGGGGGGGTCTTCCTTTTGGGGCCCCTATATGCCTCATGCTTGGGTACACCTATACATATTGGGCATAAAACTGTTCACAGGACCCTAGGCTTTCATATTTGGGGTGATTTCTCTTGATACCTAAAAGTATGTGGGAAATACGATGCTGCAGGGTGGAAAGTTTGAGGTGATTTTTGGAAATGTCACCAAAATTGCCAAATTTAGGAATGTTTTGCAGCTTGGTGCTTTGGAGTACAAAGACATGCATACCCAATTTAGATTCATGGGAATGTGTACTTTCCGAAAACATATGGTTTTCTGGGGTGAACTTACTTTTTTCTACCTTTGCCCCCCCAAAAACGATGTAAATGTGTTGATTTTTCAGTATCTGAAATGACAGACCAAATGGGGGGGTCTTCATTTTGGGGCCCCTATAGGCCACGTGCTTGGGTACACCTATACATATTGGGCATCAAACTGTTCAGAGGACCCCAGGCTTTTATATTTGGGGTGATTTATTTTTATACTCAATAGTATGTGGGACATACGATGCTGCATGGTGGAAGTGTCCCTAAAATTGCCAAACTTAGGAAAGTTTTGCAGCTTGGTGCTTTGGAGTAGAAAGACATGCATACCCATATTGGATTCGGGGGAATGTGTACTTTCCGAAAATATATGGTTTTCTGGGGTGAACTTACTTTTTTCTACTTTTACCCTCCCCCAAAACGATGCGTTGATTTTGCAGTATCTGGAATTACAGAACTGATAGCTCAAATGGGGTGTCTACATTTTATGGCCCCTATATACCACATGTTTAGGTAAATTGATACATATTGGGCATCAAACTGTTCAGTGGACCAGGCTTTCATATTTGGGGTGTTTTACATTGATACCTAATGATGTGTGGGAGATATGATGCTGTAGAGCGGAAGCTTTGAGTTAATTTTTCAAAAAATTCACCAATTTCTATAAAACATTATAACTTTAGGAAACAATTGCAACTTGGCAGTTTGGAGTACAAAGATATATTTACCCATTTTTGATTCACCAGAATCTGTTCTTTCTTATAATGGGTAGTTTTCTTGGGTAAACCTACTGTTAGTGGAATGTTTGGCCTTGAAATCAGAAGTATGCTGTTTGGGGAGCGGTGCTTTAGAAATTTGGTACTGTACTGCTTAGAGATTTTGAGCTATACAAGTGAGAAATCTCCATAAAACGATATATATTTGGTATTGCCGCGTTCAGGAGACATAGACCTTTCCAAATCGGCTGTGTTCTCGTACATAAAATAAATGATGTTTCTGATATATGTGATTGTTCTTTGTGAAACATGATTTTTTTCATTTTATTAGACACTTAGAAGCCTATATTTTTTAGAGAAGTAGAATTACACCAAAATTCTTACATATTTTTAAAGTTCAGGTTGTCCTGAAAAAAACAATATATTGTTTTACTGGATAAACTAAAAGACCGCCCCAGGAAAGGCCCTTAAAGTGAAAGAGTACAAAATGTCTAAAAACTGCTTGGCAATAGATGTTCGCATCTAGGACAAAACGGCTGGCAGGGAAAGGGTTAATACCACCTTTGTCTACTAAGTGTTATTTCTCTCATTGAGTGTGCAACCCCTCTCCATTTCTAAATCCTGATTTCCCCCCAGGTTTGGCCATACACAGTTTTCCCACAGTGGTCCCAAAAAGGTTTCCTAACCATTCACAAATTACTTCTCCTCCATGGACTTAAATCTCCCCATCTATTGCAAGAAACTGAGCATATACCCTCCATAGAGGTATTTTTTCCATCCTCGAGCACTACAGCACGCGACTATAGAGGGTTTGCAATCTGAAAGAAGATGTCAGCAACCAATGTTTATGGGAGGTAATATATCAATACTATAAAAACAATCCCCACATGACCTACAACAGGACATGGACGACAAGTAATTTAAAATGGTCTCCCAATGTCAATATTAAAGAAGTGGCCTACAAAGTACTTTCCAGACGGTACTTCACTTTTCACAAGTAAATGCTAATTCCTAAGGCATCACCAATGTGCTTTTGTGGTTGTTAAATTCAATGTGACTACATACAGTTGTGTGTAGAATAATAGCAGTGTTTAAAAAAGTGAATAAAGCTCTGGAACCAAGATGCTACTCATTTATGAGTGTTTTTGGGGGTTGTTGTCTTATGAAACACCCATTTCAAGGGCATTTCCTCTTCGGTATAAGGCAACATGTATTTTTATGTATTGAAACTGATCCATGATCCCTGGTATGCGATAAATTGGCCCAACACCATAGTATGAGAAACATAAATAATGTACTGTGGCTTAAAGTCAGTTTTTGGGGGTCATCTGGTTAACTGTCTGTGGCCCCTAGACCCAAAAACACAGTTTTGCTTTCATTAGTCCACAAAATGTTGCACCATTTATCTTTAGGTCAGTCAATGTATTCTTTGGCAAATTGGAACCTCCTCAGCACGTCTTTTTTAACAATGGAACTTTGCGGGGGGCTTCTGTCTTCCAATTGTAACAGTACTCACATTTAACTTTAGACTTTCTTTGATCTTGCTGGAGCTGATCATTGGCTACGTCTATTTTGGCTATCCATTCGAATGATCGTTTTATATTTTCTTCCATGTCTTTCAGGTTTTGGTTGCCATTTAAGATCATATTAGCTGAGCAGCCTATAATTTTCTGCACTTCTTTATATGTTTTTCTCCAATCAGCTTTTTAATCAAAATACACTGTTCTTCTGAACAATATCTGAAACAACCCATTTTATTCAGAATTTCAGAAAGAAATGCACTATAACTAGCATGCACAACATTTGCTCTTCTTTAAATAAGGGTCGTAATTGACACCTGTTTTATCATATAATGAATGACCTCACTAATTGAACTCCACACTGCTATTATTTTGAAAAAGCTATTATTTTTGAACAAGTCTCAATGATTCAGTTACATGGAATCAGCAGCATGTGAGTAATGACTGTTGGTTTTCTATAACTTTACTAAACCTACTAGTAAATTATTTGCCATGTAGATTACAACCTTGGTTGCTAGCACCTAAGGTGCCTCGCCACAGAGTCTGGCAGACCCAAGGCATTTATTATACAGTTTCACTCCAACACAGACCAGGCGGCACTCCGATTTAAAAAGTTAATAATTTATTGCAACAGGCTGTAGGATAACTAAGCTTCCTTAAATAGGCAGCAAAATAGTGACCTCTATTGGACACTACATGAATAATATATCTTTACAGCATATAAAGTTGTTTACCAGCATAAAAAATACTTTATGATCACAAATTAAAATTAGATTGTATTGTTAAATGTTGGTGGGTTTCCTCAAATGAATCACTCTTTAGGTCTTTCCACAACATTTCAATTGGATTAAGGTCAGGACTTTGACTTGGCCATTCCAGAACATTCACTTTATTATTCTTTAACCATTTTTTGGTAGAATGACTTGTGTGTTTAGGATCATTGTCTTGCTGCGTGACCCACGGTTTCTTGAGATCCAGTTCATGGAGAGATGTCTTGACATTTTTCTTTACAATTCTCTGGTATAGTTCAGAATTCAATGTTACAGGCCCAGATGCAGCAAACATGTCCAAACCAGAACACTACCTCCACCATGTTTCACAGAGGGGATAATGTTCTTATGCTGGAATGCAGTATTTTTCTTTCTCCAAACCTAATGCTCCTCATTTAAGAGCAGTGGCTATCTCCTTAATACCTTGATATACACATCACTGCTGTTCAGCATTTTCCTGATGTTCATAAGCATTCACCAATGTGAGACAAGTCTTCGGTTGCTTAGAAGTTACAATGGGTTACTTTGAAACCTCTCAGACTATTAGACACCTTTCAGTTGGAGCTACCTTTGCTGGTCAATCACTGATGCACATCTGCTTTCTCTTCTTGGAACCTCGATGATAAGTAATAATAAATTGAACTGTGTAAAGAAAAGTGTCCACTGAGTTTGCAGAGAGTTCAGTCTGAAGAGCCTGGATGTATTCCAGATTTTTATGATCGGTATAGTTGGTGATGGGATGCAAGGTTCCTTCTATAAGATGTCGCCATTATTCTAAACCCAACTTGACAGCAAGTAACTCTTGGTTCCCAATGTTGTAATTCTGTTCAGAAAATGATAATTTCTTAGAGAATGCATGCTTCTGGGACAAAATAGCTCCTGCTTCAATACTGTAAGCAATACTCTTTCAAGGAGTTAAAAGTTTCCAAGGGTAGTGGGGGCCAAATTTTATGTTTCCCACCCTTGCGAATGAGAGCCAGGGTGGGAGAAATGTGAGAGGCAAAGCCCTTAAAGGAGAAGGAAAGAATTTAAATGAAGATCCATTTAATATAATTACCATTCTTCTGCCTCCCAAACCGCTATAGCAGTTATTCTGGATGAGCATTATTTATCCAGCTTGCTGTCTCGAAAGTGAGCCCTCTCTTGAGTAGATTGCAGTTGCCATTTTCAAGCTGCTGGCATCACTTCCACCCGAGTCTCCTACACTGTAAACTGCAGCTTTAGGGAGAGGTGCTGTGCAGGATTGTCTTGAAAAAATAGAGGAGATTTCCGATTGGACAATGGGCTTAAGTGGGCGGGGCTAATGAGGGCAAGACTTTCAGCACATACAGGCTGAATATGCTAATGCAAAAAGAAAAAATACGGCAGCAGCAGCACAGCAGTGAGGTGCGCATGTGTTTGCCTGGGGAAATCTCTGTTGGAGGAGAAAGGAAGCAGCTCTGGATTGAAACAGGTACTTAATAGCAGGACCTGACTTTGCCATTACAAAGGCAAACTAAGCAACAGGACATTGAGCTGGGGGGAATATGTTAGAGACTATATTAAGGCTGAGATTTTTAGGGAATGTTGTTTAGAGACTTTCCTTCTCCTTTAATAAACTGTCTGTAATAATTGGCAAAGCCAATTAATCTCTGTATGGCATTTGTGCAGCTAGGTAGGGGCCAATCTTGGATTGCACAGACTTTGGTAGCATCTATTTTGGACCTTTCCAGGGAGATAATATAACCAAGGAAGAAACTATTAGGAATGTCAATAATACACTTCTGCAGTTTAGTTTTTCACACTTGGGCTCTGTGGCTGATCATGTCCTTGGAAAAAACAAGAATATTTTCTAATTAGTGACAGTCAGAAGGTTTATTTAGATGTCACTGACTAATTCTTAGAAGTTGTATTACGGAGCCCAAAGTGCATAACCAGATACTCATAATGCCCAACTCTGGTGTTGCAAACTTCCATTGATTCCCCCCCCCCTTGTATCCAAATCATATTGAAGTGCCACAGAGGTCAAGTTTAGTGAATATACATGCTCCATTTAGCTGGTTAAAAAGTTCAGAAATGAGGGCTAAAAGATAAGGGTTCTTTAAAGTGATCTTGTTAAGACCCCTGTAATCTATGCAGGGGTTCTTCTTTTCCACAAAGAACAATCCTGCCCCAATAGGATGGCCGAATGAACCTAGGTTGAAGATTATCTTGGATGTACTCCTTAATGTCTTGGGTTTCAGAAGGAGATAGAAGATAAGTGCAGCAAGAGGAGGCATGGTTCCAGGAAGTACTGTCGATCAATTGGTAAATTGCATGGATGATGAGGAGGAAAAGTATCAGATTTCTTACAGAGTACATCAGAAAAGGGCGTAGGGATTGAAGATCAACTGAGGCAATAGGTAACTGATGAATAAAAGTAAAGAGCAAAAATTCTTGAATGTATACTGAAAGACAGAGAGAGCACAAGCTAATGGTGGGGTTAGGCAAGTGAAGCCATGGTAAGCCCAAGACCACTGGAGCTGAAGGGCAGTTTATGATGAATGAAGGATAATTTCTCTTTGTGTAGAGCTCCCACAGTCAGAGGTAATTCCCCCGTTGTTTCTGACATTATTTCCAATTTCAAAGGTCTATCATCAATTGCAAAAACCCTCAAGGGAAATACCAAGACGTTTGGTAAGCGTCCATGAAAATCCTAGTGGCTCCTTGAATCAAGAAAAGCTTGCAAGTTAATATTTTTAGAAGCCAGTTGAAACTGTAGTGGAAGCAGCGATCTACGAGGATAGGCTGGAATCTCGCCACACTCTTTAGCCGCTGGAATAAACCACTCCACCTTAAGGTGCGTGTATCAACCTTGATAATGAGTGCAATCACATCCTGCAGCTGCTCTGGAAGATCTCTGGAAACTAGTTAATTTTTTTAGCTTATCAGATCAGTTCTAAATTCTATGGCATACTAGTGAGCACTGCGGTTTCCTTGGCACATCTGCACAAGACAGGAATATGTGGCAGCTAAACTTCCTGGAGCATCAAAGACAGTCCAAAAGAGTTGAAGGAAGGCTTTGGCATCATTAATTAGGGCAGAATTATTTTCCCAGAAAGAGATTGCCCATTCCAGTGCCTTATCCTCCAGTATAGAGATGAAATATCACACTTTAGCCCTTTAAGGAGCACAGTGGGAGGGTTGTAGTTTGAATTACACGAGGCACTGGTTCACATAGCCCCAACAGGCCTGAGGATCCCCATGGCATCATGGAGGTGGCAGAATATGGGGCTCTTTGGTCGTTGAAGTTGCCGTGGACAGTGAAGAAGTGACAGGACTTCCAGACAGAGGCAGAGCAGTAGGCATTTGAGAGAGAAGTGCCTTCAAGACTATGCAAGTCTGCTGAGCTTCATAGGTCTCCTTTCGAATTGCCATGTTGCATAATGTTTTTCCATGCTCAGAAGCAGCTTCCTCATTATGGTCCATTGCCCAAAAATAATGTGAGCCCAGTGGCCTTCCCGAGGTGGAAATTAGAACCAAGGACGAAGCTGTAGCACAGGCAAGCAGAAATAGTCTAATACATGGTATCCAACGGTTTAAAGAAGCTCAAGGTCAAGGTCAAAAAGCAGGACAGGCATAATCACGTGGCAGGAGCCAGGAATCAAGTCAGAAAGGGCATTTTGGCTCACCCAAGGCTTTGGTGTCTATTTATTTTTAATGTTGACACCAAACGCAGTGTGATGATGTCACATGTCTACGCTATGACATCACAGTACTAGCACAGCATCCCATATGATGGCTATGGGCAACTCCAGCTTGGATGCAGTGCCGAACGAGAGATCACTCTTTAGAGCAGCATCCTATAGGCCCCAAAACTTGGAATTCCATTCTCTTTAAATAAATGATAGACTAAAAACTACGGATACTAATTCCTACAATATGAACTCTAAATTTTGATGACCAAAAAAATGTAACCTATGTATATTACCATTTCCACATTTAGGGTCAGAATTATCTGATTACAGATATATATATATATACCCCGATATATACTATTTTAAAAAACCCATTAGAATGAATAGAAAGCTGTTGATTCATTTTGGTGAGCTCTAATCTCACATTTTAATAAAATCTGCCCTTAGAATCCTATAAAAAAATATGAAAAACCAGAATGAGCAGGTCAATGTACTGATAAAAATGTAGGAATAAAATTAAGAAAAACAAAAGGTGAGGTGGAAAAAAAAAAAGAAACGTGTTGCTTAAAAATATCAAATATATTAAATATTTTAGGCCACTCCATGCTATTTAATCTTTAATCTGTTTTAATGAGAGAATGTATCATTCAGGGGGATATGGACTGGACCGCCCAGAACAGCTCCCTGCACGAATTCTCTTCCTGCTGCTGACCTTCCTTCCCTGGGATGGTTGTGTCAAAAAACAGTATGCTCATGTGCATGGGGGAGGGTTTGGGGAAAACGAGGGTCGCAGCAGGGGGCAGTAGACTGCAGCCCCATGTGGGCTCCTGGCCCCCCAGTCCGACCCTGCGTTCAAGAGAGTGTGCAGGTGTATTCTAGCTTTTAAATTTTAGTTTTTTTAGTTATAAGGTTTGGATTACATATTTACATGCAAACGTGTTACTTTTACTTCAGGAGACTTTTGCTGCCGAAGCAGGAGTCCCTCATGCAATGCAATTTTCTCAAGTCATGTATCAAGTGTCCCTATATATAGAGCAATAGTGATGGAAAAGTAGTACTACAAACAAGGGATAGCAGCTTGTAGTGTATTCAATCCCCCCAGGATCCTACAGCAGCCTCTGGTTTAATTAGGATACTTGTGATCACAGGGCAGGGCAGTGGTTTAAATTCTTGTTGTAAATGTATCGCTACACATATTCATGTATAAAAAAGGAACTTGTGGTTTGTTTGTTTTTTACAAAAGTCTCACAAGCTACATACTGTATACATATATGGGGAAGGAGGTAGACAGATATCTAGACTACAAATGCTATACTTGTGTCGGAAATTTCAAATGCCCAATTACATCTTGAACACAGTATTTTAAGCCCTTTAAAATGTTTTCACCTCTCTGGGTGCACTTTTAGGATGTTCTGAAATTACTGTGATAGGACAATAGAAATAAAAAATAACTCTCAGAAAGGGTGCACTTTTTTAGCTCCCTGTTAAAACAATATAATATACATCCCAACATTTGGGTGGTAAAATATTAGGGGCGGCATGCGGGCCAGACAGTTGCTTATGACCACTGGGGACGCGCAGCTCCCCAGTGCTCTGGTGCGTGCTCTCGTGAGGGATGTGTGCAGGCGTTAGGCCCCGGTCTGGCGCCTAGGAGTGCACACAGTCGAAATCCAGCCTGATTTTATACAGTAAATGTAATAATGTGCTTCCTATAGTAAAATATAGGGATAAATAGAGATATAAGGATATTATAGATGGATTTTTTTAACTTTATTATTTATTGTAATACACAAGTTTTAATGCGAGTCATGTGACAGAAATTACATCACTAAGCATTGATTATAATTGATGACGCCACTAAGCACAATAAGGACAATAAGGATATAATTTACAGAATAGTCATGGCTCTGTAAATTAGTCATATGCTGTAAATTATATAGTGAATAAAGTACCCCCTCTTGTAAAATATAAGGATATTATAAGTTACCGAGGAGTTTCATGACCATATAAAAACACGAGGCCGAAGGCCGAGTGTTTTTATACAGGTCATGAAACTCCTCGGTAACTTCTAATATCCTCATATTTTGCAACTGGGGGTACTTTATTTATTATAATACACAGGTTTCAGTGAGTCATGTGACAGAAATTACATCACAACTCACAACTAATGTGGTTAACCTTTTTTACATCTCTACATTTTTATACATTATCTTTCAACACTTGTTTGGATTTTTGGGCAATGAATATTGTATTTGACATGAACACTTTAATGTAGAACACCGTCATGAATATCTAATTAACACTGTTCACTGATTGGTTGATGCTTGTATTTATGGATCACAGGATGACTTCTGTGTACATCCTGACGACGGTTCAGAGAGAACCGAAACGCGTTGATGTGGGGTAGATTGTAATGCTCCAATAAAAGCTTTTTGTCACAATACCCGTGAGTGCTCTTAACTACTATATATATATATATATATATATATATATATATATATATATATATATATATATATATAAAAAGACCAGCAACACCAGGATTTACCTTTGCACCAGTGGTGCAGTTCAGTGGCGTAACTAGTTGTTACTGGGCCCCATAGCAAATTCAATTTAGGGCCCCAAAATATTTATAAGTTGGCATATTTTACCAAGATATATTAAAATTGCTAATTAATTAGGTTCTCACTGGGCCCCCTACACTCCTGGGCCCCCCTGCAACCGCAGGGTCTGCTTCCTCTATAGTTACGCCCCTGGTGCAGTTAATGACACAGAGTCAAAGAAGGTTGATGGGACACAACAAAAGAGTGATCCATTTTCTGTTTGGAGGCTAGGGTTGTTTGAAAGTTTCAATACATGGTAATAACGCTGTGACATAAATGCATACATTAAATGAGTGGTGTCTAAGAAAAACATTCTGAGATCCTTCTTTGAGCCAGACTTGGAGGAACTATTGTACAACGTGCAACATTTCAGCAGACAGAGGGGAAGTGTACTCTTTTAAAAACTGGAACGCCAAAGTATATCCCCTCACGGGTACGAATGTAAGATCACGTCTTTCTTCCCCAGAGAACACTTACTTTTTGCGAGTCTTTTCTTTTTTTCCTTTTGGTCTCCTTTTCCGGGCTTGAATGGCCAGCACTAGGGAAAAAAAGATACAGGACACAAGGACAATTCATTAATAAGACAGTCGATTTCAGCAATACACTTCTGTAATAGAAAACACTGTTACCTAGGACAGAACAGGTGCAGAAACATTCAAGCACTCCTTTGCTTACCCTTACCGGCATTCATCTCTAGCCTTGCCCCGGACGTTACAGCCGGTACTGTCCAGGACTCTGTTTACGCAGGCGCAGCACTCGGTATCCAGTGACTGACTGAGCTCGCGCCGCACAGCGCGCTGTTTCCCATTCACTGCGTCAGCGGCACTCCCCCGCCCTCGACGACTCTTCACCTAGGCAACAGCCAGCTGTGGAGAATAGAGCGAGCGAATACACGAGGAGACATTCTGGCCGTGACTTGTTGGTCAATTGGCCGTCAGGAGGCGTATGGTGACAAATCTGCCCACTTGTTTGGTCGTTAGATGCTAAGGTGCTCATCATCACATTTCTTGTTTTTCAGTTACAGGCATCTTGTTTAGATGGGTATTCTGTTGTTTTCTCCTGTTACACTATAGCAGGGATCCCCAACATTTTCATCCGTGAGCCACATTCAAATGTAGGAAGGGTTGTGGAGCAACACGAGCATGAAAATAGTTCCTGAGGATGCCAACCAAGTGCTGTGATTGGCTATTTGGGGGCCCCTATGTGAACTGGCAGCCTATACGAGACTATGTTTGGTAGTACAACTGGTTTTGATGCAACAAAACTTGCCTCCAAGCCTGGAATTCAAAAATAAGCACCTGCTTTGAGTAGGGTTGCCACCTTTTTTGGATAAAAATACCGGCCATCCTATATTATTGCCGTTTTTTACTATTAATAACATAGGCATCAAGCATCATTTTTACCTGCCAGGCCGATAACATACCGGCCAGGTGGCAACCCTAGCTTTGAGGCCACGGAGAGCAACATCCAAGGGGTTGGGGAGCAACATGTTACTCACTGCCAGTGATTGTTTCGCTAGCCTCCTTTTCTCCCCCATGTTTGCAGCCGTCCTTAGTACTGCAAGTTCCCCCCTTAGAGTTTGCAGTTCAGATTCCAAGATGAAAACCCACCTGTATCTTCCATACATAAATATTGCATGGAACTGCTTCCCCAACACCGCATAAACAGTCATATGAAAAAGTTTGGGAACCCCTCTCAGGTCGCATAATAATTGACTTCACTTTCAACAAAAAAGATAACAGTGGTATGTCTTTCATTTCCCAGGAACATCTGAGTACTGGGGTGTATTTAGTTGTATGAAATTAAATCAAATATGAAAAACTGTCTGTGTAAAACTTTGAGTACCCTTGTAATTTTGCTAATTTGAATGCATGTAACTGATCAATATGGATTACTGGCAACACCAAATTGGTTGGTTTAACTCGTTAAGCCTTGAACTTCATAGGCAGATGTGTCCACGGGAAAAGGTATTTAAGGTGGCCAATTGCAAGTTGTGCTTCTGTTTGACTCTCCTCTGAAGAGTGACAGCATGGGATCCTCAAAGCAACTCTCAAAAGATCTGAAAACAAAGATTGTTCAGTATCAGGGGGAGGCTACAAAAAGTTATTTCAGAGGTTTAAACTGTCAGTTTCAACTGTAAGGAATGGAATCATGAAATGTAAGGCCACAGGCACAGTTACTGTAAAACCCAGGTCTGGCAGGCCAAGAAAAATACAGGACTGGCATATACAGAGGATTGTGAGAATGGTTACAAAAAACCCATAGATCACCCCAAAGACCTGCAAGAACATCTTGCTGGAGTTGGTGTATCTGTACATCTTTCTACAATTCAGCACAATTTGCACAAAGAACATCTGTGTGGCAGGGTGATGAGAAAGAAGCCCTTTCTGTACTCATGCCACAAACAGAGTCGCTTGTTGTATGCAAAAGCTCATTTAGACAAGCCACAGTCATTTTGGAACAAAGTGTTTTGGACTGATGAGACAAAAATGTATTTATTTGGTCATAACAAAAAGCATTTTGCATGGCGGAAGAAGATTACTGCATTCCAAGAAAAACACCTGCTACCTACTGTTAAATTTGGTGGAGGTTCCATTATGGTGTGGGGCTGTGTGGCTAGTTCAGGGACTGGGGCCCTTGTTAAAGTCGAGGGTCGGATGAAATCAACAAATTCTTCAGGATAATGTTCAAGCTTCAATCACAAAGTTGAAGTTGTGCAGGGGTTGGATATTCCATCAAGACAATGACCCTAAACACACGTTGAAATCTACAAAAGCATTTATGCAGAAGGAGAAGTACAATATTCTGGAATGGCCGTCACAGTAGGAGAAGTACAATATTCTGGAATGGCCGTCACAGTCCCCCTACTTGAATATCATAGAAAATCTATGGGATGATTTGCAGGCTGTCCATGCTCGGCAGCCATCAAATTTAACTAAACTGGAGAGATTTTGTATGGACGAATGGTCAAAAATACCGCCATCCAGAATCCAGACACTCATGAAAGGCTATAGGAGGCGTCTAGAGGCTGTTACATTTGCAAAAAGAGGCTCAACTAAGTATTGATGTAATATCTCTGTTGGGGTGCCCAATGCACCTGTCTAATTTTGTTATGATGCATATTTTCTGTTAATCCAATAAACTTTAAGTCACTGCTGAAATACTACTGTTTCCATAAGGCATGTTATATATTAAAAGGAAGTTGCTACTTTGAAAGCTCAGCCGATGATTAACAAAACTCCAAAGAATTAAGAGGGGTTCCCAAAATTTTCATATGACTGTATATTATAGAAACCTATATTACTATCCATATGAGCTTGTTTTTTTATCTTTTTTCCAGAGAGATACCGAAATATGCCCACAGCTAAAATTTCTGGAGCTGCAAAAGGATTTAGTTGATGACTTCAGGATACGTTTAACCCAAGTGATGAAGGAAGAGAGCAGAGATCCGGGCTTCAGATATTGTGCAATACTTAATGCTCTCAACTACATTGCAACAGTGCTTGGAGATTGGGCTGACAATGTTGTAAGTAAAGGTGGCTATAGACACACGGATAATATTGTATGAAACAAATTTTCGTACGATATTCGATGTGTGTATGGTGGAAAAAGAGCCGACCGATATCGGCAGAAGACTTGGATATAGGTTGGCTCGTCAATTGGGCTGGATGGAAAATTTTGATGGGGTGCCTTTGAAAGCATCCAAACATCGGCCATTGTTAGTGTTGAATCATCAGTTACAGGTAGAATTCTATTGTTTCTACCTGACGATTCAGCTCTACATGTGTGTATTGAAAAGATCTTTTCCACGTCTATGGCCACCTTAAAACAAATATTAACAAGTGCCTGTACTGTGGCAGATTTAGGGCGTTATTTATCAAAATCCAAATTTATCTCACTATTTTTAGAAAATCACTCGGACCAAGTCCGCATGGTTTTTTTCCCCTATTTATCATGAAAGTTTCCTGAAAAATGATTGTGCAGAAAAAGGCTTGATAAGATTGTAAAAAAAAAATCAGAATCCGCTACTTTTTTGGATTTGATGCTCAAATACCGCAACTTTTTACAAAACCCAGCACAAATCAGAATATCTTTGGGACATCTGACATTGACTTCTACATGAACTCGCCAGGTCAGAGTTGGAGTACTTTTTTTATTTGTACTTTTAAACCAACAGGGTTTAATAAATCAAAAAAATGTTGGTTTTACCCTTTAAAAGTCCAACCATAAAAAATCTGACTTTAATAAATTAGTCTTTCTTTTTCCACCCACATGCCTTTGAGAGATGGGTAACAATTTACCTGTGCACAGTTGCAAATTATTCAGTGAAAAAAGTGCTTGTTTGTTCTGATTTTTCTACTGATATAGTAGACTTACTTGCTTACTGGAGGTGCTCCCCGCAGGCCATGGCGCAAACCAAATGCCTTCTTGTACTCAAATTCAAATGAAACATAGGCACACTCCACTCAATGCTTCTGCAAAAATTGAAAAGTGCTTCTTTATTTTAGTGAGGTCCCAGCAAACATTTCGGAGGCATGTCCCTTCATCAAGTGCTACTGGGTTGAATTCAAATTTTTGAGTTTGGATTTTTGGTAAAAACTCATAATTTCAAGTTATAAATTCCCCCGCTCAAATTCAAACTCGAATTTGAATGTGAGATTTATTACAGTCAGACCCTTCAAGAATTCGACTATTCTCCACCTAAAACCTACCAATTTCAAGTAGAAGTCGATGGCAGAGGTCCATTGAAATATTTGAAGATGTTAATAGTAGTGATGAGCCAAATTTTTGGCAATTTTTGCTGAAAAATGACTCCCCATAGACTCCAATGGGAGAAAAAATTTGAAGCACGTCAAAAAACAAATTTGATGCGCAAAAGTCTAGGTTTTTTTTAAGAGGAAAACTCTATTCAAATTCGAATCAAGTTTTCGGGTCAGGACCATTTACTCAAATATTCATAAATAACATACCATTCGAATTGTGAATAAAGTCGAATTTATTAGAGTTTTAAAAAATTAACATTAGTCTAGAATGCGACATTTGATAAATAAACCCCGAGTGTGCTTTAGCCATAAAAGCACGAGACAATGAAGCTAGACTTGTGAGAAAATTACTTGCTTACAACTATGCTTCATTGTTTCTTTATGATGTATTCTCAGAATATGGTGCTTGAGAAGAGAAATATACTTAAACCTAATTTCAATAGCTCCATCATTGATTGTGGCCTTGCCCTGACTTTTCTTCTGTATTTGCAGTTTTTTTTACAGCTTCAACAGGTTGCTCTGGAGATTTGCACAGATCACAATGACAATAGTAAGCTGCAGCGTGGCCAGCTTGCTTCCATAAAGATTTCTGTGTTTGATCAGCCTTCTTGAGCGTCTAAAAACATGTTCTATCTGATGAGATAGCATATCAAGTTTGAAAAAACGAAACAGCTACATGCAGCAGTGGAGAGTGAAACAGCCACCCATCCTTCTACAATGTAGCAAGCCAACCAGTTCAGGCTACGGTAGTTACAATGTCATAAAACATAACTTTTAATTTAAATTATTAAAACACGCTTGACTGACAACACCAACAAATAAACTCGCAGCATATGAAACTCTACGCCGTGCGGGACCGTGTCCCTAAAAAACACAGAATTAAAAGCAATTGCGCAGGCTGAAAAGGTGGTGGATATGCTATCAGCTTAGTGACGGAGTTTAATATCTGTTTAATAACTGTTATTGCCAGCTCTATAAGGGATGCCAGGTTTCTTTCCCATCAGTGCCCACCCTTCCACTTTTCCCCCAGCACACCTCCTACCTAGCTACGTTGGGAAGAGTGGGAGCTGTCCACACCACCTTCCACCTACGCCGCCCTACGCGTTTCGCTGCCAAGCAGCTTCGTCAGGGGCATAAATGCTGGTCACGCTCCTTTTCGCCGTTTAAATAGGCATCATGGACTGTGTCCATGCTTCGCCATTACGTCTGGCGGCGTGACGTCACTTCCGGTTTCTTGCAAGCGTTCTGCATTGCGTCCAGCATGACGACGTCACTTCCGGTTTTCTGCAGACGTACCTGCCTTGTGTTGGCAGAAACGCGCATCTTCTGCTTCACCCTCAGAGACATTACTGCCGATTGCTAGTACTGCGCCCCTACATTAAGACCACTCATTTCGCACTTTTTAGATGCAAGAAAGTACTGGGAAATGGCTTAATTATGTTAATAATCTAGGTTTAATTTATATCCAGTCATTGTTTCTAATCAAGAAACCCCTTAGTCTTTCTTTTTCCACCCACATGCCTTTGAGAGATGAAAGGGTAACAATTTACCTGTGCACAGTTGCAAATTATTCAGTGAAAAAAGTGCTTGTTTGTTCTGATTTTTCTACTGATATAGAAGACTTACTTGCTTACTGGAGGTGCTCCCCGCAGGCCATGGCGCAAACCAAATGCCTTCTTGTACTCAAATTCAAATGAAACATAGGCACACTCCACTCAATGCTTCTGCAAAAATTGAAAAGTGCTTCTTTATTTTAGTGAGATCCCAGCAAACATTTCGGAGGCATGTCCCTTCATCAAGTGCTACTGGGTTGAATTCAAATTTTTGAGTTTGGATTTTTGGTAAAAACTCATAATTTCAAGTTATAAATTCCCCCGCTCAAATTCAAACTCGAATTTGAATGTGAGATTTATTACAGTCAGACCCTTCAAGAATTCGAATTCGACTATTCTCCACCTAAAACCTACCAATTTCAAGTAGAAGTCGATGGCAGAGGTCCATTGAAATATTTGAAGATGTTAATAGTAGTGATGAGCCAAATTTTTGCTGAAAAATGACTCCCCATAGACTCCAATGGGAGAAAAAATTTGAAGCACGTCAAAAAACAAATTTGATGCGCAAAAGTCAAGGTTTTTTTCAGAGGAAAACTCTATTCAAATTCAAATCAAGTTTTCGGGTCAGGACCATTCTAAGTTTAATTTATATCCAGTCATTGTTTCTAATCAAGTGTACAGTAATACATATATGAAGCCTCGATGCCCACACTTATAAAACGGAGGAGCATATATGCCAGTCAGCAGAGAAATTTAATTTTATATATAATTGGTCAGAATGTGATTTTCCATAGTTAATCAGAATACTTGTTAGAAGAAAATATATGTTGATGCAAGTAACAGTTAATTGATTAAATCCCCGAATATTGTGATCCTTCAAGATATTTTAAAGAAAAGTAGCAAAAGTAAATCCTTCATTTAGACCATTTGGCGATTTACTTTGACACCAGTATATCCATTGTGCCTCACATTGTAACAGTTTTCTATCAATATCCCCTATTCTCGTGGTGGATTGAATGTGTTCGACTCCAGGGAACTTCATAACTGAAGTATCTCCTTCATGGGACTCATTTATGTGATTGGCGACTGATGTGTTCCTTTTATGTTGCACATCACCTATGTGCTCAAGGACCCTCCGTCTAAATTCCCTTTTAGTTTTTCCTATATAGTTTTTGCCGCATATGCAACTCATGATGTAAATAACACCTCATGTTTTACAAATAATAAAATCTTTAATTTTATATTCTTTAATGTCTGATTTACATTCAACATGAGTTGTTTTATTTATCCATGGGCATGCTTTGCAGGTTCCACACTTATAGCAGCCCTTAGTCCTATTTGACAGCCAGGTAGGTATAGGTGCGTTATTGTAATGGCTCCGAATTAGTCTGTCTTTAAGGTTCTTGCTGCGTCTATACGTGATGGTAGGTTTGTCCCCTATTTTCTGTTTTACCTTGAATAGTTTTTTTTAGAGATTAATAGGGTATTTCTCTCCGCTTCTAATGCCCTTCTGTATGCTCTTTTCAGGGAATTGTGACTATACCCTCTTTGTTTGAATCTGGAATATAGCTTCCCTGCTTCAACCTTAAAATCCTCCACCGTGCTACAGAGTCTTCTTAGCCTTAGGTACTGACCTGTTGGAATACCTTTAATAGTATTTTGAGGATGTTGACTCTTGGCATGTAACAGACTATTGGTAGCCATCTGTTTTCTAAACAATGTTGTATGTATATTATTGTCAGCACCACGGAAAATACGGATCTAGAAAATGTATTTCATTTTTGTCAATGTCAGCTGTAACTTTGAGGTTAATATCATTAACATTAAGTTTATTAACGAAATCATAGAATTTATCCTTGTTACCGGACCATATCAGTATTATATCGTCTATGTAGCGTAACCACATAGGGATATATTGCGTGTATTCCATGAGTTCGTCCCCAAAAACCATGTTGTTCTCCCACCACCCCAAATAGATGTTTGCATAACTGGGGGCACATGTACTTCCCATTGCGGTCCCCCTAATTTGATGGTAGTAGTGTAGATTGAAGGTAAAGTAGTTGTGCCGCAAAATGAATTCCAGGAGTTCCACCACAAAGGTACTATGTTTTTCATATAATGGACCCCTCTGTCTGAGGGTATCTTTGACTGCCTTCAAGCCTACTTCATGGAGGATACTGGTATTCAGCGAAAATAATAATGAAAAGCCTTTGCATAGGTCCAATCTTTATCAACTGGGTAAAACTAATTAAAGAACCTACCACTAGGCTTAACATCAATGGCATGATACAGGGGTGTCTGTTATCACCCCTCTTCTTTGCCCTAAATATCAAACTAGTGGCAATACTCTAATCTAATGAAGTCTCTTGCTTCTGGTTCATTTCCCCTCAAACCTCCTGCTACAACATTGACCCCTTAATATGGCAGTTCAGAATAGTAACCAAGATTTGGAGTACCTTGCCCATAATGCTAGGTGGAAGAGTTAATGTGTATAAAATAATTTACCTCCACAATCTCCTTTACAGTTTACACAATTCCCCAATCTGGGCCCCCAAAAGTTCTCTCAAGTTACCGTTATACCCGCCTCCTTTTTGTGGGCTAATAAATCTCCCGTCTGTCCTGGAAAACCTGGACAGCCAAGGTGGACTTACAATTCCCTATTTATTTCTATACTTCACCTCAAAGATGAGTACCCTGTCCTAGTCCTCCTACCCCACCTTGCTGGCTCATGGGAGGCTCTTGCATATGCAGATGACTTCATGTTGTACCGTATATGTGTGCTTTGCAGACAAGATTATTGATGGACAGCTCTGTAGTTTTAAGTTTGAAACACATCAATAAAAACATGCAAATTAATAAATGCAATTTATATGAAAAGCCTGAAAAATGCTGCAAACTCCAGGTATGCATTTTTGGGGATGTAGATTTGGTCGTTCACAGTGCACAAGTGATGATACAATCTTTGGCATGCACAAAATGATGTGGTCCTGGTCATGCGCAGTGTTTGTGTACAATTAGGTTTAGTCATACAAGTTGAACAGGGCAAGTGGCTCATGTTTACATATCACATATCAAATAAGCTATGCAGAATACAACGGCTTTAGTTCTTACACAGGAGGAGAGATGGGCAAAATTACATGCAAGGCTCTCTATAGAACCATAAGAATGAGCAATAATGAATGTACCCCTAAGAAGGGTTATTGGGGATTTAGTGACTTGGGATCTACTTATTACTCCTCCCAACCTCTTATGTTGCATGGAAATTAGGGTTGCCACCTTTTTAGAATTATTTTACCAGCAGGGGCTAGGGGCGTCTCCACAAGGGGTGTGCCATGATGTCAGTGATGAGCTATGATGTCACGGGGCAGAGTTCTGTCGTGAAGGATGGATCAGCTGCACATTTGGTGACTATAGAAGTAAGTATATTGCTGGCAAACTTAATACCAGCCCCGGCCTTGGCTGGTATTTTACATGCTAGGATGGAGTGGTAACCCTACTGGAAACCAGAAGCTTTTCTTTTCCAACATCATGTGTATTTCTGCAAACCATTATCACGTGACTAAATGTATCATTTTGCTTTTAAGAATAAATACCAGAAGGTGATTTTTCTTACAAACATATAAATTATTTTATTTACAAAGCCATGTTACAAAAAAGTAAAAGAAATAAAATAAATGTAAGACAATTAACAATACATCCCTCACTGGAAAATATCTCCAGGCCAGGCACAAGACCATGGCAGTATCCATCAGATACATTTGTTCAGCTTTTATTTCTTACTATTTGTTTTTCTTATCTGAAACCGTATTTCATAAAAATTTTTATTTACATCTACTTTAAACATATTGGGAGGGTTTTATTTTACAGCTTGCATCACTGATAAAATACCCCAGTGTTGCACATTTTATTTAGTTACAGCTCCAGTCCAGCTTAACAGTCCATTTTCAAAAGCATTTTTTTTAAATATATTTTTTCAGTTATTTTCAGTTTTATTTTCCAGAACATATCAGTGCAGAATCATTGACTTTATTACACAATATTGAGGACAATTCAAGTACAATAAATTAAACTGCCTAATGAAATACTTTCATTTTGCATTTTACATATTTTTTGCCCTGATTTCCAGACGAATGGAATTACTACAGTTTAATACAATTATTTTCTACTTGTGAAGTCAATTTACTTACTAACTACTTGGAATAAATCAACCCTTTCACTGTTGAGGATACTAAAAAATTTAATTCCTTATTTTTAAATTGCAAAGTGGGACTGGTGCTTGAAAGGAAAATGAACACCTTCATTTAGGGCAGCCCAAAATTCCTACTTAGTATATTGGAGAGACGGAGAGACCTGTGAAGATGTTCTAGAACTGATCTAAAAAACACATTATGGTCTGTTTCTGCACTGAACCAAACTCTTCCCTCTTTGCTATCATAGGGACCTGAAAAATTGCCATTCACTCCTTACAAACAGTAGTTGAAAAACAGAGTATACTTTGTGTTTCAAAGTGAGGACTGGAAAATTCAAATAAACTACAATCAAGGATGATTTCTAGTTTCAGAATGAGTTGGGCATGGTCTCTTCCATCATCTTCAGAAAAAGTACTTACAAATAGTAGGAAATCACACAGTATCTGTGCAACAGCAGTTATTTACCAAGTTCTCCTCAGCTTATGTTTTATATTAAAGTGCCCAGGGTGAAACGAAACACCAAAATATAAGATGCAGACAGAAAACAAAAAAAAAACCACACAGTTTATCTTCTCATTTCATCTGCAAAGTGTTTGCTGAGCATTCAGCAATAATAGATTCTGCTGTATAAACTATTTTTTCTCTACAAAGATCAGTTGGTACTATGTACACTGTTACTTTAATACAAAAGAAGGCAAACAAGTTCTCCATTTCGCATTTTATGGCTAACAGGCCTTATCGCAGTGGGTATGTAAGTCAGAAAATGAGCCTCTAATGCATGGAAATTCACATTCAACTAACTGCATTGTAAAACAGTTAAGCAATGCTTGTTTTTTCTAACCTGATGTATCTGTGTGACAAAGGACTGTATATATATATATATATATATATATATATATATATATATATATATATATATATATATATATATATATATATATATTGTATGTGCACACACTTTTCCTAAATACTGTAGAATTTGGGTTCTAACTTTAGGGGAGCACAAACATGATACATAAAACAGCTCCATGTAGTTGCAATTGTATATATTGCATTTTAAAATGCAAACAAAAAAGATGAAGAATGCCCATGTGGTATAAGTTTGCATTGCCTCAGTTTTTGCAGTTTCATTCCATTCCTTTACTGCCAGAGAGACCCGAAAAGGAGAAGGGTAAATATACCCAGCAGATGCTGTAAAGGAAAATAGCTATTATTTAGTATTGTATGGTAGAAAAAACAGGACTGCTCAAGAATGAATAATTCCCATTAACTTAGTAGATGTTTCTGCATAACAAATAACACTGTCATCTGTACTATAGAATCTAGCAGTGGTCCCCGACCAGTAACTCATGAGCAACATGTTGCTCTCCAACCCCTTGGATGTTGCTACCAGTGGCCTCAAAGCAGATGCTTATTTTTGAATTCCAGTCTTGGAGGCAAGTTTTGGTTGAATAAAAACAAGGTGCACTGCCAAACAGAGCCTCAATGTAGGTTGACAATCCACACAGGGGCTACCAAATGGCCAATCACAGCACGTATTTGGCAACCCAAGAACATGTTTCATGATTGTGTTGATCCCCAGCTCCTTTTACTTCTGAATGTTGCTCACAGGTTCAAAAGGTTGGGGATCCCTGATCTACAGTATATTTGAATTTGGCCTATATAAATGACAGCTATGTCAATCTTTAAAGCATGAGGATACCACTGATGTTTTATTTGAGCGAAACACAGACATGCAAAAATGGTCCTTTTGGCAGTAAATAATTCAGGTAATGGAATCTTCCCAGAATATACACCTGCATTTCAGTTATAGCCTATTTAATCATTAAGAGTATTACGCTGACTGTATCATTTTAAGTGTAGCAGAACACATTCACCTGGTACTGCTGCAATACAAATTGATGGGCATGACTGTAGAATTGAAAATGTAATATTCCAATAACATAGAGGGAGGCCATGGCACTTCTCTTCTAAGGGACTGCTTTGGGAAATGATTACAACAAATTCAGTTGGTTGGTTGATGATAAGGAATAAGGATAAATCAAGCCAACGTCGGCTTAACATGGGCAGATTATCTACCCATTAAACCAAATTATATGAGCACTTTCAAGTGGGAAATACCACATGTATTCTTAAAGTTTCCATCAAATAATTAAAAAAACATTTGGAATTGCAAAGTACAGAGACAGTCTGTACATAACACCAAGGCACTCTGCACAATGGCTCTTTAATGCACAGCAGTGTCAAACTCTCTTTATGGTATTGGACAGAAAAAAAAGAGAGAAAGGACAGATTGTGGCACCCCAACTACAATGCAGGCCAGACATGGGCTTTGGGACTCATTTTACACAAGCCTGGTCATGCAATGTGAAATCATTTAGGCATCCTTATTTGATGGTATTCCGCTTCCTCAAGTAGCCGGAAATAACAATTTTATGGTTAAGGAAGGGTGAGACATTTCAGAGAAAGGAATGTAGAGCAGCAAGGGAAGTGGCAAGATTTTCATTATTTTAACAAGTTTAAAATCACCCCCCCCCCGAGAAAAAAATGTAAATAAATAAATAGGAAAATGAACATACTTAACATTCTAAACCTCGTAAAAAAAACAACAAAAAAATAAACACGATATGTACAGATTATTTCCATCTGAAGAAATATACAACATAATTCAAAGTATATTAAAGAAAATATAAACATTGCTTTGAATTTAGTTTCTATACATTTCAGAAACTAGCCCAGTCAATTATCTCAGTAATATAGTAAACCATAAATTTCTACAAAATTAACATCAAACAAGAGAGTCTTTAGTATCTTTAATGCAGGTGGCGTCAAACTCCTGGTCCAGCTGATGTTGAAAAGTGCAATTCCCAACATCATCAGATGATGAAGAATGCTGGAGAGTGTGAATGACAGTCCTGCCTTAATATTTTCCCCTGAACGATCTTAGCTCTGTTTTGGAATTGCTTTTGCAGAATATTGGTACTGTATGTAGAAAGCAGTAAAGAAAGAGGAGCATGTAACTTTCCATGCCAGCGTATTAAGTGCACTTTTAACACTGTAGAAACAGAAACAAGTTGGATTTGGGCTGATGTTGTGGAACCTTTTGTGAAAGCTAAAACATAAACACTGAACAGAATTGTATGCTAGAAAGAAAAGTGCAATTCTATCAATCCGAGTGATTCACACACCTGAGGTTTCACGCATCATGTAGAGATAGCTGCCTCTGGCAGTAAAGAGGTTCAAAGCTGCTCTCCTTACCAACTTTCTAATAGGCAATATTTAGTCAGGCCTCAGTGGTACCCTGTGTCTCTATTCCAGCACTCTGCTCATTTCGTCGTGATCCAACGCACTGCGACAAGACGCGTGCAACAAATCACATGCAACGGAAATAAGGTAAGTGAATGTATTGTCGGATGAAGTCGCAGCGTTGATCCAACATGGCACCACTGTTGGATCCAGACGATGCACACTGCGACACCATCCAACAATGCATTCACTTACCTTATTTCTGTCGCATGTGATTTGTCACAGGAGTTTTGTTTCAGCGCGTCGGATCGCGCCAAAAACGTCTGTGTAGTCCTACACTTAGTTGTAAGATGAAACAAGACCCCAGAAACAGACCCCAGAAACGGTCAACCCCCCCAATAGCAAGCAATTTCCAAATACCCACTTCACCCAAAGTACCATACAAATATTTGTACGTATATACTAATATAAAAAATGGAGTCATGATTTTTGGCCCCTTAATTCCTACAAATGAACTTTAAAAAACATAACATCTTTTACCCGGAGTAAATGAAGGTAAAAGGGAGGAAATTAAAAATGGGAGGGTGGGTGAGGCATTTGGAAAATCACTACTTCAACCTCTTTACTACCAAATAGGCAAAATAGTATCAGTGATATATTTCATACAACCTGCTGTTTCAAGGAGCCAACTCCTCTAGTGCATTTACTCTTACATGCTGTAATGAGTATATAAGCAAATGACTCTCACAGGCCTAGAGCATTTCATGTTTAAATTTAAGAGAGAGAGATTAGAATAAGACACAGAAGTGCTTTAGGGACTATGGAATTTGTCCCAAATAATTTATAACAAGATATAGTAGAACATTTGAAGATGTTTTGTAGAACCCGTCTTTAGCATGTAAGAATGAATGTATTTGAGTCCTAATAATTGGTTCTCTCCATTTGCAAAGGCAGATACACACATACATTGCTCCTAAATACAGCTAGCTCAACTAACATTTTATCTTCCCGTCTTTCAAAACATTATTATATCTTTTCAAGAATTCAGTAGCTGTGCTGGGAAAAACTGCAGCATTAAAGGTAAAATAAGACAAAATAGCCTTCTGTGTATATTTAATGGCTGAGACCTGTTTGCTGCTCTTCGCTCCATGAGAAAAGGATTCTGTATAATATATCCTTATGGTTATGCAAGTAAACGGACTGGTCAAACCTATTTGATTCCAACAATTGAGAAGCTATGTCTGTCACCATAAGGGTGAGATTATGGACAACGTTAATAAATCCTTAAATTTGGACAATTAGATGCAAAAACTTGACTAAAGTAGTTAGATGATAATTAGTGTTGGAAAACATTAAAGCTCCAATTTGCATTGCTTGCCAAAGATCACATCGGCTATGGGCAACAAAGAAGGTTGCTTGTTTGTATTCTGTCCAACAGACTTACAATAACTCAACAGTGATAATATGCCTGACTGTCTCAGTCAATTAATGGAAATTGGGTGGGAATTCTGTTTTACCATTTGCTAATAAATAATGTTTAATTCATAAGATTAGTTGGTTCCACAGCAATGGAACTATTTAAAGAAAGGGGCTTAGGAAAAGCAGACATACTTCCTGATACCGTTCATCTACAAAATGTGCTAAACACAAGGTAATTATGTGTTAGTTTGTGAAATTGATGCAGATTAAAAGGCACACCAGTTTCAGTATTTTGATGAGCATATCTATATCAGGGGTCAGCTAACTAAAAGCCACAAGGGAAACAGTGTTAAAGGGTATCATTTTAGTGCAGTGGGTGGGGGACTGAAAAGACTGAATGTCAGTCAAATACAATTTGAGGCTATTGCTAATATGCTATTGTAGAACATGATAGCAGAGAGACTGATAATTATTATTTATGCATCAAAAGCCTTAGTATGTGCTAGTACACCCTAAACAAAGGCTAGGGATCTTTAAGCCATACATCTTTGCTCTACTGGTAACCAAACATGGCTTATGGCTAAATATGGACCTGCACACCTACAATGGTGATCTTCTGCCATAGCTGTAATGTTTGAGTAAAACATCAAGAAAATAGGACTCGAGGATATCCAATGACTAGAATTCCTTGTGGCCATTTAGACATTAGCTTTTAGCAAATGAGTGAAAGAAAAGCTGCATCTGATGAAGCTACCTCAAGAGAGAAGGCCTTCTTAATGCATTTTGCATGACCTGGTTGTTGCTAGATTACAGCTTCCAGCATTATCAACATAAAGGAAAATAAAGCATGCTGGTAGCTTTTATCACTTTTTTCATATTCACCTTTAAGGCTCTGAAGCAGGAGTTGTATAGAGAAAAATGAATGCACCAACCAGTGGTAACCAAAAGTGGCAAAGCAAAAACACCCAGTTTGGTTCTGTAAACTTTAGAAAAACGTGTCTCCACCAGGTAATGAGAAAAGGCGACATTGTCCCTGCACAGGGCGAAAGAAGAGCTTGTGGAGTACGGCTGCTTAGATCTAAAGGTGATTGACTGGTTTTCTCCCACTGTCATGGAACCGTTCTTATCCTGCCAGTGCGATTTGATGTCTTCTTAAGAACAAAATGAAAAATTAGTGGGCAACAATAAACAGACACAGCTCTAAACACATGCATAGATGAGTTGTAATAACTTTTGAATAAGCATCACATTTAAATGGTCATTCTCTGTGTTTAATGATCTGGAAATGAAATGCAGTGTTCTCTAATTGTACTGACTTGTATTTCTAATCTCTAAAGGGCAACTAGTTGGGATAGGAAGGCATCCATACCTGGCAGGGAGATGAGAGAAGATATAAATGTGCTACAGCTAAGGAGCCTTAGTCTGCTCATTTTTCTTTTGCCTGAAAGGGGGACCACTATTATTATAAAAAAAATCCAATAAACTGTACATGATGTTTAAAAAAAGGCTAATATTCCTTTTTCTCTTACAGTTACTTACTTATGTAAATTATATAGACATACACATATATACAGGTATGGGATCTGTTATCCAGAATGCTCGGGAAACGGGGGATTCTGGATAAGGGGTCTTTCCATAATTTGGATCTTCATGTATTAAGTCTACTAAAAAATCATCTAAACATTAAATAAACCCAATAGTCTGGCTTTGCTTCCAATAAGGATTAATGATATATTAGTTGGGATCAAGTACAAGGTACTGTTTTAAAATTACAAAGAAAAAGGAACTCATTTTTAAAAAATTGGATTATTTGATTATAATGGAGTTTATGGGGGTTCTACTGTATAAACACAGATATAAGTATCTGTATATATATATTCTACTTACTTGTTTGTTATGTGCAGGACTCGATGTACTCGAAGGAGTAGATTGTGACAAAGCTACACTGCTACTTTTCCCCATCTGGTGAGAAAAAAGAATGTGGCATTCATCAGTGTTAGAAACACATTAGCCGTATACTGTTCTAATGCCACCCAGGAAAGAGGCAAACGTAACTCATTTAACTTACATAGTTACAGAGGGAACATATACTTTTGATGACATAGAACCTTTTTGTTGTGCGTATGGAAGTCTGAATTGCATATTCACTCACATGTATGACACAGGTAGTATTATTTTTATAGTATTATTATAGTAGTATTAGTATTATTTTTAATCAGTGACTATGATGAAGCCAAAGTAAAAAACAAAACTTGCATGAACTAATCATTACTAATCCTTTTGCACACCATCCAGTCACCAAAGACATGATGAAACTCAGCAAGATTCACAATACAATAGACTGAGAATGGCACTACTAAGCCCCAGCACCTGTCATAGAAGAGAACACAGAGCTTCTGTATTAATTAGGAATTCAACCAATAGTTGTTTTTGTGATCTGGTTGAATCTCAAATCTTTAATTTAGGATGCAGCCGAACTCGAACTGAATCGAATCCGAATACTAATTTGCATATGCAAATTAGCATCTGGAGCAGAGTAAAAAAAATGCACACATAAAAAATGTTTTTCCTAAATTTATGACCAAAACTCATGATATTTAGAGTTCTGATTTGGTTCAGCCAGCCACTTTGAATCACCCAAATCCTGCTGAAAAAGGCCTTGGTGCATCCGTAGTATAAACCCAGAGTTGTAAACATATATTTACCCGGAAATGTTTGGTCTACTTTAGTACACTTAAGCAAGATAAACACTAATGACCATTCACATACACAATCCATGGGATACCATACTGAGTGCCACACAACAGTGCTTTGACTGGCCCCAGGTATACCTTTTGCTGATTTAAGATAGACATGCCCAGTACAGTAAGCTGCCATAATGTACTATACAACACATGCCCCACCCACAGCGATGCAAAGCATACATGGGAGCAGTCAAATCATGGTGGTTGTGGAGTTGCAACATAACAGTTTTATCCCACTGTCCCTACACAGCCACAATTTCACTGTGAATAACAAATATAAAAACTAACTAATGTTTATGAAGAGCTGTTCGATTGCTTCCTAAACTGGCCAATCCCAGTGAGGGGACGGCAACCCAGAGAGGGAAGTACAACACAGCAAAAGGAAATTGTTGAAGTTGAAGCTGTAAGTGAAAACACTGAGAGGTACGGTTGGCTTCAGTCCCGCACCATGCAAAGATTTATGGGAGTCTGACAACTGAAGGACAGCGACTGTGGCTAGCCTGGGGCACTGCCACAGATTACTATGCCAACCATGACTGGCATATTCTGTGGAGTGGCATATTCTGTGGAGTGGGTTTATAACTGTGCTTCCTGCATATGGGCTGGACTAGCTTGTGTATAGAACTGCTTGCTGATTAAACTACAGAGAAGAGAAAAATCACCGGCACAACAGGATATTTCTAGCAGGGAAACCATTGCAAATTAAACTACACCCTTTCTCTACATACTGCAGTGCTGAATTTTGCAATATTCTCGTTCTGTCAAAAAAGCATAAAACTCCAAATTTGTTGACTGGTCTCTGAGACGTCACGGTCCTGGTGTGACATCACAGTGGCTATCTGCAGGAAAGTACCATGGCCTGGCCGAACCCCCAAATCCTTCACGAAAGGTTTGGCCAAATACCGAATTAGGGATGGGAAGGGAAAAACAATTTTTTACTTCTTTGTTTTGTGACTTTTTGAATCCAAATCCTGCTGAAAAAAGCTGAATCCTGGCCGAATCCCGACCTGAATCCTGGATTCGGTGCATCCCTATTTTTTAAGAAGACCAGCACTGGCTTTAGATAAAAGGTCAGTGTTTTTACTCACGATGGTGTGACTAACAAATTTTCACTTCTCCAGTCATTTTAAGTTATATTGTTGTTTAAATAGTTACGTTGATTGGGACTCTCAGTGAATACTTTCAGGGATTCTTTTTTTCAAATGAAAATTACTAAACCCAAGACACGTGCTGTATTCCTAAATCCCATTTCTAGCCTCTGACCTCTAACCTCTAACCTGTTGGGTTATGAAGCCCATCCAATAGTTTACAGAAATACATTAGATGTTTATTGCACTTGCCCACTTAAACCAAACTCCTCCTTGCTCTGCTTGCTTGGGGCAAGGTTTCATGCAGTCCAAATACATAATGGGCTTCTGTACCCAATGTGTATGTATATTTGTCACTGTGAAAGGGAAAACCAGATTAAAGCACAATCTGTAAAGTACTATGTTAAAGTATGCATGAGCATATGGAAATAAAGAATAACAGATAGTGTTAGACAGATTTTGCAATGTTTGGCTCCAATCATAATAAATATGCTCCTCGTGTGTTATCGGGAGGCAAATTGTTTGGCCCTGTACATGTATTATATAGACTTCAACTTGTATAATTTTATTATAGTGTAGCAAAAGAGAAACATTTAAACCATAAAATATACATAAAGTCAACTCTTTACCATATTTAGACAGGTGGTGCCTGATTTCAGACCATTTACTCTACTCACCTGTCGACTGAGAGAGCTGTTTTGGGTATCTGGCACAGAAGATATAAGGTTGGTGGTGTTCTTTTTGTGAACACTGTTCATACCAGGCATTTTAGTGATTTTGCAGGCCTTGCTGCTTGCACTAGAGTTTTTACGTTTTTTACCCTCTGATTTATCAAATGTAAGTGGCATTGAAGACATGGCATTGTGTGCTGCCAGTGTGTGTTCCCCTGGGTGGTGTACAAGGGAAGATACTGACAGGCTTGAGTCAATACTGCTAACAACCATACTCATATGTCTTATAGAGTCTGCTGGGCCACCAGATAAAGAAGTCCTTCCTGGGGGTTCCAATTTGGCACTCAGTGGGCTTGTTCCATTGTTTGCATTGTGTACAGAGACACAGTTATAGGAAGAAGTCGCTTGATAGGAGTTCAACCCCGAGTTAGAGTTCAACACACAGTTTTTCTTATGGGACCCTGAAAACGAAGACGTGGAGGACGTCTGTAAAGGTAATGAAGAGGGGGTAGAGGAGGAAGTTGTTTGAGGCTTTTTCTTTCTGTTACCTGAAAGCTCTTCGCTCCGTGAAGACAAATCTTTGATTTTTGATGACTTGTTAGGCTTTGTTTTTGAAGGCTTTTGAGATGGTGAAGGGGTGAAGGTTGGCACAGGGGAAACAGATGAAGGCGATTTAAAAGAGTCCACAACATTTAGAGTGCCTGTCGCATGTGGAAAAGCATTGGGGTGCGATGTGACCGAGTTTGTCTCAGCTGCCATGTTGGTTAACATGCCAGAGGTTACCATGTATGAGGAAGAGGTTCTAGAATTGGTTGCAGGGGAGGAAAGATATACTGAATTTGAGTTGCTGAAAGGATGCAGAACAGATGCAGGGAAAGAACAGTTGACTTGCGTTGCTGGAGAAGGCATTGGACTATCTGCGGCTGGAGGAATTTTTCTTGAAAAGTAATGGGGGAAAAAAAGACACAATTAAAACAAAGTAAAATATTCTTACCACTTCTTTTGTTACCAGCTAATGTTATTACACATATTCACACCCTTGTGAAAAAAATGAGGGTCATCTAACTTCAGTCATGTGAATGAGAGAAGTAAAAGCTAAAATGGTGACATCAGAGACATGATGTATATATCAACCGAAGAGGGAAGGGTAAAGATTATAATGTCACCACTGCTTCTGATGGTATGTCATCCTGCACAGCACTATTACACATCAGTGATGCAGAGAAATAATCTCTGCACTCCATTTCAATTCAGCCTTCATATGGAATTGGATATGATGGAATTCATGGCCTTATCCCTTTCATTTGCCCTTTTTCTGAAGTATACGGTCAGTCCATGGAGATGGGCAGTCCTGGATATAGAGGCAGCAAAACCATTTCTACAACCAAGGGAGAAAAAGGGCAACAGATATTCTTAAAGGCGAGTCATTTACACTTGGGGTGCCAATAGTTAGGTACGCCTTTGGCAACCGCAAGTAAAAAAAAGAACAGTCCTTCTCCTTTAAGACACTAGGTTGAAAGTGCTTTAGATTTAGGGAGGTGGTATAACATTAATTACTTATCAGTGTCTTAAGCTGGCAACATGAGGGAAAGGTTTTGTCATAATGGGGAAGAATGCTAATTATTGATAAGCTATTTTCTCTAGGAGTGAATGCCATAAAACAATACTAACTATATGTTTTCATTCACATTGTTTTTTTAAATTAAAGCAATTTAAATAACAGTAAGGCCAGTGATGCAAAGCCATTTCTTTCCACAATGTTTTCCTTTTTATTCTGTATTTAAATCTTGTAACCACTGTCTACAGGACTTCAGATGAACTATTTTTAGTAGTGAGGGCAATAGAAACCACCAGAATGATTTTGCAAAATAAAATCACACTCCAGTTTTTCTAAAGGAAACAGTCTCTGCCTATCTATTGTCACAGCTGCCAAAATGTCACAGGGCTGCTAACTGTTCAAATGACAGTGCTACACAATATGTTGGCGCTTTATAAATACATGTTAATAATAATAATAATACTATGACATTATAACAATAAAGTTTATATACAGAAAGAAAGACATTTAAAAAAAATATGGTGAATAGAATTAAAATGTGTTTTCTCAGCAAAGGACCTAATGTATCATGAATGTTAATCTAAAGAAGAATCCTACAACTTTAACATGCATCATAAGATGTAAATACAGTACAACATTTCAATGTTTCTGAAACATGTTACCTAAATAGTTCAAAGCCACACAAGTACATTTATATGAAAATGATCCCCCAATGTATAAAGATTTTACTAAACAATTTTTGCCATAAAAAGTTTAAAAAAATCGATGGTTGAAGCAAATTTTTTAGCTTCAGGTTCTGTTGCAGCACCATTTCAGAGCTGGTGGGAATATGTAGTTCAGCAGGTTCTGTGGCACATTTTCCTAACACTATCAAGACCATTACTTTAAATTTCCTTTATAAATAAGCAATGAAGAAAATGCCCAGCACCCACAAGCACTTAGTTTTGCACTGTATCATACTGTGCTACTCTACAGCATTGAAACAGTGTCAGTTGTCCTAAACTGTATTTGAAATGTCCTGCTTGCCTTCAAGCACCACTCGGCTGCCTGTTCAAAAAAAAAAATCAAAAATGGCCATGTTTCCACTGTGGCCCATGGCCCTCTTAGAGGGAGGTCGAGAGAGAGACAAGCAGCATTGAAGCACTAGGAAAGAAGAAAACTTGGTATTGGTCTTCTGCTTGTGCAAGTGTAGGTGAGGTAACACTTTCAACCTATTCATTTCTGTATTTTTAATAGAGTGCTCTTTACCCTTTTTTGAGTGACGTTACTGGCTTATCTTGGGTCAGAGCATGTCTCATTTGCCAATATTCAGTGATCTTACTAGCATGTTTATGGTCAATATATTGATTAAATATTTTATTTAGTGATTACACTGGCACCTCTGGGGATATGGGGTGTATTTTGATAAAATGGGTGTATTTAGGGGCATGGCTACAGATGGGGCATGGTCAAATATGTTGTTCCACTTACTATTTTTCAAATGTTAGACGGTATGCCCCACAGCAAGCACAAAGCTTTTGTAATTCTAAACATACACATTAAGAGCCACTTGCTTAGTCAGTTTGACAAGGGAACGTTTGTCTCAAAGTTTATCCATGTTGCAGGTCAAATAAGGGAGTCTGAATCATTCAACTACTAGGTCAATGATGAGATCATACAAGGCCTGTGCAGATCTTCTGGCCTTGTACGAGATAGCATAATTTCTGATGGTAGGTGTTAAAATTACGTTTGAATGTGAGTGTTTAGGTGAAAGTCTTTCGTGCCTATTGACATAGCCCACAGAATTTAACTTTTAGTATGATATAGAGAGTGATATTCTGAGACAATTTGCAATTGGTTTTTATTTTTTATTAATTGCAGTTTTTGAGTTATTTAATATTTTATTCAGCAGATCTCCAGTTTGCATTTTCAGCAATCTGGTTGCTAGGGTCCAAATTACCCTAGCAACCCTGCATTGATTTGAATAAGAGACTGGGATATAAATAGAAGAGGGCCTAAATAGAAAGATAAATAATAAAAAGTAGCAACAACAATACATTTGTAGCCTTTACAGAGCATTAGTTTTTAGATAGGGTCAGCGACCCCCATTTGAAAGCTGGAAAGAATCAGAACAAAAAGGCAAATAATAAAAATACTATAAGAAATAAATAATGATGACCAAATGAAAATTTGCTTGGAATGGGCCATTTTGTTACATACTAAATGTTAACTTGAAGGTGAACCACCCCTTTAAGTGCTACTGTGCATTAAATTATAGATGGTACTGAATACTTACTTCCACATCTGTGAATTCAAGTGTTTCTCCACCATGGAATTTAATGCGAAACGGAAACGGTCCCATCGTCTATCAAACACATAGTACCCCCGCCCCATTAAGCGACTGCCAAATGAGCAAAACTGAAAACCAAATGTAGGAAATCACTTTAGTGAAAGGGTAATGAAATGCATTAATCACACTATACACACATGAATAATAAAATATTAGAGCAATTATTAAATATGTAATTGAATAGAGTTCAGTGCTACAAAAATGATACGTTATTTACATGGCGACATGAATAGGATAAACCTATACCCTGTACTTAAGAGCAAGGATTCCCAAAGCATTCAATTCACCTCCAGATGATTGTTTGTTATTAAAGTATAATTTACAGCACACCTGTACTATGTTACTATGTTACAAACAAAATGCTTTTTACTTTGTGTCTTGAAGCAGCATGTCATGAGAATACACTTAAAATATCCTCTTCTACGTATATTATTTATCATTCAAATGAAATGGAAACACTTTGTCTATTGCAGACTCTAACTGTCAGACAAGAATCAATTTAGTTCACCAAAGTGAGCATTCCTGTATGGTACCACACTGACAGCCAAACAAACCATCTGCATTAGGCAGAGAGTTTCCGTTGGCAGTTGCCATTTATTTGAGGTGTTTTTTCTGACAGCATATATCTCTAGGAACAAATGCCTGGTGTGCCAAGAGTTTAAATTAGCATTAATTAGCATGCATGCCAATCCTAATTTGTATTTGAGCAGTGGATTTTCATGTATTCTACCTCACAACCCAAGCATACATTTTTTTCCACTCTATATCCTCAAGCCAAATAGCTTGAAATTTTATAAATCATTGGCATCCATGGTTAGGGGGCCAAAGATTTAATTCCATCAAAGCTAAATAAATCCTTTTTTGATTGATTCATAAAATGACCCCGATATAACATATTCATATTAACAAATGAATTAATGCATTTGCAAAGCAGCTGTCTTTATGTACATCATATAAGGAATGGGAAAGTCAGTGCAAACAGAACAGAAATGTAATTATATTGCTTTCTTAAGTTTTATGTTGGCACGACTTTTATAGTTTCACACTACACACACATTTAAGTTTTTTTTTCAAAGTCTTCAAGCAGAAGTGCCACATTGACATACCAGAAATTTACATTCTGCCAATGAGGAACAGATCAGGTGTTTCCTAGTGAGCAGCAAGACTTACATACCGCTAAAGGTTTAGGATGATGTCCAGAAAAGTAACAGTCCAGTTTCTCTGCCTCTTCAACACCTTCAACTTCCCCTTCATCACTGGAGAGCCGACTAGCCAGATCTCCCCCAACAGAACTGACTGGGGGCTCTGGAACAAAAGCACTGTGGTTTGATGAACTTGCACTGTTGATGCTATTTGCAGATGTTGGTCTTGGAAAGAAAAACAATCATGTTGTTAAATACTTCTGCTTAAAACAGAATTCAGTAATTTATAAGTTATTTATTTATTCATAAATTACCGTATATACTCGAGTATAAGCCGTCCCGAGTATAAGCCGAGGTACCTAATTTTACCTCCAAAAACTGGGAAAGCTTATTGACTCGAGTATAAGCCGAGGGTGAGAAATGCAGCAGCTTCTGGTAAGTTTCAATCTCGTTTTTGGATGACTCTTCTTAGGCGGCGGCTACTATTCTAAGCGCTGGCGAATATTCCTAGGCGCCGGCGAATATTCTTAGGCGCCGGCTACTATTCTAAGGCGCCGGCGAATATTCTTAGGCGCCGGCTACTATTCTAAGGCGCCGGCGAATATTCTTAGGCGCCGGCGACCGTTTTTGCGCTTGACCCGAGTATAAGCCGAGGTAGAGTTTTTCAGCATATTTTGGGGGCTGAAAAACTCGGCTTATACTCGAGTATATACGGTACCTTGAGATTGGAATTTACGCCTCTAAATTTGCGGATGATATTAAATTGTGCAAAACTATAGGCTCCATGCAGGAATTAAGTCAGAGCAATGGATACATGCAATGTTATGCACTTGGGACAAAATGACATGAATGCGAACACGATGGGGTGGGAGGGAGGTATGAACAACACACTGTGCAACACTAAACAATGTCAGCCAGATAGCCAAAGCTAATAAAGTATATAATGAGCCAGAACATAAAATGATGCATTCAATACAAATTCTGTTTTACTATGCAACCAGTAAACAATGTTTAATGATTAGAAAAAGATAAACAAATTCATGTTTTTATGTACACTTGATAAAGGGCATTGCCCGAAACATGTTGTGTGATACACTTCCTCGATAACGGAATTTTGCAGCTTTAAACATCTGCCTGGATTCATCCTACATCTACAATTTTCTTTGATTAATGTTTTTTTGTAATGTAAGGTGCAATGTTTACTACACCTTTTAATACCTATAGCAACCAATCAGCAGGTAGCATTTCCTGGTAACCTGTTTAAAAGCAAACATCTTATTGATGCTACGGCTTACTGCTGCTGGGCAAACTTTGTGTCTTTTATTACATATGTTGGTTAATGTCTCCGTTACTTATGACGATTAAACACCATAATAAGACACAGAGTAGTGGAATCCAATCAGTGAGCAGTCCTGTGACATATGTTACTTATTAAATACTAAAGAAAAGGCCTGGCTGCACAGGACAAGGCCAAATAGAATATATATCACACTGTCATTCCACAATTGCTTTAAAGAACCAAGGAAATTTTAAATAATTTTTATATCTCTGTTCTGACCTGATCAGTGCAAAAATAGCAAAAAAGAAATGTCTAATTATAACAGGCTGAAACAATCTTCCCTGCAAGGCAAACCTTCAATTTTAACACTGGTGTATGTCATCACTTTAACCTGAAACAGCAAATGTCTATGCATTTCATAGAAAAATCTCCCCATGTGATTATCTGTAATTATTCAATTGCCTTCCCCCAACCCATGTTCTCACATAGGACAGCAGAAATGGCCTCCCAGTGGTATCTGGTCTTTTTTACACCCACCAAACATAATTTAAAGTGGGAAGTCCTTCTCAAACATATCTTTGGAGAAGGTCAAATATAAGTAATGTGAGGTCAGTGCAGAAAATTCTAGGTAGCGGTTATTCAACAGCTTTGTGTCTGAAAGGTTAATTGGACAAATGACATCACTAGCAAGGTTTTCAACAGACTGATTTTCAACAGTGCCTGCAGATATTGCACTTACAGGATCCAGTTTCTGTAGCTTAAATGTAATTGTTCTGATTATGTGCAATATTAACAGCCCATGTTGGATTCTATAGTATCAGGCCAGGAATTTAGTTCTAGCTTTAAGCTGATCCCATATATAAATTGATATATATAGAGAAAGTGAATAGGTTCAGCACCAATTGTCCAGAAAGCCATTTTAAAAATTCCTAGAGCACAAACCAAAACATTTTTTATTTTTTTAAGAGAATAAAAGACCAGGTCTTTGATGTAAAATAAATTCATTTTGGAATGCTCAAAGTGAATTGAACCAATGCACCAATAACCAACATGTTTTATTTACAGTATCCTTTAATTTTCATAATTTTCTAAAAAGATTTTCTAAAGCCGAGTACGAAGTACAATGCATTTGCTTATGTCCATTACTTGCAGTGACTACCTACTGCCACACCAGTATACAGAATGTTCCTATACTTGTCTTTAGCTACAATCCCATGGTGCAGAATGCCTGATTTTATGATTGCTGAATAATGTGATCCCTACAGTGACAATAAACTATTCATAAACAGCTATGAAAGGCAATTTCTTGTGCACAATGACTCCTGCAATTTAGCTCACCTAGGTAAGACAGAATTCTGAGGCCTGGCTTTTGCAGGTGATGTCACTTTTGGTTCCTGAACAGAGTTTACAGCTGATCCTGTTGACTGTTCTTGTGCTGGTGTGGGCTGGCTCTGATAAGTTTCTCGTGAGGATGGGGCATGTTCTTTGTCTTTCGTTACTTCTTTTTCTCTTGACCGAGCTTTGTGCTCAGCAAGGAGGATGTCAAACTGTTTTTTACGACCTGGTACTGCTCGCCGGTGGTTAAGTGAATGCGTCTGAAAGATGTATTAAATGAGAGGCAAGAATTTAATTGCCATTTCTACACAAAGGTTGTATCAAAACCAGCAAACGGAGTCTTTCAAAGATTATAACCATTTATGAAATGCATTACTGTAGTTTATTAAAATAAAAATAATGTCCAATAAGTATTATAACTTGGTGAGTATTCCGTAATTACTGACTGAAAAGCTTGTTTTCATGGAAGAATAACTTTACTGATGTTTTACGCAGCCCAAATAAAATAAACCCCATGCATTGCATTAAAGGAGAAAGAATAACATTTTACACTTGGGGGTGCCAAAGCTTAGGCACCCCCAAGTTATTACTTTTACTTACAGACAGCCTGGACCAGTGCTCCTATCAGCAAGCACCACGGAGCAATCCTCTTCCTGCTTCGGTTCAGAAATTTCCCAGGGGAGACGCATGCACAGTAGAGCGAAATAGCCAACTTTTTCGTTAAAGTTTGGCTTTTCGCTCTACTGCGCATGCGCAGCTGCAAGAAGACCGGATGAAGCAGGAAGAGGATTGCTCTGTAGTGCTCGCTAGAAAAAGAAGGTAGGGATAAGGATGATAAAGCAGTGAATAAATGAATCTGAATTACTTTCAGGGTACAGCTTTTCCTCATTACGTTATTTGTAATTTAAAATAAAAAAAAAGTTGTAAATGCAGTCAAACCATGGTGTAATAACAATGTTAGGAGCCTGTCTTCCCTAAGAGACTTTGCTGTTGCATGTATTTGCAGTTTCAATGCTACTTGTTAATTGAAAATGATTTCACATTCTATGTGGTCATCAGGAACACCCAATGTCTTGCGCCACCTCTGTTAAGTAATGACAAACAAGGTGCAGAGCCAATGGGGGCAAATGTACTATATAACAAGAATAAAATCATTACAGCAGACACTGTAAGAGTTATAAAATGATGTGTTGCCTCATTTCCAAATTACAATCTGTCATTAAAGGATTTGTTATACACAAACTATCCTCTATGATAAAATGTAGTTATAGTATGTGGCCAGCCTATTAGCAACTGTGGATAATTACCTTGCATGTTAGCGATCTTGTACATGGTTTCTTGGTCTCAGGATCCAATACACCGCAGTGTTTATTTGGGTCAAATTCCCTTTCTGAAGTGCAAAACAAAAAGTCTTAAAAAAGTCTTTGCAAAGTTTGGGATTGATACCATAAGCATGCCAATCACTTTTACACAGAAAGTAGCGTTCTCTTAATATATGGCTCGAAACATGAAGGGGGTAAATAAGTATCAGAACAAAATAAAAGTAAAAGTATCATTTGCATTTCTGCAAATTAAACATGCAATGCATTAGGTCGCTAACTTACTACATTGTTAAAGAAAATCATTTCAACAGTAAGGATTGCAGTGTGTACACCAGATAAACAATTAAATCAACAAATCTGGATGAAGGAGTTTTTATACAAGTCATAGAAGTCTAAGGTGACTTAATATTCTCATATTTTATATCAGATATCAAATAAGTTTGTAGAATACACGAGTTGAGTAATTGGAGTTGGGAGAATTCAGTTAATAATCCACACGTGAAAAGGCCAGGTAAATATTGACTCAAACCAGCACATGTAGGAGTGTCTGACACTGACCTGAAAGTCTTTTGTAAGGCTTGTTGCTGTTTTTGGTGCCATTTTGGTGCTTCCTTTCTAAAGTGCCTAACCCCTTCCCATTCAATATCTTCTCTGGTGAATGTGGCACTGTTTTCAGCACTGTTGGCTGCTTGGGTAAAGAGGAAGTAGAGGCTGCTGTAGAGGAGCAGTTGGTGGCAGAGTTCATTTTAACATTGGCACCATCTGCTTTAACCAGGTTTGGTATTTTTTCGAGGCTGACTACTGGTACTGGGACACTGAAGAAAAAAAATAAAGTACTGACAGATTAATAATGAGAATTAAATTAAGTGTATCTAACATAACACTAAAATCTGACACAAAAAGTCAACGAATAGCATTTACATAATAATTCACAACTTCCACACGGTCATAATCAAAGAACCAAGCTGATTCCGCTAGGCTGCTTGTGGAATTGTACCATACGGACATGTGTACCTAATTGGCATGGTTATTTACAGATGATTGATTAATGTTTGATAAAGGGTGTGTAAAAGATTAAAACAAGGCATTGGTTTACAACAAAAAATTTTGTAATAAATAAGAAAGAACTGCAGTTCCAAAACACTCTTTTGTTGTACATTTTTTGGGCTTCTGTACCAGTCCCTTTAGCAGAGAAGATCTGTGCCTCTGAAGATGCACATGCCCTGTGCTACTGTCACTTACTGAGCTTAGGGACCCACTCAAAATATACAAAATACACTAAGAATAGAAACATCAAAATATAAGGCTAATTAGTAATTAATACAGATAAATACTACATGGCAGCACAATAACCAGTGCAACTAGCATCAGAATTTAATAATCAGCCTTGTAGCATCATCTTATATTACAGGCCAATCTAATTTTCTGCTTGATCATTTGTGACAACCCCTAAGCTTAGCTTCTCAACAGCTGTTTAGAACCCACTGAGCATGTGAGTGTCGCAGACTCTTTCCAAGATGGTGACCCCCCCTGTGACAAGTTTGAAGTCCTGGATTATTGCTGCTATTTACAAGCTGAAACTTTAGACTGGTGCAATAAGTTCAGTATATAAAATATGGCTTTTAGCCATATTAGTTTTTTTAGGGCTTAGTCCTCCTTTAAAGTGAACTGCAAAGTTACAAAAACTATGCACCTAATATCCAAGAGCAAAGGAAATTTTATGGGCAAGATACCAGTAGAACTTTAGCTGGTGATCAGTAGATCTCAAGACTCTGTTAACAAACAGCTTGTCTAAATCACCCACCTATTTCATTCAGTTCTTACTTTAAGATTACATAAGAAATAGTTGTTAGTTAAATATAGCAATATACATTTTCTCATAAGTCAATATTTAATATCTTTCATGGAACAAGAATGCTTACAGCATTTTATGGAAGTAGATCATAATGGGACAACATCACTAAAAGTAGACACTCACATTAGTAAAATATGGGCACTACTGGGCTAATGTTTGCTTGAGGTTGTTTGTGTGTCTGTTTTTCTGGGGAGAAGTGGTAGTGTGTAAAGATGCATTTATGGGGAGGACTGTGTCCATATCTATAGCAGACTACAACACCATTTCAAGTCTGTTGTAGCAAGCGGATGGCAGAATAAATGAGATATATAGGGGACAAAAAGTTTAGCCAATTTTAGCCATACAAAAGCAAATATTCATATGATGGGAAACATCTACAGATACATCGCAGTGCAATCAAACATGCAAAAACCTATATTTGCATCCAGCATGTTAAATAGTGACTATGGTTTATGAACACATACAGAACTCAGTTGATAATAAAAACAGAATAAACTTCTACACAAATCCATTTTATCTATTTACTATCTACAATATTGTATCCACTCTCCCTTCACTAAATTATATATAATTCTGATTTTATTAAATTTACATTTAAAAATCATATGAAATCAAATGTTTCTTAAGAGTCTTGATAACACAAAGGTATTTTACTATTTGCCTTTTCTACTTCCCTTATATTAGACTTAAAATGACAGGGGAGATTCTTAGGTTATATTCTATCATTCCAATTGCACAACTTTCCCACTTTCTCTTCATGTTTCAGCCATTTAAACCATTTGTTTCTACAAAGCTATATTTATTTACTTATTTATTTTTAACTTCTACCAGACCTTTATCAAACTCTTCTCTTCAAAAATTATATATTTAAATGTGCCTTATATTCATTCACATATCTGCACACATCAGACCTCTAAGCAGTGGTAGTACAGCATTTAAACACCAATAGACCAACATAAACCTTTATGCCATTTAAATGACATTTAAAGCTAGCAAGCTTGCAAAGCTTTGTTAAGCTTTCCTTTTTATTTATTTCAGAATCGGCAAGGCAGCAGCAGCTATGACAGATAATTTCCCAATCCTGTGAAGTGCAGTTGATGTGAAAGTCAGCTAATTAGTCATTACGGAAACAGCAGCTCTCAGAATATTAAAACCTAAAAAGTCAAGTTTATGTGAATAGCAGCTTTAAAGGAGTAGTTCACTTTTCAAACACTTTTTCAGTTCAGTTGTTTTCATATTGTTCACCATAAACAAAGACTTATACCAATTGCTTTCCATCTATTATTTTTTTACAGTTTAAAGTTCCTGACTCTAGTGTCTCAGTCTGGCAGCTCAGTAATTCAGGTGCAGACTCTGAACTGTTACAATTTGCTACATTTAGTTGATAGTTAAAGCAACCCCCCCCAAGTTGCTTTAGAAGGTGAAAATTGAAACGTTACACTTCAATATAAGAGAAACAGTCACAAATAGAAAATGGAAAGTAATTGGAAAAAAGTCTTTATTTTTGGTGAACAATCTGAATACAACTGATCCTATCAGCAGAAAACTGCACCGGCCGGGGTTATTCCAGCGAGCACCACGGAGCGCTCCACTTCTGTCTTCTTCTTTTGGCTGCAAATGCGCATTAGAGCGAAAAGTCAAACTTTAACTAAAAAGTCGGCTTTTTCATTCTACTGCGCATGCGTCTGCCCCGGGACATTTGAAGAAAGAAGAAGTCGCAAGAGAAGCGCTTTGAGGCGCTCGCTGGAATAACCCCGGAAATGGAACCTCTCTAAAACAGAATCAATATATTTCCATCTGTCTTTTACACTGCATATCCAACCCCCTGCCAAATCTGTTGCTTTCTGTGCAACACTTATTCAGTCTCTTTTTATTTCCCACCTTGAGTAGTTTAACTTAATCCTTACATGTTACAATATATCATGTTTTACAATTCCAATATGTTCATAACTCTGCTGCTAAACTTATTCATCATCTAATGAAGGGCTGTCAAACTGGCGGCCCGCTGCTATGTCTTCTTACCATGTGTAAGATTTTAAAGGTATCAGTACTGAGATTAACTGGCCCCTGCATTGTTTAAACCTCAAATTCAAACTGTAATCCCCTGTATTGTTCACACATGTAATCCCCCCTTCATTGTTCACTCTGTAACACCTCTATTGTTCACACCTGTAACACCTCTATTGTCCACACCCCTAAAGACCTGTACTGTTCACACCTGAGACCCAGACTGAAACTGCCCACATTCACCTGTTCACACTCATAAAACTGCTGGAGGGGCACCACACTGTGACACTGTATGTAGTTCATCTAAGAGTGGTCCTGATAGGTTTCCCTGTCTCCTGCTCTGTTCTTCCTTCCCTATGCTCCCTGTGTGCCATACTCTGCCTTCCTAATGCTCCCTGTGTGTGTGGTATTCTGCCTGCCCTACGCTCCCTGTGTGTGCCATACTCTGCCTGTCCTACGCTCCCTGTGTGTGTCATACTCTGCCTGCCCTATGCTCCCTGTGTTCCATAGTCTGCTCTGCCTGCCTTGTTGAGGTTTGTAAGCATTTGAAAATAATTGTTAGGGGCCCCTAAAGTGTTTAATCATGTGCTGGGAGGCGGTGCTGTGTTATCCACACGGGAGGATGAGGTATATGGATTTAAAGGAGAACTAAACCCTTAAGTTAAAAATCCGCTACCCTCTACCCTACATAGACCCCCCCTTCCTTCTCTCCCCAGCCTAGCTGCTATCCCGGGCAAATGCCCCTAAGTCTTTACTTACCACTCCGTGCAGATTCTGTCCCGCGGAGTTCACGGGCGCCATCTTCTTATCTTCGGTAATCTTTGGAATGAGACCGGCGTATCGGCGAATGCGCAGTTGGAGCAATTTTCTGTTTCGTGACAACTGCACATGCGCCCAAACTCAAGAAAATTGCTGAAGCACTGGTCTCATTCCGAATATTACCGAAGCGGCTCAAGATGACGCCCATGAACTGCTGGACAAGTAAAGCTTTAGGGTCATTTGCCCTGAGTAGCAGCTAGGCTGGGGAAGGTAGGAGGGAGGGGGACTATGAAGAGTAGGGGATTTTTAACTTTAGGGGTTAGTTCTCTTTTAAGGGTATGTTTTAATATGACAACTTTTTTCACATACGAGTGACATCCCTGCATTGAGCACCAATCATTTGGTTTTTAATGTGTGCTAGCACCATTAATGCTGACATGGTCTTGTGGTAACATGGGTGTGTTTTAAAGTGGGTGTGGTTTAAAAACAGGGAGTGGTCAACACTAGCTTCCATTATCAGCAGAAAAATCCTAGCCCTCTGTACAACAGAAGTTGGACAGTACTGATCTAATGGCTCCAAATCAGCATCTCCCCTATAAAGATATGCATCGAGCAACCATACATTCTAGAAAGGCTTTGTGTTATTATACATTATGTCACTAAAAGTACCACTTACCATGGTTTATCTCTTGATACTTTAGAGGAAAATGCTGTGTGCTGTTTGTTGTTGGAGGTAAGTAGATTGTCTCTGGGTGCTTTGAATGGCTTTGAGTTGCTGTTGACAGGGTTATGGCTGCTCATACAAGGTTTCGGTTTCATCTGTACAAGTGATGTTTTAATGTTAGAGGGAGACAAAGCTGGTGTTGGTGAAGGTTTGCACATTGAACCGTGTCTTCTTTCTGTGGGAAAATTAGGAGAAAAAAAAATGCAAAGTTAACCAAATTCCTGCTGCATATATAAACAAAAGTGATATTCTTAGTATGGTGAAGCACACAGAATATATTGGTCACTACAGGAAACTGAAAGACAGTTTTAAGGACATTGATAGCGTATTTGTGAATATCTGCCTTTTTTTATACTGTACTTCTCATAAAACATCCAAAATACAGAGTATTGGTTCAACATTTTCAGAAATAGGTTATAAATTGTAGAAAACTTTTTTGTAATTTAGAGCACAAACTATTACAGTTTGGACAGTATGGACCTGTGATAGCATATAGAAATACATGGTAATACAGTAGCTAGTTGCCCATAGCCCTGTTGAAGCTATGGGCTACACAGCTTCCTGTTCTACCACATACATTATGCTATCTATTTTCACAGCGCCGAATCTGCTGAAGAAGCCGTCTGAGGCATCTCCTCAAATGCCGGCCCCCCCTCACCGGCTTACCTATCGAAGAGGAAGGAACATTAGTACGGAGAGAGCAATTAGGATTCGGGTTCGGCCAGGCAGAAGGATTCGACCGAATCCTAATCCCGCTGCAAAAGGCAGAATCCCGAATCGCCCCCGGAAACCTATCTGGCACTGCCGCCTGAGGCGAGTTGCTCAACCTGCCTCATTGGCGGAGCACCCCTGGGGATGCACCGAATCCACTATTTTTTAAATCCTTTGTTAAAGAGCTGGCTGGTGGTGGGAATCCTTTGTGAAAGAGCTGGCGGAATCCCAAACCGAATCAAGTTTGGATTAAAGAGAAATGCATGATTAAAAAGTTTTACAATGCATTGTTTGTATGACCAAAACTAACAGGATTCAGATTTGGTTCATTCAGGCACTTGGATTCCTGGATTTGGTGCATTCCTACTCTTTATCCTGGTTTACAATGAGATGAACTGTGCGTTTTAGGTATGATTATTTTCTATGACTATCTTAATTTTGCATCAAATCCTATTCTATACCATTTTTTTTAAATAGCCTACTGGTGGTACACAAAACAATCAAACGCATTTATAGTTGATTTAATATGCTCAGTGGGTTTGCCCTTCGTTGGGTTTTGTATTTGTTTATAATATATCTGACCACAAAGACATTCCCACTTAAAACAGCACAATATTCAATAATAGTGAATTTTATGTGAGTTTCAGTTGATTAATTTTTTTCATTCAAACTTTGCCTGAACATTTGTGATTATTTTACTACTCATTACTCAATAAGAAACCCCAAAGCAATAGGAAATCTTGTAACGTCATTAAAGGTCATTTATCAACACTGGGCAAATTTGCCCATGGGCAGTAACTCATGGCAACCAATCAGATTGCTGCATTCATTGTTCTACTTGCAGATGGCTTTAACAAGCTAATCACTGATTGGTTGCTATAGGTAACTGCCCATGGGCAAATTTGCCCAGTGTTGATAAATGAGCCCCATTGAGTTCATAAGAAATTTCAGAGATTAAAGGTTTTAAATTATTTTTGCAATTACTCAAGGAAGATGTTCTCTTTAATAAAGTGTAGTAATAACAGCGTACGTCTGCTACAAATTCTGTTCTAATCTGACATTCTTTACTTTATTCTTTCTACTTTCACCTGTATGAGAGCAATTAAGGGGCATATTTACTTGGAAAATAAATTTCCTCTTTTATTCCCAATTATCACCACAGGAAAAAAAGTTTATCTCAAAAATTACTACTATTCTGGACAATATTTCTCATGTAAAACTGCAAAAAAATATATTATTTTGCCTGTAATAATTTTCCATTAACGATCAATGATATTTCTTTAGAATCCTGGAAAATTTGCTTTAATTTTGTCAAAGGTTATAATCTTTTACACCACCACAGAGCTCATGTGTCGAATAAAAATAGTGGTATGTAAAAAAAACAACAAATTTAAAAAACAAATTACTGAAAGTGACTTAATTGGAAAAATATCACCAATTGCAACCCCACTGCACATTTAGTTAAATTCACATGAGTATAATTCAGAAACCTAGTAAATAGCAAAGTTACGAACATATAATTCTGGCACTTAAGGTTCACTCATTTACTATACATGAAACATAGGTCTTAAATATTATTTTTCCATTGTGGCAGCAGGATGATTTTTAGTGTTTAAATTGACAACAGAGTATGTCAAAGTAGGTATGGCAGCAGACAGTTCTTGAATTGGTGTCTGCAGCCTCCATTTTTTGTCAGAAAATTTTAAGTTAAAATTAATTAAAAAAAAAAGTTGCATCTTATGTCTATGACACATCAACTCACATGGATTGTTTGGGGGGTTACTCTGATTTGCTCTCTCCCCTCCACACACCCACATGCATGATCAGACATAGGACAGAGGTCAATTTAAATTTGGTTTTGTTGAATAGATGGTAGCGAAGTTAGCAAAGCTCTAGTTGTCATCAATCTTGAATCAAGAATTGTCCTACAGATCCTATTTATAAAAATATTCACCCCCTGGGTTTTCTTGTTAAAAATAAGGTCACACAACCCTTACCGATTAGACTAAACTTCATGTTTTATGCGAGACAAACACTGCATATGAGAACAACACCATCCCCATGATGAAGGATAGTGGTGTCAGCAGCATCCTGTTGAGAAACTTATTTGCAGCAGGCAAGCTTGGTTCTATGACATTAAAATATGAAAACTTCCAAGGGGGCAAATTATTTATAGGCAGTGATTTTTTTTGAATAACTAATTTTTAATTATATATTAATGTTTTTGAGGAGAGCTTTGACCGCATCTTGAGATTTATAATAGTTACATAGGCTATCAGTAGATAAATGTTAAACCAACGTCAAGAGTTCCATGAATGTTGTAAACAAACATATAGGACCATGCCCTGCCCTACACAATTCCAGAAATATCAGAAGCTTACAGGACTGTATATTAGGATAGATACTATTTAATACTAAAGAGGGTCTTATAAGGGGATTTGTATTACTCACCGATAAATCCTTTTCTCGGAGTCCTGTCAAGGCAGCACAGGGACAGATGGGTTAATGCACACTTCCCTTCAGGAGGCAGGATGGCTTTAAAGAAGTGAATTAGTGATGGTCTGCCCCTCAGATCCTCCTCTTCCCTGCATTAGCCCCTCCCCTATTAGTTCCGTTTAGCATAGCTGTAGACCAGTATAAATGATAGAGAATTTTGTGTTTATGTTTTGTTGGTGGGGCTCCCTGTGCTGCCTTGACAGGACTCTGAGAAAAGGATTTATCGGTGAGTAATACAAATCCCCTTTTCTCCGGGAGTCCTTTGGCAGCACAGGGACAGATGGGTTAGTCCCAAAGCATAGAAGAAGGGTGGGCAGTGAATATAGAGAAAAAAGAAACAGACAGGAGTACCAAACAGAAGTTAGACTCGAAGTTGCTCTAACATGGCAGTGACTGGCAGGTCAATAACATTTTTAAGAAATAACTGTCTGAAGAACTTTGCGACCGAATGCCGCGTCTGAAGATGAAAAAACATTGAACTTGTAAAACTTTGTGAATGTGTGGAGTGACGACCAAGTGGCCGCCTTGCAAAGCTGTTCTGCTGATGCCTCGTTAGATAAGGCCCAGGACGTGCTCAGTGCTCGTGTGGAATGGGCTGTGACCCTGAAAGGAACAGGTTGTCCCCGAATCTGGTATGCCTTGGTGATAGCAAGTTTGATCCACCTGGCGATGGTGTGTTTGGATGCTTTTGCACCTTTGCGAGAGGATCCATATAGAACAAAAAGTGCATCGGTCTTCCGAAACTCTGTAGTTCTGTGAATGTAGAACTTCAGCGCCCGCGCCACATCCAGGGTGTGAATCCTGCGTTCAGTCTCCGTCTGAGGTTTCGGGCAGAGGGAGGGCAACACTATCTCCTGGTTTATGTGAAAAGCAGAGTTGACTTTCGGTAGAAACGTTGGTACAGTACGTAGAACTACCTTGTCTTGGTGGAAAATACAAAAAGGTGGTTTATGACTCAATGCCCCCAATTCGGATACCCGGCGGGCTGAGGCAATAGCAACCAAAAAGACAACCTTCAATGTCAATAGTTGTAGGCTGGTAGTGGCCAGTGGTTCGAATGGCTTCGTTTGTAGTACTTTGAGTATGAGGTTGAGGTCCCACGGCGGCGTGGGTTGTCGGAAAGGTGGATTTATGTGGGATGCCGCCTGTAAAAAGGTCTTAACTTCTTGCTGAAAAGCCAAAGGGGTTTGAAAAAACAGCGATAGGGCTGAGACCTGGACTTTGAGAGAATTGACTCCCAACCCTTTATCCAGTCCTGCTTGTAGAAATTCGAGTAGAATAGGTAACCTGCAGGTGGAGTGAGACAACGATTGATTTTGGCACCAAGTCATAAACGTTCGCCAAATACGGTAGTAAGAGGATGCCGTTGTCGGCTTGCGAGCTTGCAAAAGAGTTTTTGTCACTCTGTCCGAAAATCCCTTACGCCTCCAGATGGTGCTCTCAAGAGCCATGCCGTTAGTAATAGGTGTTTTAGGTTGGGATGCCTGTACTGGTCCTGGAGAAGCAGGTCTTCCCTTAGAGGTAGATGCCATGGTGGTGCGATCGACAGATTTAGAAGATCCGAGAACCAGGCTCTTCTGGGCCAATATGGTGTGATCACAATGGCTGTGGTGTTGAACAGACTCAGTCGACGTAGAATCGGATGAATCATGGGAATTGGTGGAAAAATGTAAACCATGTCGAACGTCCATGGTGTTACCATTGCATCTAACGCGACTGCCTGATGGTCCCGGTACCTGGAGCAGTATCTGGGGAGCTGATGATTGAAGCTTGACGCCATTAAATCTATTTGTGGGTTTCCCCAGCATGCAGTGATCTGGCGAAAAACTTCCGGATGGAGGGACCATTCCCCCGGATCCAAAAAATGGCGACTGAGGAGATCTGCCTCCCAGTTGAGTTGTCCGGGTATGTAAACTGCAGACAGGATGCAAGCATGGTTTTCTGCCCATTGCAGTACCCGCTGAGCTTCCTGCCACGCTGCCACACTTCGCGTGCCCCCTTGATGATTGACATAGGCAACTGCTGTGGCATTGTCGGATTGTATTTTGATTGGTCGGTGCTTGAGCAGGTGAGTCCAGTGTGATAGAGACAGGTAGATTGCCCTGATTTCGAGGACATTGATGTGCAGTTTCTTTTCTGGAGGTGACCATTTGCCTTGGACTTTGAGGTGACCGTAAACACCACCCCAACCAATGAGGCTGGCGTCTGTGGTAACGAGGGACCAGTGTTTGATCGAGCAAATCCTCCCTGTCTTGAGGTTTCGTGTTTGGAGCCACCACTTCAGGGATTGCCTGGTAGATTGCGACAGGTTGATTCGGGCCTCGAGATTGTGATGAAGCTTGTCCCACTTTTGCAGGAATTCTAGTTGGAGGTAGCGCATGTGAAATCGGGCATATGGTATGAGCTCTATGGAGGCCGTCATAAGCCCTAGAAGGTGCATGGTTCCTCTTGCTGACAGTTGTCTGTGAGTTATAGCATAATTCGCGGCTGCCTTCAGCTTCCTTATTTTTTGATCTGTGAGGGACACTGTGTGTGTTCTGGAGTCGAATTGTGCTCCTAGGAAAATGATCGTTTGAGAAGGACTTAACACGCTCTTTGTGTGGTTGATGATCCAGCCGTGATCTCGTAAAATTTGGAGGCACCTTTGAGTGTTGTAGGTGGCTGTTTCGAAGGATGGTGATCTTAGAAGAAGATCGTCGAGGTAAGGTAGAATGTACAGGTGTTGCAGTCTCACATGTGCTACTAGAGCTGCCATGACTTTCGTAAATACTCTTGGCACTGTGGCGAGTCCGAAAGGTAGCGCTTGGAATTGGTAGTGGCCACCGAGGATTGTGAAACGCAGAAATTTTTGGTAATCTCTGTGGATGGGGATGTGCAGGTATGCATCGGTGAGATCTATGGATGTGAAAAAGTCTCCTTTTTCCACATTGTTGATCACAGACCTGAGGGATTCCATTTTGAATGTTGGTATGTAAAGATAACTGTTCAGAGCTTTCAGGTCTAATACCGGTCTTACTTTTCCGTCTTTTTTGGGGACTAGGAAAAGGTTTGAATAAAACCCGTGTCTCCTTTCTTGCAGTGGTACCGGTAAGATGGCTTTGGTGGCCAGCATGTCCCCTAAGACCTTTTGCAGTGTCACCCGTGCTGCCGCTGAAATTGGCGGTCTGGAACGCATAAACCGGTGAGGGGGTGATGCTGTGAATTGCATTTTGTATCCCTCTGAAATTACTTTGTGTACCCACTTGTCTGGAGTGGTACGAATCCACACTCCTTTGAACAGAGAAAGGCGTCCCCTACCGCAGTTTCCCTGTCCGTAGGAGAGTAATCTTCATTGATCTTGCGGTTTGTCTGGCGCTCCTTTGAAGGAACGCTTTTGGTAGGACCAATTCGGTCTCTTGTTGGTCCGAAATCCCTTGGAGGTGCTTGGGTAGCTGTTTTGATATGTGTTCTGATATGAGTTTTGATTTTGGGAACGCTGAGGCATTCTGCGGCCAAAGGAAGATGTCCGAAAGGACCGTTTTTGTGGTGGAAAGGGTGATTTGCCCTTCCTGTCTTGTGGGAGGAAGTTACTCTTACCTCCTGTGATTTTGGAAATGAGTGAATCTAACTCGGGTCCAAATAATGAAGTTCCCTTAAATGGTAGGGCAACCAAGTTTTTCTTGGATGCTGGGTCTGCATTCCATGTTTTCATCCATAAGGATCGTCTAGCTGCTATGGATAGAGCTGATGATCTAGCTAATAATTGAAGAATGTCCATGGAAGAATCGCAGAGAAAATGTACAGCATTGGTAACTTTTGATAAATGGGAGTGCATGTCAAAATCAGGATTGTCCGTTGCAGTTAACGCTTCCTCTAACCAGAGTACTAGAGTGCGTGTGACACAGGCTGAAGCTACTGTGGGTTTAAAGGCTGATGTCGTACATGAGAAGATGTGTTTCATAATGTTTTCCGCTTTTCTGTCCATTGGGTCTTTAAAAGAAGTTCCATCTTCTAGTGGGATGGTAGTTCTTTTTGCTAGACGTGCGACTGGTGCGTCTACTTTAGGGACAGTGTCCCATTTTTCCCTTTGAGAATTTTCAATGGGATATAATGTGTCCAATCTCTTATCCTTGGAGAAGCGTTTATCTGGGTTAGCCCATTCTTTTTGAATGGTGTCAGTAATTGTACTGTGTACAGGAAAACTCCTTTGTTTCTTTTGAGTAGAGCCGAAAAGCTTGTCCAAAGTTTGGATTTCTTTGTGTTCTTCTTGAATGCCTAAGGAGTGGAACATGTCGGATAGAAGGGCATTGACAGCATCTGTCTGTGACTTATGAGAGCGTTCAGCGGTCGGTGATTGTTCTGAAACTTCGTCTTCCCAGTCACTATCTGCTTCTTGCAGAATCCCCTCCTCCTCAGAGGATATGTCCTGTGAATGGTCAGGCCGACTTGGTGAAGGAGGACAAGAAGTGGCTGAGGTCATGTGTACCCTATCCTGGGTGTGTTGAATTGTATGCATAGATGCCAATTTATCAATGGATGCAGTCATGCCTAGGATTGATGACTGAAAAGCTTGGAGCCAGTCCGGAATCTGTTTTGGTGGATTACTGGACTCCCCAGTAGCTACTGACTGTTCTGAGTCAGCTGAGGGTTTACGCTTCTTAGAAGTTTGCTCTATGTCCTTAGTGCGTTTATAAGACCTTTTGGCTGTTGCGCCATTGGATTCTTTGGTTTTGGACACTTCTGCAGTATCTGTGAGTGAAGTTAGAGATTTTGACTGCTCAGATGCCATGTTAGGCCATAGAGTTAGGAAAATAGGTATAAGTGTAAATTGCAGCGTTAGCAGAAAAGAAGTGCAGAAAGTAAGTGCAGAAAATAAGTGCCCCAGAAAAATATTTTTCCAATTAAAATGATTGTGGGGTATACCCCTTGTTCCGTAGCTAAGAGGCTATGGGAATTAATAGGAGCAGGGGATATCAGTTGAGGTTGCGTGTCCTGCAAAATAAAATATCACGTAGTGAGGATTGCCCACCATCCCGTGAATCTTTGGCCTTTGTCAGAAGAAAAAGGCTACCTACCCCTTCGTTAATAGTAGCGCCGACTAAGGAATCGTCACCTCACAGACAGCGATCACGCTGAGCAGCGTTCCTGTGCGCGACTGGATGGCGTATGTGTTTGCCGTTGTGCGCATTAACTGCAGTGACTTCCTGTCGGCAAAAGCGGAAGTGCGCTCTGGCTTGAGGCGCGCCAAATGTGAAGGCGCGAAATTCAAACACAGGTGAACACATCCTGTGGACTCGTGGATGCGGCAGCGCTAAGGCATACCTTTGTTTTGGTAGTGGTTATTGGCAGCGCTATAGCATGCCTGAAACCAGCGGCAGAGAGTAAGACAGCGCTGCAGCATGTCTGAAAAACTACTCTGCGAGCTTGTGGGTTCTTTGGCTTACCATGCAGCGCTGTAGCATGCTGTAGTAAGTGGAGCGGAGATGGGTATAAAAACACCCTCTGAAACACTGCAGTTTGTTCTGAAGAACCTAATAAAAAAATAAAAATAATAAAAGAAAGGAAAAGAAAGTAAAATAAAATGATGTTTGGAGAGCCGAGCTCTCCAACATCCTACCTCCTGGGAGCAGGATGGCAAAAAAACTAATAGGGGAGGGGCTAATGCAGGGAAGAGGAGGATCTGAGGGGCAGACCATCACTAATTCACTTCTTTAAAGCCATCCTGCCTCCTGAAGGGAAGTGTGCATTAACCCATCTGTCCCTGTGCTGCCAAAGGACTCCCGGAGAAATACTGATTAGAGATGGGCAAATCTGGGGTTCAACTTCATGGACTTTGTCTTTTTTCAACCTGATCTAACTATGTAACTATATGTGTTAGATCAGGGGTAGGCAACCCGGGGCTCCGGAGCCTCATGTGGCTCTTCATCCTGCTTGCTGCGGCTCGGTCTTGCGGCTTTGCCCGTCACTCCTGGGATGTCTATACATCCCTCCCACCTGCTGGTGGCTTCTTGAGTGTGCAGCCGTGATAAGCTAATGGTTAGCTTACCACGGTCGCACACTCAGGAAGCCTCCAGCAGGTGTGAGGGCAGTATAGACGTCCCAGGAGTTACAGGCAAGACCGAGCCGCAGCAAGATGATTCATTATGGTCCTAACACACTCAAGACAAGAGAGGAAAGATCAGCATGGAGCTTCAGAAACAGAAGTCACATTAAACAGATGAGAACACTAGCATTCAAAAGTGCTATTCAGTGTTTTCATTTATTTCAAAGTAGGCCTACACATACACACTGCACTTCTGTTTGTTGTATTCTGTTGTTGTAACAGTTGAAATGAAAGAAAAGTTAAAACTTTTAAAAGTTTATAAGCTGTGTTATGTTTTGCAGCTCCAGACAATTTTTTTTTTGTGGAAGAGGGGGCAAAATGGCTCTCTTGATAGTAAAGGTTGCTGACCCCTGTGTTAGATCATACCAGGGTAACAAGGATTTCTGTATTGTAACTCAGTTTCTTTTGATTTTGGCTGAGGATTTTATACAATTGGAACATTTTATAAATTGTTTAAAGCATAGTTGGAACATTTTCTATCTCTGTGGAGATTCATATTACTGTCCTGTCATGGTAATATTGTATGTATTGTATACTCCTGGTTCCAGTGAATCAAATTTAAACTCGGCAGTGTGCAATGACATTCTAAAAACTTTGTGTTGTTTACTTTGTGGCAACAAGTTTGGGAAGACTCTTTCCTATTTTACCACCATAAAGCTCTCATACACAAAGCAAGGTCCATACAGAATTAGTTTACTTTGATAAAGAACATGGCTTTCCTAAACAAACCCTGACCTGAACCCACTTGAACATCTGCGGTAACATCCGTGCCCAACCTAACTAATGTGTTTGTGGTTCACTTAAAGCATATCTCATTGTACTCTATCATCTAATAGAAAGCCTTCCAAGAAAAGTAGAAGATGTTATGGGAGCAAATACCGAACCAGCTCAATATCATATCAATAACCTTGGTTGTGGTATGAGATCTTGGCCAGGAAAACATGTGGATACATTTCAGGTGGGAGGTCTGGAATGTGAACGGGAAGTTCAACTTTTCCAATTTACTTCGGTGGTGGGGGATGGAGAAGATATTTTAAGTATCTCTAATTTTAGCCAAAGGATTTTTCCAGATGAGCCTAACATCCAAAATCATATTATTGGGAATTCAGAGATTTAGTCACTATGAGACAAACATCATCCAAAAATAAAAATGTAATGATTCAGGTTAATTTTGACCCCAGATATGTTAGGAGAGGCTCTGATTATGGCATGAAAGAACTCAGAAGAGAGGAGATCCTTGTCTAGAACTCAATTTAATTTGGATGAAAGTGGTAGGGGACTAATAACGGACTCCAAAGGTAGCATCACAAAATCTCCACTTCTGTAGAATGTAATAGTAGCAATGTCATGTTATCAAGTTGAAGGCCTTTTTAAGGTCAGTACAGAACAACATACCTGGGGTCTTGGAACGATGACGTTGCTGAACCAGTTGGAAAACCCTACTGACGTTATCAGTGATCTGTCTTTTAGGAACAAACCCCACCTGGTCAGGATGCAACAACCCTGCAAGGAAAGTATTGAGGCGATTTGCCACTATTTTCGAAAGTAACTTAACATTAAACTTAATTATAAAAAGTGTTTGGAAGTTTTATCTTCTAGGTGGCTACAAGGGGTCAACAACTATCTGATCAAGTTGTCACTGGAGGTTTTAGATGTCAGGAAATTGCTAAATGTTTTAAAATAAAAGGGCTTCAAAAATACAATGGCTTATTTAAGATGTTTTAAAATGATTTCTTCATCCATAAATATTTGTTCTGGGGATAAATGTTGTAGGGAAAGGTCACCTAAGAAAATCAGTAAGGACTAAATAAGAAGAGGTGGGGACTTAAATATATCTATAGTATTTATAAATATATTTAAGTCTTGAGTGCAAATTGCAGGTTATCACACTTTGGTTGTAGTTGTCATTTCTTAAAGATTTTAAGAATCTTTAGGAATAAGGTATACCTAAGTGGGGGACAAATATTGCTAAACTGGGTGTGAACTTCATGTGGGTTTGTTGGATAAAATAATGTCACTGAACACTGTTATTAGTTCTCTCAATATATTAATGAAGCCCATGTAGAAAGCATCAGCTTTGTCCATATCCTAAGTACTTTGCACATATTTTGTTAACAGATGATGGAAACGTTTTATTTTTCTCAGTTTTAGTAATTCAAATTCTGAAGGACATTTTGGAAGTATAAGGAACATAGTAGCAAATAAGCCATCTTCATGTGAGATACTTTTGTAAAGAATAAATGAGAGCTTGGAATACATTTGGCCTTGGTAGAGCAGTAGTGGGTAGATAAGAAAACGTAGAGTATAGCTTGGAGACAGAAATTAAGCACTTGGACAGACCTGAAGTAGACAAACATTCTACTACTGTGTTGACAGTTAAAAGTATATTAGGAAGTTACCACCACATCCTCTGTGTTTAATAGGTTTGTTCAGAGATTAAGGAGATTTTTGTATTCTAGACAAAGCAGAGGTCAGGTTTGGAAATGTTTTTTTAGACAACTGGATAGTACTGGTTACTAGGATATGCCCACCTATACTTGTACTGACTTTTTTTGGGTCAGGAAAATTCAGATCTCAGCTCTTCGTCCATAGGGGTGAAGCAGAGGGCCACTACAGATTATAAACTTGAGAAGCCCTTTCAGATGTAGCACTACAATCCCTTTGTTGTGATGAAGTTGTCTTAGTAGATGTATATCTGTACTGTGGAAGCTATATGCCCAGTAGCCTGTGAGATGTGATGGTAACCTTATTTCCACTTATGAAATTTGCATAGTGCTTACAAAAGGAAACCGTTTTAATTTCACCATGTATGTCTTCCTTTCCCACCGGCAATTTACTTTATGTAATGTGGGAAAGCATTTTCAAGAGGTTTGTCACCTGCAATCATGAAGACTGCAAGTGACAAATTTCCCCATCTGCCATGGCTCTTAAAGGAAAACTATACCCCCAGAACAATGTAGGTCTCTAGAAAAAGATACAGCTCATGTGTAAAAACCATTTTCATAATAATATACTTTTTTATTTGTTGCTTAAATATTCATTTTGGGGGGTTCAGTTCATTTCAGATAGTTTACCAGAAACAAAGTCTTTTATCTATCACCTTCTATTTACAATTTGTGACCGTTTTTTTTGTCAATATTGAAGTTGAAAGTTAAATTTTTCACCTTCTTATTAAAATTGATGAATAGCTGCTAACATCACCCCAGATGCTCATGAGAAATGTATCAACTAATTAAAACAGTTAAAGGGATACTGTCATGGGTAAACAATTTTTTTTCAAAATGAATCAGTTAATAGTGCTACTCCAGCAGAATTCTGCACTGAAATCCATTTCTCAAAAGAGCAAACAGATTTTTTTATAATCAATTTTGAAATCTGACATGGGGCTAGACATATTGTCAATTTCCCAGCTGCCCAAGTCATGTGACTTGTGCTCTGATAAACTTCAATCACTCTTTACTGCTGTACTGCAAGTTGGAGTGAGATCACCCCCCTCCCTTCCCCCCCCCCCCCGCAGCAGCCAAACAAAAGAACAATGGGAAGGTAACCAGATAGCAGCTCCCTAACACAAGATAACAGTTGCCTGGTAGATCTAAAGGTGGCCATACACGGGCCGATAAAAGCTGCCGACAGACCGTGTCGGCAGCTTATTGGCCCGTGTATGGGGCCCCCCGACGGGCTTCACCGATCGAGATTTTGCCGAAAGGCGGCTAGATCACGATCGGATGGGACAGAAAATCCCGTCGGATCGCGGCCGCATCTATTCGTTGATGCGGTCCCGCGATCCGACCGCCCGTTAGGCATCGTTAGGATCCGATCGTTGGGCCCTAGGGCCCACGATCGGATCAGCCCGATATTGCCCACCTCAAGGTGGGCATATCAGAGGGAGATCCGCTCGTTTAGCGACATCGCCAAACGAACGGATCTCTCCATGTATGGCCACCTTAAGAACAACACTCAATAGTAAAAACCCATGTCTCACTGAGACACATTCAGTTACATTGAGAAGGAAAAACAGCAGCCTGCCAGAAAGCATTTCTCTCCTAAAGTGCAGGCACAAGTCACATGACCAGGGGCAGCTGGGAAATTGACAAAATGTCTAGCCCCATGTCAAATTTCAAAATTGAATATAAAAAAATCTGTTTGCTCTTTTGAGAAATGGATTTCAGTGCAGAACTCTGCTGGAGCAGCACTATTAACTGATGCATTTTGAAAAAAATGTTTTTTCCCATGACAGTATCCCTTTAAGAATCTGCACTTTGATTTCTGAGCGGCCACACTGAAAAAACAGATAAAAGAACATTAAACTTTAATTTTGGAAAACTGGTACACAAAAAATGGAAAGCAATTGAAAAGTTAATTTCTGGTGACTAATTGGCAGAGATTAATACCTGACCTTCTGAACAAGGGGACTCTTGTTGACCAAGAGCTGTATTCAGTCTAGTGCCTAGGGTCTTTTCAGACTCTTCAGAAGCTAACCCCACACCCTTGGGATCTACCATATAACATGTGTTTGTTTGTATCTTGCTTTGCTATTTCAGGGCATGAGGCCTGTTGCATACATAGCAGCACGGGAGTGAATTTAGAACTCACTACAATAAAACTCACTTTCTATTCAACCCTAAGGGATTTTTATGGTGATCTCCATTGATAAAAACAATTCTAAAAATCCCATAGGATTGAATAGATGGTTGAGTATTTCTGTGAGGAGTGTGAATCTCACATTTTGATAAATCTGTCCCATAGCATATTAATTCTGGAAACTGCAAACTAACTATAGGGGAAAAAATAAATGTCCAAACCTATAGGAGCCACCACAACCAAACACCATTACATAATTCTTGAAAACATAAACAAATCCTTTACCTGATTAGAATACTATGAAACCCTATCTATTTGTCAATAAACCACAGAAGTAAGCAAGTCTTATACATTTAAGGGAGCGGTTATATGGAGGAATCAGATGGTGGCCTGCATGACATGAGGAAGAATTTTGGCAGGATTTAGCAATATGAAAAATCATTGTATAGGAATGGGACCAGTTATCCAGAATTCTCAGGACTTGGGCTTTTACGGATAATGAATCTTTCTGTAATTTATACCTTAAATCTACTAGAAAATCATTAGTAAACATTAAATAATAATAATAATAATAATAACCCAATTCTGCTTCCAATAAGGATTAATTATATCTCCGTTTGGAACAGGTGCGCGATACTGTTTCATTATTACAGATAAAAAATAAATAATTTATAAAAATGTGGATTATTTGATTATAATGGAGTCTATGGGAGATGGCCTTTCCGTAATTTGGTTTCCGGATAACGGATCCAAAACCTGTATTGTTGATTGATACAAGATCATGTAGGGATGTTTTTAGATTTCAGCAGCTACGCTCATAGTTGCAACAGCATACATCCCAGCTACTGTATGGGACAAATTTTCATCAAACACTAAGAATTCATTTTAATTATTTGTTAGAAGCCATCCCGAGCCAGATAAGTTTTTGATGATGATGATATTTCCTTGGATTGCTTCGGCAGTAGTGTGAGAATGCTTATTCTTATGCTTATTCAGTAAACAAAGAGACCCTCTGGTGCTTAAAGGGTCAAACAATAAAAAGAGAAGCTTGGCAGGCATCAAACACCGCAGTTTAGTTTTACCACACAGCCTTATTTTACCATCAAGCTAGCCAAAATAAATGACCTTCTCTGGTTTAGTAGAAGCAGCAAAGCAGGGCAGAGATAAACAGAATGTAACGTAGGCCAGCTAAAGGCTGCATAATATTATATTGTGTGCTGGAAGGAGGAAATGTGCAGATGATACGAGCAGGGCTCTCGTACGATTACATGGATTACTGCAAGCAAACTGCGTTGATAGCAAAAATAAAGAGAATCCATCCACGGGAGAGAAAACAAACGAAGATTCTGCAGGGTGAACAACAATAACAAAAGCCACTTACAGAAGGAGAAGAGGCTGCCAAGTTAATCTGCCTGTATGGCGGCTGTAAACATGTTGTACTTTTAGGAGGCAGAGTGCTGAGCACTGACACAGCTGCCGTCACACAAGCTCAGTGTGTGCGTGAGGAAGGAGTGTGACTGCTGTGCGGCCCACACTGACCTGCTCCAGGGGAAGACGTAGCAATGCTGATCGTGTGCAGCAACTGTGACTTGTTCAACAGCAACTTTCAGGTCCTACCAGTCGGGTACCAGAAGTTCAGAGAACTGGACAGATGCCAGGAACAATACAAGCAAAGGGGAAAAAATGCTTTCTCCACCCACAAGGCTGTTAATACAGCTAAATGACTCGGTGCTGTGTTCTAGTGGCCAACAAAAGGATATCACTGATATATAGACACAAGGAAGCTCATTCACACCTATTAAGCAGCACTAACTGCCATGTGCATGATCAACATCTCAAGGAAACTGCAATCTAAATTCAGCGAATACAGCAACTCAAAATGAAAGGAAAAGTTAGAAAGAAAGAATCATTTGTGTAGTTATAAATGTGTAATTATTTTAGGTGCAGCCAAGTGTGAAATTTGTGGTAGAAAGGCATGTTAACATATAAAACGTCATACAAATTGCCATTGAGAGATGCCACTTCAAAGCATTTTGCATCAAAACGGCCGCAGTAATTTTACTAGCAGAACACTACTACTCCCAGGTCCACTCTCTCACTGAAAGTTGTGTCACAACAGCAGCTGGAGAAATCCGGGTTGAACATTATATGTTCTTGTTTAACATATAACTGGACATTTACTAAGGACATTCAATCAGATTGAGGGACTGCAAAAGGTGGATTTTACAAATGGAAAAATACACATAAAATTTGTAACTAGATAGCTCTAGTGCTTTACATTTATACTTTTGTCCTGGAATATATCCATAACTAGCAATACTGAGAGCACTCAGGATAGCGAGATCTCAAGGAAACCTTACCATGTCATTCATTTTGTGCAAACTTAAATGTAAATACAAAACTCAAGAGACTTTTACTGTTAATACAACTATACACCGGTTTCAATGTATTGAAATCATGTGTCACCTAGGCTCCACATGGTGCAAGAATAAAACTAGGGATGCACCGAATGCAGGATTCGGTTCGGGATTTGGCCAGGATTCAGCCATTTTCAGCAGGATTCGGATTTGGCCGAACCCTTCTGCCCGGCCAAACCGAATTCTAATTTGCATATGCAAATTAGGGTCGGGAAAGGAAATCACGTGACTTTTTGTCACAAAACAAGGAAGTAAAAAATGTTTTCCCCTTCCAACCGCTAATTTGCATATGCAAATTAGGATTCGGGTTCGTGATTCGGCTGAATTTTCTTGAAGGATTCGGGGTTCGGCCGAATCCAAAATTGTGGATTCGGTGCATCCCTAAATAAAACCAATATAAACATAGATAAAGCCTCTCTAAGTATATAAAGCATACTAATGCTTTTATAAAGTTTATAAAATCCATAACCCCTAATACAGCAATTCCAAAGTGACATGCATATTTATAACCTCAAGTACAGTTATCACAAATGACGTGCATGTTGAGACAGAAATCTGTAACCCCAATTACAACTATCCCAAAGTGACGGTAATGGGGTTTCACCAATTCATCCTTATTGCAGACAGTGTAGGCCACACACATTTCAGAGGCCTTGCATGCTTTCATCACCAGGGAGATGGGCAGTCAGGTAGACAGATAGATAGATAGATAGATAGATAGATAGATAGATAGAAGGGGAGCAAAATTGCATAGTTTCAGCACATCACTTCCAAGTTGAAGAATTAGTACATGAAGTAACTACACTGGAATTTTGGGGGAACAAAAGCTGTATTGCAGGTAAAAAAAATGTGCTTCCTCTCCTGTACCACTGCCATATTCCCCGTGAAGGTGAGGTTTTTTCCTGTCATAGCTGGCATTGTGTGCCTATTACGTAACTTGTACCACCTTCCCCAAATATTGGTGTGGGGGCTGTATATGTGAGAATGGTTGCCATATTGGTGTATAAATAGAATGCTTACTTTGCAAGAAAAAATGTAATTTGTCTTTGCATTATACAATAATCACCTTTATTAAAATCCTGTTTACTAACCCCAATAACAGCTCAGTAACATGGTTTTGTAAATTAGTAATAAAACAAAAGCAAATGTTAGAAGCAATGTTATAGCAATGCTATTGCTTTGGGTGGAACGGAATGTGAATTGAAACATGAGTTATGCGTGCCTGTTAGTAGCTCCATTTTGGGGGAGTTGAATTGGGGGTTACATCACTGCTTTACAATACTTACAGTTACATAGGTCCCTATAAAGCAACGTCAACCACAATAAAAAAACATGCAAAGTAAGAAAAAAATCTAGCCTTTACACTACAGATGTGTGCCTGTGAAACACCAGTCCCCCTTCAGAGTTAACTCCCATCTTACCACAACAACAACAAAAAACTGAAACAGGATGCACCGTTAATGAATGTTCCATGGCAAGATACTTTTTTTTGATCATCATAAAGAGAGCTGGGTGACAGGTACAGAATATAGGTCAAGTCTTTTGCACCTTGAGGTGATCTATTATATTGCAAGCACTGACATTTAGTAGGCTTCTAAACTATACATCCTTTTGACCACAGAGCTTGGCAAAGAAACTCTACCAGTAGTATTTATCAAAATATTTCATCAAAATACATTTTACAGAAACACCCAGGGTCGGACTAGGCACTGGGAAAAAACCTGGTGGGCCCCACCGGCCCAGACCAGCTTTCTACAGCCGGCAGCTTCTGCACTCCTTTGTGATTTGCAGCCCAACGGGGGATTTACGGCTTGAGCAGTGGGCCCCTGGGGGAGGCAGGGGCCCAACACCCTCAGTCCAACACTAGAAACACCTACAAATTAATTCTCTTTTTGGGTATTTTCTTTCTTTTTTTAAATATCTAAAAATATTTTTGGTAAATAATATGCAACAACAGAGAAACATCTTTGGTACATAGTTGTCACTGAAATGGATCAGAAGCAATAACATTCGGCTCAGGGTGTTAATAATACACATTATGTCTGAGAGCTCAGTGAATTTTTGCTGACTGTGTCGAGTGACATTTTGGTTCGCCATGTGTCAATTATGCTTCTTTTTGGGAATTTTCTAATTGCTAAGGCCACTGATAGCAAGCAGCCAAAGCAGATCAAAAGTTTACATATCCCTGAATGTTTGGGTTAATTATATACAATGAAGTTGAAACGCACAGGGTCAGATGGCAATAAAGGCTAAGTATTCACATCTGCACCTTGTGTAATTTGACAGTGTGTAAATATTCAATCATGAATGTAACTTTGCTGGTTACTGAAACATGAGAAAAGCAAAAGAACTATCAAATGATCCATGAGCCTATGTAGTTTAACTACAAGCCAGGAAAAAGATGTACACAACTGCCAGGAAAATTAGTTGAGATACAACTTCTGCTGCAATAAAAGCTTCATTAAAAAAAAAGTGGTGTGGCTGTTTCAGCATGAACAATGAGGACATACTCAGAGCTGTCAAACCCAAAGCATTGTTTTGCAGGGGACACAGAGCGTGCCGCTGAAGATTTTGCTTGATAACTGGAAGTGATGTTACTTGCTTGTGTGCACCACGAAAGTGACTTTATGCACATATGCTCTTCTGTATACTACCCATGCATGTGCCATATGCTCCCTATGACATTACTGAATGCTTACTGCACAAGTGTGCCTGGAAATAAAGAGAATGCGGTAGGGTCATGGAAGACCAGTGGCTAAAATGTGGTAACAACTGAAGGATTAACGCAGTTTACAGCTGTGGATATTCAAACAAAAATGGGCTGCATGGTAGTGTTGCCAGAAACATTGCCACAACAACACCTCAAAACAACACTAAGGAAAGCTTCAGAACTTCTAGAACAAAATCATTTCAAGTGAATTTACCAATGTTGAATTTTAAGGTCACAATCATAAACGTTAGAAGGGTCAACAAATCCTAGAGAGAGATGTATACCAACTCTATTGGTAGGATGAGTGGAACTCTCTATTGGTGGTGTGTGAGCTACAGTGGAACAAGAAAATTAAACAGAATTGATAGCAAGACTAATGCAGCATATTTTAGAAGAAAATGTGCCTTCCTCACAATGGAAGCAGCACATGGGGAGCACCTGGACTTTCCAACATGATCACAAACATAAGGCACAGTTAACTATTTAGTGGCTGCAGCAGAAAAAAAAGGTGTAAGTTCTCGAGTGGTTATCAAAGTGTACTTAACATCATTGTGCCACTTTGGGGAAACCCCTATATGCAGTATTTGATAGCCAACCAAACGGCCTCATTCATAACTATCACAAAAGACTGCAAGTGGTCACTGATGCTAAAGGGAGCAATACACAGTATTAAGATTTAAAAGTATGATAACATTTGAACGGGACAATTGTCATTATCTACTTTATTCCTATGGGTTGTACTTACAAAATAAGCTAAATGTGTTTTGCCAGATCACAAAAATAGTCAATATTACAAATTTTGCCAGGGGTAAAATATTTCTAAACTTATGAGCACATCTGTAGAAAAAAACGATAATATAACTAATTACAGTATCAAGGGAAAAAAATAAAGATCTGCAGTGTGTTTTAATACAAAGTTCATTTTATATTGATTTTCCATTAACTGCTTACTTAATGTACTTGGTTTGGTCTGCCCAATTTTTGGACTGGAAATCTTACTGAATCAATTTCAAATTAAATATCACGACAGAAACGAGTTTTCAGTTATTCAATTTTTAATCCAAACTTTTTATATTGGGAAAATTCATAAAGAACATTTTCCCTTTCAGGTTTTGTTAGATGCCATTTGATAGTTCTAGCAACCTAAATTGTCTGCATAAGAGAAAAAAAGAAAAGAAAGCTTCTAGTTTAAATTGGCTCTAGTCTGTATTATTTGGTTAAGATTGTAGTATGGTCACCAAAAAACTTCTATACCTGAAAGTTTTTATCAACAGTTCTTTAAAACTACCAGGAGTTCTCATTTTGGCAAATATATAGTGAATAAAGTACTCCTTATTGTAAAATATAAGGATATTATTAGTCACCGAGGAGCATGATGGCCTTCGGCCTCGTGCTTTTATATGGTCATGAAACTCCTCAGTAACTCATATTCTTGTAAATTACAAGAGGGGTACTTTATTCACTATATAATACAAAATAGCCATGCATATCTTGTAAATTATATAATTATAAACAAAAAAATGTTTAATAATGTCATCAGTTATAACTGGTGCTCAGCAAATTAATTTAAGTCACAACTCACTGAAACCTTAATATTTTAAATAACGTACACCCTGATGTAAAATATGAGGATTAGATGTCACCTTGGAGCTCTATGATCTGTATAAAAGAACTCTGCCTTGTGTCTTTACTAGGTGATCAAACTCCTTGTAAAAACCTTTTCATTTACAATAGCAAATATATTATTTCTAGTATATTGCTTGTAGGGATCCTGGGATTTTCATCCTCACCAAGACTGCAGATGTATTTTGTGGTGGTATAAACCATTTCACTGGAGATGTGTGGTGATTCCAATTCTAAGCCATATAGGTAGACTACCATTCTATAATGAATATAAAAGCAGAACCCCCTCCACTTTATGATTTTCAGGGGACCAAAGATTTGTGTTAAAGTAAAACATATATAGGTGGGACCACAAAAAAAAGCAATGTAAAAAGAGGGAAAACTTAAAATTGAGGTTTCACTGTACTATTATACAAATGTTTTAAAGGTAGTAAGCAACATATGGTGCTGATACATGATAGCACATAAATAACTGTTGGACATGCCATTCCCTTTAATTGTTGTTTATACACAACACGAGATGTGGCTGTTGAATTCCTTTTATGGTGACCATACATAGTATCGGCTTTGCGCAGGTTCACAGGTGGGATACCTGTGATGATTATCCTGACCATACCTGATCCTTGAACTGACCAACGATATCCATAGTACATGGATATCGGTCAGTATCAGTGGGTCGCCATATGCGCATGGGAAACCATACATTCAACCAATTACCCATAAGTTTAAGACAGCTTTAGATGTTAATTATAATTGTTAATAATTCTGGTTACTGAGAATTAGTAAACGTGTAGTGACATATACTCACAAGACAAACTGTGTACTAGTTAGTGGTGCATGACCAGCTCTGCAACCAGTATACCCTATAGCTTTACATGCTATAGGAATAATCCTGTCTAAGAAAGTTGCAATTCTCAAACCGGAAATGGAGCTACTTGGCAAAATGGATTTTACTATGAACATTTCTTTTCTTTCTGAAATATATTTGTCATTTTTCTCTCTGCAACTGGTTATAGAATATGAAGTGAAAAGAATACTGATGATGAAAATGCCTCTTGGTTGAAAGCAAACATTAT